>NC_090648.1:15102937-15407937 GCF_040937935.1 Hyperolius riggenbachi
CAAGGTTCTTGTGATCGGTGAGTATGAGTATGGGATGCTCCGCCCCTTCCAGGAGATACCGCCATTCCTCCAGTGCAGCTTTGATGGCCAACAATTCCCTATCGGCCACATCATAGTTTCTCTCCGCTGAGTTCAGTTTCCTGGAGAAAAAGGCCACTGGATGAAGGATGGAGCTAGGGCCGAAACGCTGGGAAAGGATAGCCCCGATAGCTATCTCGGAAGCATCCACCTCTAAGATGAAAGACTTGGAAGGGTCAGCATGTTTGAGGATGGGTGCAGAAATGAAGCTGGTCTTAAGCCTCTCGAAAGCCTCTTGAGCCTGTGGAGTCCATCGGAATGCAGTGCGGGTACTCGTTAACCGGGTGATGGGAGCCACAATCAATGAGAAGTTCTTTATAAATCTTCTATAAAAGTTAGCGAACCCAACAAATCTCTGGATGGCCTTCCGATCAGTGGGTACTGGCCATTCCTGAATGGCAGAGACCTTCTGAGAGTCCATCTCTACACCAGCTGGAGAAATCTTCAAGCCTAGGAACTGAATGTTCTCTTTATTGAATTCACATTTTTCGGGTTTAGCATAAAGTCTGTGAGTACGTAGCCGGGCGAGGACTCTCCTCACATGCCCGTGATGTTCCTCCTCAGAGGCAGAGAAGATAAGGATATCATCAAGATACACTACTAGGAAGTCGTCAATGAAATCCCTGAAGATATCGTTCACGAAGTGCTGGAACGTGGCAGGGGCGTTGCAGAGACCAAACGGCATGACCATATACTCGTAGTGGCCGAACCGGGAACGAAAAGCCGTTTTCCATTCATCTCCTTTCCGGATCCGGATCAGATTGTAAGCCCCTCGCAGATCCAACTTGGAGAAGATGCGGGCCGAACGGAGTCTGCGGAACAGGTCAGGCATGAGAGGAAGAGGATATCGGTTCTTCACGGTGATGTTGTTGAGTTCCCGATAGTCCACACAAGGGCGGAGAGACCCATCCTTCTTTTCCACAAAGAAAATCCCTGCTCCCGCAGGAGAAGTAGAAGGACGAATAAAGCCTTTTTGGAGGTTCTCTTCAATATACTCCTTTAGGGCCATAGTCTCCGGTTCCGAGAGAGGGTAGGTCCGCCCAAAAGGAATGGGCGCCCCTGGCTGAAGATCAATGGGGCAGTCGTATGGCCGATGAGGTGGAAGAGAATCAGCCCCAGCTTTATCAAAGACATCCAAGAAGTCATGGTACACAGCAGGGATAATGTCCTTCTTGGGAGAACTCAAACAAAACAGAGCCCCGGCTCGGGGAAAACAATATTGTAGGCAGTATCTGGAGAGGAAGGATACTTTTCCAGTAGTCCAACTGATAGCAGGGTCATGGGTACGTAGCCAGGGCATGCCCAGAATTACAGGGAACAGAGGTGATGGGAGCAAATCGAAAGTTAGATACTCCTGATGCTCCCCTTGAATGGTCACGAGTAAGGGTAAGGTCTCAGAGATGATAGGACCAGACCCAAGACTAGATCCGTCGGCCAGTTGAATGGTAAGTGGTTGGCGTCTGGGACGCGTAGGGAGCTGGAGTCTTTGGGCCACAGACAAGTCCAGAAAGCAGGAGCAGGCACCAGAGTCAATGATGGCTCTAACTTCGATTGTCCTTCCTTTGGGACCCTGCAACGAGAGCATAAGGGGAACATGAGTAGATGCAGGTGGAAGACAGGGAACTCTGCTGATACAGACAGTAGAATCAGGCTCACCCGAAGGACGAACAGGGCAGTTCAACCGGAAGTGGCCAGATGCTCCACAGTATAGACACAAGTTGGATGCCCTCCTTCGTTGTCTTTCCTCAGGAGAGATAGCGGGTCGGGCCAACCCCAATTGCATTGGTTCAGGCTCTTCGCTCGCGGAAGCGGAGTCAAAGACCGGACCAAAGGAACTAGGAGGAGTGGGAAGACTTCCTAAGGGACGAGTACCTCCGGACCTCTCTGCTCGTCTCTCTCTAAGACGTCTGTCTATTTGGATGGCAAGACGGATGAGTTCCTTTAGGGTGTCCGGAACTCCCACCCTGGCGAGTTCGTCCTTGATTGCCTCCGACAGGCCTTGCCGAAACCGGAACTTTAATGCAGAGTCATTCCATGAGACATCGGCTTCCCAACGTCTAAAATCCGTGACGTACTCCTCTACTGGCCTTCTTCCCTGCCGTAGGGTCTCCAGAACCAACTCCGCAGATGAGGCTCTTCCTGGGTCATCATATAGTTCCGCCATGGTAGTAAAGAAGGTATTCAAGTTGCTCAACGCAGGATGCTGCTGTTCCACCATACGAAGTGCCCAGGCCTGTGGTTCTCCTTGTAGCAGAGAGATGACGGCGCCCACCTTAATCTCCTCATTGGAATAGGTCCTTGGGAGTAAAGAGAAGTGAAGTCGGCAGGCACTCTGAAACCAGCGGAACTTCGTGCGGTCACCAGAAAACCGCTCAGGAAGAGGCAACCTTGGTTCGGGTGCCGGACCCACAGCACCTTGCGCTGGAACGGGATCAGGATTGACGGGAGGAGCAAGGGCAGGAGCAGCAGCAGGAACAAGCCCAGCGGGTCCTGCAGGCGGAGCAGCGGGAGGCCGTAGTTGGTCTCGGATCTCCATATAACCTTTTTGTACTTCATCCACCGATAAGCGTAGCTGTGTGACAAGTTCATAAAGAATCTCCACTGGTGAGCGACTATCACTAGCGTCCATACTGGCTGCTCGTTACTGTTAACTTCTTCCTGAAGTCTTCGGACACTGTTGACCTTCCCACTGAAGGAAGAGGCGTTACCCAGTAGTGGATCTAAGCGACCACGGGTCTTCGCCCACACTCCCTTGAGGGGAGTGCAGGATTTAGCTGCCTAGTGCCCAGCCAGGTCACTACTGCGATAACCTCAGCAAGTGGTCAGGAGAACAGCGACGCTAATGTGTGATGAGAAGCAGACGTGGTCAGGCAGTTTCCAGAGGTCCAGGACAGGAGAGAGCAGCGTGGTTAGGTCACAGGCAAAGGTCGGGGCAGGCGGCAGGCAGGCAGGAACGAGGTCACAATCCAAGAGTCGGGGCAGGCGGCAAATAGCAGGAGTCGGGGTCACAAGCCAAGGGTCAATTCCAGGAGTCAATCAGAGATCAGGGTAACAAAGTTCCTACGGACTACGCCAAGCTGTCAGAACGAGCAGCACTGGAGTAATGGCCAGTGCTGCTTTTATACAGGATCTTTGGCGCCAAATTACCGCCCTGCGCATGCGCAGTGCGCGCACAGCGCACCGCGCCTGCGCGCGCATGCGCAGTGGCGCGCACAATCGCGGGCAGACGCGCGCGCGCACAAGACTCCGTGCACGCGCGCGCACCGCAACTTGCGCGCATGCGCGCACCGCCCAATGCCGCGCGCCGCCAACCAGGAAGCCCACACACCAGCCCTAAGGACCCCCTGTGCGTGCGCACCCCAGGACGGCCGCGGGAGCGTCGTAGGACCCCAGAATGGTGAGTGTGACACCAGTAATGGGTATACACCCAAGTTTTATACATACCTGGGGATTCCTCCAGCCCCATCCGCTCCGAACGCTCCCACGCCGCCGTCCTCAGCCTTCTGCCTCTTCGATAACGGATTTCGGCCAGTTGACGCATGCACTGTGCGCTCAGTCTCCCTCCCGTAGCTAGGAGTGTTCTGCGCATGCGTCGACTGGCTGCAATTGCCCGAAATGACGGAACCCGTTTTGAAAGAGGGCGGTGGCATAGGAGTGATCTGTGCGCATGGCGCTGGAAGAAGCCGCTGGTATGTATAAAACTTGCTCATATACTCGTCTCTGGTACACTTTAAAGCAGAAGGTATTTGCGATAATGAAGGTTGGAGTGAGCATATGATGTCTCCCACAATGCATCACTGCTGAGTATGCAAATTATCCTTTGTTGTCCCTGTAAGCTAACCACACCTCTTGAACCGCTGGAATGCAATGATGTGTCAACTCAGCGTGTCATCGTGGTGAGGATCAACCAATCCGGAACAGTCTGTATGCATGTTGGATTACTGAGGCTCTGGGTACAAGTAACAAGCTGACACATCATTGCTTTCCAGGGGGTCTGGAGGTGTGGCTAGCGATCAGGGACAACAAGGGATCATTTGCATATTCAGCAGTGATGCATTGTGGGAAAAATCATATGCTCACTCCAACCTGAATCATTGCAGAAAACTTGTTTTAAGAAGGCAAACTTTTGTTTTGCTTAACATTTTAGTAAGAGGGCTTTCTGGTTCTTTGTAGCCCATTACACACTCCAAGACCTGATATGATACTGAAGCATCATTGCTGCTAACCTGCAGGTGTGTACGAGCCTTATAACCTGAAGTGAGAGTTATATGGAGGCTGCTTTCTTTATTGCCTTTTAAACAATACTAGTTACCTGGCAGTCTTTGCCTGTGATACTCTTAGCCAGACACCCTGAATAAGCATATGCAGATCAGATGTTTCTGATCAAAATGTAACCAGATTAGCTGCATGCTTGGTTCATGTTTGCGATTTAGACACTAGTAATGCTGGAATGATCAGCAGGGCGGACAGGCAACTATTATTGTTTCACAGGAAATAAATATGGCAGCCTCCATATACCTCTCGCTTCAGGTTCCCTTAAAGTAGGACTTTGCACAATGTAAGGACTTGTAAATCAGCACAGATGTGAGGTGTGATAAGGAGAGAGCACAGCAGGATGTTACATTAGCCGTGTTGCAATATGACCGGATTACTCTCATTAGAAGTAAGGGCAGGCTTGTGAGAAGTTCTGGGGATGGATCTGGGTTCATTAGAAGTAAGGGCAGACTCGTGAGAAGTTCTGGGGCTGGATCTGGGTTCATTAGAAGTAAGGGCAGACTCGTGAGAAGTTCTGGGGCCGGATCTGGATTCATTAGAAGTAAGGGCAGACTCGTGAGAAGTTCTGGGGCCGGATCTGGATTCATTAGAAGTAAGGGCAGACTCGTGAGAAGTTCTGGGGCTGGATCTGGGTTCATTAGAAGTAAGGGCAGACTCGTGAGAAGTTCTGGGGCTGGATCTGGGTTCATTAGAAGTAAGGGCAGACTCGTGAGAAGTTCTGGGGCCGGATCTGGATTCATTAGAAGTAAGGGCAGACTCGTGAGAAGTTCTGGGGCTGGATCTGGGTTCATTAGAAGTAAGGGCAGACTCGTGAGAAGTTCTGGGGCTGGATCTGGGTTCATTAGAAGTAAGGGCAGACTCGTGAGAAGTTCTGGGGCTGGATCTGGGTTCATTAGAAGTAAGGGCAGACTCGTGAGAAGTTCTGGGGCCGGATCTGGGTTCATTAGAAGTAAGGGCAGACTTGTGAGAAGCTCTGGGGATGGATCCGGGTTCATTAGAAGTAAGGGCAGACTCGTGAGAAGTTCTGGGGCCGGATCTGGGTTCATTAGAAGTAAGGGCAGACTCGTGAGAAGTTCTGGGGCTGGATCTGGGTTCATTAGAAGTAAGGGCAGACTCGTGAGAAGTTCTGGGGCCGGATCTGGATTCATTAGAAGTAAGGGCAGACTCGTGAGAAGTTCTGGGGCTGGATCTGGGTTCATTAGAAGTAAGGGCAGACTCGTGAGAAGTTCTGGGGCTGGATCTGGGTTCATTAGAAGTAAGGGCAGACTCGTGAGAAGTTCTGGGGCTGGATCTGGGTTCATTAGAAGTAAGGGCAGACTCGTGAGAAGTTCTGGGGCCGGATCTGGGTTCATTAGAAGTAAGGGCAGACTTGTGAGAAGCTCTGGGGATGGATCCGGGTTCATTAGAAGTAAGGGCAGACTCGTGAGAAGTTCTGGGGCCGGATCTGGGTTCATTAGAAGTAAGGGCAGACTCGTGAGAAGTTCTGGGGCTGGATCTGGGTTCATTAGAAGTAAGGGCAGACTTGTGAGAAGCTCTGGGGATGGATCTGGGTTCATTAGAAGTAAGGGCAGACTCGTGAGAAGTTCTGGGGCCGGATCTGGGTTCATTAGAAGTAAGGGCAGACTCATGAGAAGTTCTGGGGCTGGATCTGGGTTCATTAGAAGTAAGTGCATACTAGTGAGAAGTTTTGGGTATGGATCTCGGTTCATTAGAAGTAAGTGCATACTGGTGAGAAGTTCTGGGTATGGATCTGGGTTCATTAGAAGTAAGTGCATACTGGTGAGAAGTTCTGGGTATGGATCTGGGTTCATTAGAAGTAAGGGCAGACTCGTGAGAAGTTCTGGGGCCGGATCTGGGTTCATTAGAGGTAAGGGCAGTCTTGTGAGAAGTTCTGGGGCCGGATCTGGGTTCATTAGAAGTAAGGGCAGACTGGTGAGAAGTTCTGGGGATGGATCTGGGTTCATTAGAAGTAAGGGCAGACTCGTGAGAAGTTCTGGAGATGGATCTGGGTTCATTAGAAGTAAGGGCAGACTGGTGAGAAGTTCTGGGGATGGATCTGGGTTCATTAGAAGTAAGGGCAGACTGGTGAGAAGTTCTGGGGATGGATCTGGGTTCATTAGAAGTAAGGGCAGACTGGTGAGAAGTTCTGGGGATGGATCTGGGTTCATTAGAAGTAAGGGCAGTCTTGTGAGAAGCTCTGGGGATGGATCCGGGTTCATTAGAAGTAAGGGCAGACTGGTGAGAAGTTCTGGGGATGGATCTGGGTTCATTAGAAGTAAGGGCAGACTGGTGAGAAGTTCTGGGGATGGATCTGGGTTCATTAGAAGTAAGGGCAGACTGGTGAGAAGTTCTGGGGATGGATCTGGGTTCATTAGAAGTAAGGGCAGACTCGTGAGAAGTTCTGGGGATGGATCTGGGTTCATTAGAAGTAAGGGCAGTCTTGTGAGAAGCTCTGGGGATGGATCCGGGTTCATTAGAAGTAAGGGCAGACTGGTGAGAAGTTCTGGGGATGGATCTGGGTTCATTAGAAGTAAGGGCAGACTGGTGAGAAGTTCTGGGGATGGATCTGGGTTCATTAGAAGTAAGGGCAGACTCGTGAGAAGTTCTGGGGATGGATCTGGGTTCATTAGAAGGGCAGGCTTGTGAAAAGTTATATGGCTGAATCCGGGTTCATTAGAAGTAAGGGCAGACTCATGAGAAATTCTGGGGAGGGATCTGGACTCATTAGAAGTAAGGGCAGACTGGTGAGAAGCTCTGGGGCCAGATCTGGGTTCATTAGAAGTAAGGGCATACTCGTGAGAAGTTCTGGGGCTGGATCTGGGTTCATTAGAAGTAAGGGCATACTGGTGAGAAGCTCTGGGGATGGATCTGGGTTCATTAGAAGTAAGGGCAGTCTTGTGAGAAGCTCTGGGGATGGATCTGGGTTCATTAGAAGTAAGGGCAGACTCGTGAGAAGTTCTGGAGCCGGATCAGGGTTCATTAGAAGTAAGGGCAGACTCGTGAGAAGTTCTGGGGATGGATCTGGGTTCATTAGAAGTAAGGGCAGACTGGTGAAAAGTTCAGGGGATGGATCCGGGTTCATTAGAAGTAAGGGCAGGCTCGTGAGAAGTTCTGGGGCCGGATCTGGGTTCATTAGAAGGGCAGACTTGTTAGAAGTTCTGGGGCCGGATCTGGGTTCATTAGAAGTAAGGGCAGACTGGTGAGAAGTTCTGGGGCCAGATCTGGGTTCATTAGAAGTAAGGGCAGACTCGTGAGAAGTTCTGGGCTGGATCTGGGTTCATTAGAAGTAAGGGCAGACTCGTGAGAAGTTCTGGGGCTGGATCTGGGTTCATTAGAAGTAAGGGCAGACTCGTAAAAAGTTCTGGGGCTGGATCTGGGTTCATTAGAAGAGCAAACGCGTGAGAAGTTCTGAAGATTGATCTGGGTTCATTAGAAGTAAGGGCAGACTTGTGAGAAGTTCTGGAGCTGGATCTGGGTTCATTAGAAGTAAGGGCAGACTCGTGAGAAGTTCTGGGGCTGGATCTGGGTTCATTAGAAGTAAGGGCAGACTCGTGAGAAGTTCTGGGGCTGGATCTGGGTTCATTAGAAGTAAGAGCAGACGCGTGAGAAGTTCTGAAGATGGATCTGGGTTCATTAGAAGTAAGGGCAGACTTGTGAGAAGTTCTGGGGCTGGATCTGGGTTCATTAGAAGTAAGGGCAGACTTGTGAGAAGTTCTGGGGCCGGATCTGGGTTCCTTAGAAGTAAGGGCAGACTCGTGAGAAGTTCTAGGGCCAGATCTGGGTTCATTAGAAGTAAGGGCAGACTCGTGAGAAGTTCTGGTCTGGATCTGGGTTCATTAGAAGTAAGGGCAGACTCGTGAGAAGTTCTGGGGATGGATCTGGGTTCATTAGAGGTAAGGGCAGTCTTGTGAGAAGTTCTGGGGCCGGATCTGGGTTCATTAGAAGTAAGGGCAGACTGGTGAGAAGTTCTGGGGATGGATCTGGGTTCATTAGAAGTAAGGGCAGACTGGTGAGAAGTTCTGGGGATGGATCTGGGTTCATTAGAAGTAAGAGCAGACTGGTGAGAAGTTCTGGGGATGGATCTGGGTTCATTAGAAGTAAGGGCAGACTGGTGAGAAGTTCTGGGGATGGATCTGGGTTCATTAGAAGTAAGGGCAGTCTTGTGAGAAGCTCTGGGGATGGATCCGGGTTCATTAGAAGTAAGGGCAGACTGGTGAGAAGTTCTGGGGATGGATCTGGGTTCATTAGAAGTAAGGGCAGACTGGTGAGAAGTTCTGGGGATGGATCTGGGTTCATTAGAAGTAAGGGCAGACTCGTGAGAAGCTCTGGGGATGGATCTGGGTTCATTAGAAGTAAGGGCAGACTCGTGAGAAGTTCTGGGGATGGATCTGGGTTCATTAGAAGGGCAGGCTTGTGAGAAGTTCTATGGCTGAATCCGGGTTCATTAGAAGTAAGGGCAGACTCATGAGAAATTCTGGGGAGGGATCTGGACTCATTAGAAGTAAGGGCAGACTGGTGAGAAGCTCTGGGGATGGATCTGGGTTCATTAGAAGTAAGGGCATACTCGTGAGAAGTTCTGGGCTGGATCTGGGTTCATTAGAAGTAAGGGCAGACTCGTGAGAAGTTCTGGGGCTGGATCTGGGTTCATTAGAAGTAAGGGCATACTGGTGAGAAGCTCTGGGGATGGATCTGGGTTCATTAGAAGTAAGGGCAGTCTTGTGAGAAGCTCTGGGGATGGATCTGGGTTCATTAGAAGTAAGGGCAGACTCGTGAGAAGTTCTGGAGCCGGATCAGGGTTCATTAGAAGTAAGGGCAGACTCGTGAGAAGTTCTGGGGATGGATCTGGGTTCATTAGAAGTAAGGGCAGACTGGTGAAAAGTTCTGGGGATGGATCCGGGTTCATTAGAAGTAAGGGCAGACTCGTGAGAAGTTCTGGGGCCGGATCTGGGTTCATTAGAAGGGCAGACTTGTTAGAAGTTCTGGGGCTGAATCTGGGTTCATTAGAAGTAAGGGCAGACTGGTGAGAAGTTCTGGGGCCGGATCTGGGTTCATTAGAAGTAAGGGCAGACTGGTGAGAAGTTCTGGGGCCAGATCTGGGTTCATTAGAAGTAAGGGCAGACTCGTGAGAAGTTCTGGGCTGGATCTGGGTTCATTAGAAGTAAGGGCAGACTCGTGAGAAGTTCTGGGGCTGGATCTGGGTTCATTAGAAGTAAGGGCAGACTGGTAAAAAGTTCTGGGGCTGGATCTGGGTTCATTAGAAGTAAGGGCAGACTTGTGAGAAGTTCTGGAGCTGGATCTGGGTTCATTAGAAGTAAGGGCAGACTCGTGAGAAGTTCTGGGGCTGGATCTGGGTTCATTAGAAGTAAGGGCAGACTCGTGAGAAGTTCTGGGGCTGGATCTGGGTTCATTAGAAGTAAGAGCAGACGCATGAGAAGTTCTGAAGATGGATCTGGGTTCATTAGAAGTAAGGGCAGACTTGTGAGAAGTTCTGGGGCTGGATCTGGGTTCATTAGAAGTAAGGGCAGACTTGTGAGAAGTTCTGGGGCCGGATCTGGGTTCCTTAGAAGTAAGGGCAGACTCGTGAGAAGTTCTAGGGCCAGATCTGGGTTCATTAGAAGTAAGGGCAGACTCGTGAGAAGTTCTGGTCTGGATCTGGGTTCATTAGAAGTAAGGGCAGACTCGTGAGAAGTTCTGGGGATGGATCCGGGTTCATTAGATAGTAAGGGCAGACTCGTGAGAAGTTCTGGGGCCGGATCTGGGTTCATCAGAAGTAAGGGCAGACTCGTGAGAAGTTCTGGGGCTGGATCAGGGTCGCTGTGATTCGCATACAGTCAGGCCATGCAGGGAATATAAGGCGAGTGTCACAGAGAGAATTAATTATTAATAAAACATTTTCCACTTCCTCGTCCTCCACAATCAGCAGAGGAATGAGGAAGTACGATGCGGAAGGGAAATATTACACTCGCTCTCACAAACAGCCTGCGGCCTGAAAGATGAAGAAACTGCAGATGTTTATGGGGGAAATGTCAGCCATCTGTGAAGTGCTGAGGCCGGTGGGAGGAGGGGGTGCGATTATCAATGTCACACTGGCGTGGGGGGGGTGACCGATTTCACACTGGTGGGGGGAGGGGGGAGTGCGATTACCGATCGTTATGTCATTGCCATGGTTCCCAGCACACTCCTAAATCCGTTATTGCCTTTGCAGAGTGAAGGTGAGTATCAGTTATTACATGACTTTGTATAGAATGGGGGGACAGGCAGAATCCTCGGGCAGTTTGTTATGCTGGGTGCGCACGATTCAGATTCCTGTCCGATTGCTGGGTAATGTGACAGGAAGTTGTATCGTGTGTACGTGTCCAGACTGCTCCCGATCGATGACGTGATTGATTTTCCCGTGACAACTTCACAAAATCGATCCTGTTATCGAACAGAAGCAGATCAGACATGTTGGAAATAATTGTCCGTCAATCAGACAGGAAATTCCATCTTGTGTATTTGGCATTATTGAAGGGGAACTCTGCTGACTTCCTGTCGTAGTGACACCATGAGCCTAAATGTACACAAGGTGTCACAGGGGAAAGAGGTGACAGCAACATACACTGTCACCTCTATCCCACTATATGGGGAAGGGGGGGGGGGGGAGGGGAGTGATTTATTTATTGATGTCTCTATCGCAGTTAAAGGACAACTGTAACGAGACTGATATGGAGGCTGCCATATTTATTTCTTTTTAAACAATACCGGTTGCATGGCAGCCCTGCTGATCTATTTGGCTGCAGTAGTGTCTGAATAACACCAGAAACAAGCATGCAGCTAATCTTGTCAGATCTGGCAGTAATGTCAGAAACACCCGATGTGCTGCATGCTTGTTCAGGGTCTGTGGCTAAAAGTATTAGAGTTTGCCTTGAAGTTTAATACGCGTAAAGCTACAACCATTGGTCAACTCAAATCTATCCTATGTATCTCAAAAACCAATCACTGTCATATTGAAGAACCATGTGTTTTTGATGTTTTTCTATATGTGTCAATAAATATTTTTCAGAGTTTTTTTTGCCTCTCTGAGATTGCATCAGTCTATATAGTCCTCTTCTAAAGTTATAAATAAGTGTCGGTGGGTAAGGTGGATTACCCTGAAAAAGGACTGTGTTTTTAATCCTTCACAATATAAAGGATTGAACCTCTAGAGTTTTTAACAAAGCTAAAAGTATTAGAGGCAGAGGATCAGCAGGACAGCCAGGTAACTGGTATTGCTTAAAGAGGAACTCCAGTGAAAATAATGTAATAAAAAGTGCTTCATTTTTTCAATAATTATGTATAAATGATTTAGTCAGTGTTTTCCCATTGTAAAATCTTTCCTCTCCCTGATTTACATTCTGACATTTCACATGGCGACATTATTACTGCTGGCAGGTGATGTCAGTGGAAGGAGATACTGCTTGCTTTTTTGGCAGTTGGAAACAGCTGTTATTTCCCACAATGCAACAAGGCTCCCACAGTGTGATGTCAGAACCATGGTCCCGACATCACACTGTATACACATTTGTTTATATTAATAACCTTCTTATTTTCCTGAATAGTGTCATCAGTTTTCAGCTTTTCTCTGCTCTGTTTCCTCCCGTCTATAACCTTTGGAATGGCTGTGAAGCCTAGTACCAAGGCCGGATATACCATAAGGAACTATAGGCACGTTCCTACAGGCGCCGGATGATAGAAAGGCCGCCCCATTTCCCTCCCCAAGTGCCTCCCTCTCTCTCCCCTTCCCTATACAGAGTCCTGATGAGAGTGTATATGAGAGGTTACTCACCCAGCTCTCTGCATTCCACTGATGAGATCTCCCTTCAGTCAGGGGCACCACTAGCTACTTAATGCCGAGGGTACCTCTGGCTACCTAATACTTGGGGGCACTAGCAGCTACTTAAAGCGGACCCAAACCAAACATTTTTTTTAATTCAAAATATTTAGTTGCACCACTCTGACACATACAAAGATAAATAAACACTCTTTCAAGCCTATGAGCATTTCAGTGCATGCTTTTCACCCTTCTCTTTTCATAACTAGGGTTATACAGGTGGCAGCCATTACTTCTGAGCTTAGTAGGAGGTTTTAGATCGTGGGTGTTTTTCATCAGCTACCCTCCCTCACAGGGGCGTCGTCTCACACTAGCTGAGATCACCTCCCCTGTGACATCATCAGTAGCAGCCTGTGTTTTGTTTTTTATCTCCTCCACCAGTCTGCTGGATTCTGTCCCGGCAATATGAAAGGAAGGGAGGGCTTCCTCCAATAAATGTAAAATATTTGATATTTGTCATCATGCAGCTGAAAAAAGGCTGCTATTTATTATTATAATTTAGAAAATAGATTTTATTTCTGAAATCTTGTATTTTTAGTTTGAGTCCATTTTAATACTGGAGGCACCTCTAGCTACCTATGACGGGCAAGGGAAGTAAGGGAGAAGTGACTGCTAGTCCGCTGTGCGGTTTGGTGGGTGTTTGTAGGTGAATGGTGGGCGAAGTCTAAGGGTGCCAGGACATCTGTGCCTATAGGCTCCTGGGAGGTAAATCCAGGCCTGCCTAGTACATACATTCAATTTTGATTGGCCAATAACTGGACAATTTTACCACCTCCGTGTATGTAGTACGAGGCCAGCAGATTTTATCAATCATCTTTTTACTGAAAACAAAAAGGAAGCATACAAAATAAAGCATTCTATAAAATATAAGCTCCATTGAAACAGCGAACTGGAGGAATATCCTGACATAGAAAGTGAGCTGTACAGGGGACATGTATCCTGGTGAGTACACAGTAGTATCAATAATACAAAGAGATATGAATGATACAGTCTACCCTGCAGAGCCAATAGGATCGCTAATCAACACACAAATATGAATGGAGGCCAGCAGATGTGAAATACTAGGAGCAGATTGTGTGGGTAACTCTCATACTACTGGGAGGTGGCAAAATTGGCCAATGAAAATTGTATGTGTGTACCAGGCTTTAGCTAACGATACCTCCAGGCTGGAGATACTGAACATCTCACTTGTGTTCCCACATGTGATAATCTCTGTGAATTGACATTTGTTCAGGTACTTACCGCACAAGTTGGTCATTTACCTCACTAGTCGGTCATTTCAGTTTCCCGTGCGGTAACAGCCTGAGTGAATTGCGATTTCACAAACTGTTCGGTAGAATCAGCCGTCTTAGGGCTCGTTCCCACTAGGGGCGTTTTTGACATTTTGTAGGCGCTGGCGATTTTCAAGATCACCCTGAAAGCGCTTGTGCAATGATTCTCTATGAGAGATTTCACATCTGAGCGGTTCGTTTCCGATCCGCTCAGAAAAGCGGTGCTTGGGCCATTTTGGAGGCGATTCCGCCTCAATGGAAGGTATAGGAAATCGCAAAACGCTCACAAAATGGCTTTGTGCTGACGTCAGGGAGTGAAAAAAACGTAATCGCTCTGCAAAAGTGCTAAGAAAAGCGCTTAACAAAAACGTCCAACGCACAGAAATCAGAAAAAAAAATGTGTCAAAAACCGGCCGACGCGAATGGTAATGCGAGCGGAACGCAATTGGAACGAGGCCTTAAGGTGGCCATACATCAGGCGACTTGGCAGCTGATCGACCATCCAATTCAATTATTATTATAATCAAACTGGATGAAAATCGGTGCCGCCAAGTGCATGCCCGACCGACAATGTGAAAAATTGGTCGCATTCTCGATTGCGAATGCTAAAAATGTTGCTCGATTGTGTGCGCGGCGGTAACACCGTGCAATTTCCTGCAGATCGACAAACGCAACGAAACCCCAACGCTGCCCCTCCCCCCCCCAATGTAAATGTCCCCCCGGTGCCCCGCATAAAGGATACATTTCTTGTCCGCGGCATGCCCTTGTCCTTCCGCTGGCTTCATTGCCCTCTTCATACACGCACGCCCCACGTGGTTGCCTAGTAACGTGGCTGCGTGTATGACGTCTGATGTCACACACGCGCTCACGATCTGGTGGGTTCCAGCCCTGAATGGAAGCCAAGGTAGCCAGATTGATAGACAGCTGATTGGCCGCGGGCAAAGCAGGAGATTTGCAGCACCAAGACGATGGGCAACGATCTCCACAACCACACGTTTAATCAACCAAAACCCGTTTTATGCATCATCTCCGCTAACCTGCATAACTGTGATGGGCAGAGGGAGTCAATGAGTCGCTATCCTGCCTGACTTGCATACAAATGTATGTGCAGTTTACAACCCAAGCCTTGTACACATATCCATTTTTTTTGGGCCAATGATTGATAATTTGTATCACTTCCATGTATTATGAGAGCCCTCCTACACAATCTGTTCACGGTAATCAAAATCTGTGGGCCCTCCTACTGCATGGAGGTGGTAAAATTGCCTAGTGATTGGCCAAACAAAATGGGATGTGTGTATAGACCCTAATGCTAACGGAATGCAGTTGCATGCAAGGTGAAATCGTTAGCATCGATGGCATAGCGGGCAGCACGGTGGCGTAGTGGTTAGCGCTCTTGCCTTGCAGAGCTGAGTCCCCGGTTTGAATCCCAGCAGGGCACCATCTGCACAGAGTTTGTATGCTCTCCCCGTGTCTACTGGGTTTCCTCCAGGCACGCATGTTTCCTCCCACATCCTAAAAACATACAAATAAGTTAATTGGCTTCCCCCTAAAACTTGGCCCTAGACTGTGATACATACACTACATGATACATACATAGACATATGCCTATGGGAGGAATTAAATTGTGAGCTCCTCTGAGGACAGTCAGTGACATGACTATGTACTCTGTAATGTGCTGCAGAAGATGTCAGCGCTATATAAATCCTACTAATATAATAAATGGGAAAGTTCGGATGTTTGGATGTTTGTTACTCGATCACGCAAAAATGGCTGAACGGATTTGAATGAAATTTGGCACACACATAGTACATTACCTGGAATAAAGTATAGGATACTTTTTATTCCCATAACCAAAAAGGGGGCGGAGACAAATACAAATTTCACTGGAAAATGTAAACTGCAGCCATTCTTACACTGTTAATGGTAGGGTTCTCAAACTTTGCACAGTTGGTCGCTGGGTGACTGGGATTAATATTCAGAAAAGTGGGAGGAGCCCACAAAAGCCAATCAAAATCCACCTATTGATTTTTAAGGGGAATATGTAATTGCTGCCATTCTTGCAGTGTTAATGGCACAAGCCTCTTGCACTGTTAATCACCTGTACCTGGTACACTTGGCCATTGGGTGATGTGGCTTCAAATTCAGAAAAGGGGTGGAGCCACAGCCAGATTTATTTTATTTCAATGCAAATTATCGATGCCAAAGACCGCAAATCTCACAAACTTGGTAATTAAGTAATTGTGTGTTAGGGTTAGGAAAAGGGGGCGGGGCCAACACCAGCCAAATACATACCCGGGCAACGCCGGGCGTCCAGCTAGTACTAAATAATAATCTGAATGACTTGCCTCTAATCATCTCTTGTGTAATAGCAGCTATGTGACACTAGGTGTCAGCATAACGCAGCCTGATTATGCAGAACGCTCTTTCCTTCTGTTTGATCAGCTAACACTAATGAATCATTGAAATTTGGCACCAATCGGCTCCCCCCTTCCTGTTAGCTGGGTCTATATTTTCTGTCCATTTCACAATATGTCCGTCTAAAGGTGGCCATACACTGGCAGATGGTCACCAGATTCGACCATCAGATAGATTGAAATGTGATCAGCAGAGAGGGCAGTGTTGCCAACCTTTCACGTTATTTTTTACTGACAAATACCTTAAAATTTACTGACAAAAGTTTTTTACTGACAAAACCCCCTGAGCCGCGCGTAGAGCGGGGCGCCGAAAAAATGGGCGTGGCCACGCAATAGAATGTGGGCGTGGTCATGGGTGGGGCCAAATATACATGATTTTAATATTGCTGTGAATGGTCTGCCAGAGAAGTTTGAGCTCTGCCATAGTGTTTCCCCCTCTTCCCCCAAAATACATGTAATCTTACAGCATTTCACCAAAAATCCGCGGCGACTAAAGTGGGCATGGCAAGTAAATGCACATAATGAGAGACAGAGTTTCACCAGTAAAGTCACATAAGAGACCGCCTTTCACCAGTAAATGCACGTAATGACAGACAGCTTTTCACCAGTAAATGCACATAAGAGACCGCCTTTCACCAGTAAATGCACGTAATGAGAGACAGCTTTTCACCAGTAAATGCACGTAATGAGAGACAGCTTTGCACCAGCCTGCTGAAACGAGTTTCGATCAATTTCAACTGTACATCGATCGGTATTACAACTGGGCGGCCACGTTGCAGCATTGATTGCTGGTAGATTCCAAAGACCGATGCCACAAATTCAGCAATGTATGGACTCTTCAACCTATACGAAAGTGCACAGTGCACCCTTAATAAGGATCATTTGAAAACAACGTAAGGGCGCGGCTATCTCCCCTATTGATTCTAGCGGGTGTACAGAAATCTTGGCTCACATAATATTATTAAACTGGAGCCAGCTATAATAGCGGCTACAATTTGTAGCCGCTATTTGTAGCTGCTATTTTCTGCATTTAGCTGCTATTTACAGCTGCAATTCAGGTTGCCTTTTAAACAAGATGTTGGGGTTAAGGTAAGGTGGTGGTGGGGGGTTAAGGTTAGTTGCGCACCGGGGGTGGGATTAAGGGTCAGGCACCACCAGGGGTGGGGTTAAGTGTTAGGCACCTCCAGGGGTGGGGTTAAGTGTTAATGAGAGACAGAGTTTCACCAGTAAAGTCACATAAGAGACCGCTTTTCACCAGTAAATGCACGTAATGACAGACAGCTTTTCACCAGTAAATGCACATAAGAGACCGCCTTTCACCAGTTAATGCACGTAATGAGAGACAGCTTTGCACCAGTAAATGCACGTAATGAGAGACAGCTTTTCACCAGTAAATGCACATAAGAGACAGCTTTTCACCAGTAAATGCACATAATGGCAAACAGCCAGTGTCCTCAGTATATGTAGCCAGCAGATATATGTGCCCAGTATATGTAGGCAGAGGTATATGTCCCCAGTATATGTAGGCAGGGGTATATGTGCCCAGTATATGTAGCCAGGGTTATATGTGCCCAGTATATGTAGCCAGGGTTATATGTGCCCAGTATATGTAGCCAGGGTTATATGTGCCCAGTAGATGTAGCCAGGGTTGTATGTCCCCAGTAGATGTAGCCAGAGGTATATGTGCCCAGTAGATGTAGCCAGAGGTATATGTGCCCAGTAGATGTAGCCAGGGTTAAATGTGCCCAGTAGATGTAGCCAGGGTTATATGTGCCCAGTAGATGTAGCCAGGGTTATATGTGCCCAGTAGATGTAGCCAGGGTTGTATGTCCCCAGTAGATGTAGCCAGAGGTATATGTGCCCAGTAGATGTAGCCAGATGTATATGTGCCCAGTAGATGTAGCCAGATGTATATGTGCCCAGTAGATGTAGCCAGGGTTATATGTGCCCAGTAGATGTAGCCAGATGTATATGTGCCCAGTAGATGTAGCCAGATGTATATGTGCCCAGTAGATGTAGCCAGATGTATATGTGCCCAGTAGATGTAGCCAGGGTTATATGTGCCCAGTAGATGTAGCCAGATGTATATGTGCCCAGTAGATGTAGCCAGATGTATATGTGCCCAGTAGATGTAGCCAGATGTATATGTGCCCAGTAGATGTAGCCAGGGTTATATGTCCCCAGTAGATGTAGCCAGGGTTATATGTGCCCAGTAGATGTAGCCAGATGTATATGTCCCCAGTAGATGTAGCCAGGGTTATATGTGCCCAGTAGATGTAGCCAGAGGTATATGTGCCCAGTATATGTAGCCAGGTGTATATGTGCCCAGTAGATGTAGCCAGGGTTATATGTGCCCAGTAGATGTAGCCAGAGGTATATATGTGCCCAGTAGATGTAGCCAGATGTATATGTGCCCAGTAGATGTAGCCAGATGTATATGTGCCCAGTAGATGTAGCCAGGGTTATATGTGCCCAGTAGATGTAGCCAGATGTATATGTGCCCAGTAGATGTAGCCAGATGTACATGTGCCCAGTAGATGTAGCCAGGGTTATATGTGCCCAGTAGATGTAGCCAGATGTATATGTGCCCAGTAGATGTAGCCAGATGTATATGTGCCCAGTAGATGTAGCCAGAGGTATATGTGCCCAGTAGATGTAGCCAGAGGTATATGTGCCCAGTAGATGTAGCCAGGGTTGTATGTGCCCAGTAGATGTAGCCAGAGGTAAATGTGCCCAGTAGATGTAGCCAGAGGTATATATGTGCCCAGTAGATGTAGCCAGATGTATATGTGCCCAGTAGATGTAGCCAGGGTTATATGTGCCCAGTAGATGTAGCCAGGGGTTATATGTGCCCAGTAGATGTAGCCAGATGTATATGTGCCCAGTAGATGTAGCCAGATGTATATGTGCCCAGTAGATGTAGCCAGAGGTATATATGTGCCCAGTAGATGTAGCCAGAGGTATATGTGCCCAGTAGATGTAGCCAGGGGTTATATGTGCCCAGTAGATGTAGCCAGATGTATATGTGCCCAGTAGATGTAGCCAGGGTTATATGTGCCCAGTAGATGTAGCCAGGGTTATATGTCCCCAGTAGATGTAGCCAGAGGTATATGTGCCCAGTAGATGTAGCCAGGGTTGTATGTCCCCAGTAGATGTAGCCAGAGGTATATGTGCCCAGTAGATGTAGCCAGAGGTATATGTCCCCAGTAGATGTAGCCAGGGTTATATGTGCCCAGTAGATGTAGCCAGGGTTGTATGTCCCCAGTAGATGTAGCCAGATGTATATGTGCCCAGTAGATGTAGCCAGGGTTATATGTGCCCAGTAGATGTAGCCAGGGGTTATATGTGCCCAGTAGATGTAGCCAGATGTATATGTGCCCAGTAGATGTAGCCAGGATTATATGTGCCCAGTAGATGTAGCCAGATGTATATGTGCCCAGTAGATGTAGCCAGGGGTTATATGTGCCCAGTAGATGTAGCCAGATGTATATGTGCCCAGTAGATGTAGCCAGGGTTATATGTGCCCAGTAGATGTAGCCAGGGTTATATGTCCCCAGTAGATGTAGCCAGAGGTATATGTGCCCAGTAGATGTAGCCAGGGTTGTATGTCCCCAGTAGATGTAGCCAGAGGTATATGTGCCCAGTAGATGTAGCCAGAGGTATATGTCCCCAGTAGATGTAGCCAGGGTTATATGTGCCCAGTAGATGTAGCCAGGGTTGTATGTCCCCAGTAGATGTAGCCAGATGTATATGTGCCCAGTAGATGTAGCCAGGGTTATATGTGCCCAGTAGATGTAGCCAGGGGTTATATGTGCCCAGTAGATGTAGCCAAATGTATATGTGCCCAGTAGATGTAGCCAGATGTATATGTGCCCAGTAGATGTAGCCAGGGTTATATGTGCCCAGTAGATGTAGCCAGGGTTATATGTGCCCAGTAAATGCAGCCAGGGGTATATATGTGCCCAGTAGATGTAGCCAGATGTATATGTGCCCAGTAGATGTAGCCAGAGGTATATGTCCCCAGTAGATGTAGCCAGATGTATATGTGCCCAGTAGATGTAGCCAGGGGTTATATGTGCCCAGTAGATGTAGCCAGAGGTATATGTGCCCAGTAGATGTAGCCAGATGTATGTGCCCAGTAGATGTAGCCAGAGGTATATGTGCCCAGTAGATGTAGCCAGATGTATATGTGCCCAGTAGATGTAGCCAGATGTATATGTCCCCAGTAGATGTAGCCAGAGGTATATGTGCCCAGTAGATGTAGCCAGATGTATATGTGCCCAGTAGATGTAGCCAGGGTTATATGTGCCCAGTAGATGTAGCCAGAGGTATATGTGCCCAGTAGATGTAGCCAGATGTATATGTGCCCAGTAGATGTAGCCAGATGTATATGTGCCCAGTAGATGTAGCCAGAGGTATATGTGCCCAGTAGATGTAGCCAGAGGTATATGTGCCCAGTAGATGTAGCCAGATGTATATGTGCCCAGTAGATGTAGCCAGATGTACATGTGCCCAGTAGATGTAGCCAGATGTACATGTGCCCAGTAGATGTAGCCAGGGTATATATGTGCCCAGTAGATGTAGCCAGATGTATATGTGCCCAGTAGATGTAGCCAGATGTACATGTGCCCAGTAGATGTAGCCAGGGTTATATGTGCCCAGTAGATGTAGCCAGATGTACATGTGCCCAGTAGATGTAGCCAGGGTTGTATGTGCCCAGTAGATGTAGCCAGAGGTATATGTGCCCAGTAGATGTAGCCAGGGGGTATATGTGCCCAGTAGATGTAGCCAGGGTTGTATGTGCCCAGTAGATGTAGCCAGAGGTATATGTGCCCAGTAGATGTAGCCAGGGGGTATATGTGCCCAGTAGATGTAGCCAGAGGTATATGTGCCCAGTAGATGTAGCCAGGGTTATATGTGCCCAGTAGATGTAGCCAGAGGTATATGTGCCCAGTAGATGTAGCCAGAGGTATATATGTGCCCAGTAGATGTAGCCAGATGTATATGTGCCCAGTAGATGTAGCCAGATGTATATGTGCCCAGTAGATGTAGCCAGATGTATATGTGCCCAGTAGATGTAGCCAGAGGTATATATGTGCCCAGTAGATGTAGCCAGAGGTATATATGTGCCCAGTAGATGTAGCCAGGGTTATATGTGCCCAGTAGATGTAGCCAGAGGTATATGTGCCCAGTAGATGTAGCCAGATGTATATGTGCCCAGTAGATGTAGCCAGATGTATATGTGCCCAGTAGATGTAGCCAGGGTTATATGTGCCCAGTAGATGTAGCCAGAGGTATATATGTGCCCAGTAGATGTAGCCAGGGGTTATATGTGCCCAGTAGATGTAGCCAGAGGTATATGTGCCCAGTAGATGTAGCCAGATGTATATGTGCCCAGTAGATGTAGCCAGATGTATATGTGCCCAGTAGATGTAGCCAGGGTTATATGTGCCCAGTAGATGTAGCCAGAGGTATATATGTGCCCAGTAGATGTAGCCAGGGTTATATGTGCCCAGTAGATGTAGCCAGAGGTATATGTGCCCAGTAGATGTAGCCAGGGTTATATGTGCCCAGTAGATGTAGCCAGAGGTATATATGTGCCCAGTAGATGTAGCCAGAGGTATATGCGCCCAGTAGATGTAGCCAGAGGTATATATGTGCCCAGTAGATGTAGCCAGATGTATATGTGCCCAGTATATGTAGCCAGAGGTATATGTGCCCAGTAGATGTAGCCAGAGGTATATATGTGCCCAGTAGATGTAGCCAGAGGTATATGTGCCCAGTAGATGTAGCCAGAGGTATATATGTGCCCAGTAGATGTAGCCAGATGTATATGTGCCCAGTAGATGTAGCCAGATGTATATGTGCCCAGTAGATGTAGCCAGATGTATATGTGCCCAGTAGATGTAGCCAGAGGTATATATGTGCCCAGTAGATGTAGCCAGAGGTATATATGTGCCCAGTAGATGTAGCCAGGGTTATATGTGCCCAGTAGATGTAGCCAGAGGTATATGTGCCCAGTAGATGTAGCCAGATGTATATATGCCCAGTAGATGTAGCCAGGGTTATATGTGCCCAGTAAATGTAGCCAGAGGTATATATGTGCCCAGTAGATGTAGCCAGAGGTATATGTGCCCAGTAGATGTAGCCAGATGTATATGTGCCCAGTAGATGTAGCCAGGGTTATATGTCCCCAGTAGATGTAGCCAGAGGTATATGTGCCCAGCCCAGTAGATGTAGCCAGATGTATATGTGCCCAGTAGATGTAGCCAGGGTTATATGTGCCCAGTAGATGTAGCCAGGGTTATATGTCCCCAGTAGATGTAGCCAGAGGTATATGTGCCCAGTAGATGTAGCCAGGGTTGTATGTCCCCAGTAGATGTAGCCAGAGGTATATGTGCCCAGTAGATGTAGCCAGAGGTATATGTGCCCAGTAGATGTAGCCAGGGTTATATGTGCCCAGTATATGTAGCCAGATGTATATGTCCCCAGTAGATGTAGCCAGAGGTATATGTGCCCAGTAGATGTAGCCAGAGGTATATGTGCCCAGTAGATGTAGCCAGATGTATATGTGCCCAGTAGATGTAGCCAGAGGTATATGTGCCCAGTAGATGTAGCCAGAGGTATATGTGCCCAGTAGATGTAGCCAGAGGTATATGTGCCCAGTAGATGTAGCCAGGGTTATATGTGCCCAGTATATGTAGCCAGATGTATATGTCCCCAGTAGATGTAGCCAGAGGTATATGTCCCCAGTAGATGTAGCCAGAGGTATATGTGCCCAGTAGATGTAGCCAGAGGTATATGTGCCCAGTAGATGTAGCCAGAGGTATATGTGCCCAGTAGATGTAGCCAGATGTATATGTGTCCAGTAGATGTAGCCAGGGTTATATGTGCCAAGTAGATGTAGCCAGATGTATATGTCCCCAGTAGATGTAGCCAGGGGTTATATGTGCCCAGTAGATGTAGCCAGGGGTTATATTTGCCAAGTAGATGTAGCCAGAGGTATATGTGCCCAGTAGATGTAGCCAGGGTTATATGTGTGTGATTGAGTGGCTGGTAGTGGCAGGCGGCAGCGAGCGGAACTTACCTGCGTCTTCTCTCGTCGCCGGCGCGGGATGATTTGCCGCTACTCTGGTCTGGTCCAGACCAGAGCAGCAGAACTTCCGGCGCAGGAGCGAGACAGAAGGTAAGTCCCGCCCGCTGCCAAACGCCACTGCCAGACAGTTAGATCAGGAGGGGGACAGTCAGCGAGGGAGGGAGAGCACTAAGGTGAGAGAAGGGGGGGGGGGGGAGATTGCCCCCCTTCTCCACCGCTGCCCACAGCTCTCCCTCCACTGCGCTGCTGTCCTCCTGCAACAGGGCGGGCGGCCAACAGGCCGCCCTTTTACGGACGCTGCTGAATTCCTTACGGAGTTCACGGGCATCTTAATTTGTATAAAAAATTACGGGCTGCCCGTAAATTTACGGGCGGTTGGCAACACTGGGAGAGGGATGTACGGCGGCCAGTGTGCTGCACACAGATATCAGCATGAAATCTATTGGAAATCAGAGTGCAGTATGTTGGCAGCAGAGCTCACACTCACCTGTCCGCCGCCACACCTCCTCCAGTGTCCTGTGTCTTCTCTCTATCGCCCCCTGGAGGCTCCTGTACCCCATTACACGGTGGCACGAACATGACCACATCAGGTCAGGGGTAAAAGCTCCTTGCCAGCGATGGAGAAAAGACACAGGGGGAGCCCGCCAGCGAATAGACGATTGTGCTGCCAACGCCCTGCATGGCTCGCAGGAGCAGATTTCATCTGGAGGTCCGTCGGTCATCCAGAGATCAACCCCTGCACACCCAAACGCCCACTTTTCAGCAAGATCGTTCCAGCCTGCTGAAACGAGTTGCGATCAATTTCAACTGTACATCGATCGGTATTACAACTGGGCGGCCATGTTGCAGCATTGATTGCTGGTAGATTCCAGAGACCGATGCCACAAATTCAGCAATGTATGGACTCTTCAACCTATACGAAAGTGCACAGTGCACCCTTAATAAGGATCATTTGAAAACAACGTAAGGGAGCGGCTATCTCCCCTATTGATTTTAGCAGGTGTACAGAAATCTTGGCTCACATAATATTATTAAACTGGAGCCAGCTAATAGCAGCTACAATTTGTAGCCGCTATTTGTAGCTGCTATTTTCTGCATTTAGCCGCTATTTACAGCTGCAATTCAGGTTGCCTTTAAAACAAGATGTTGGGGTTAAGGTAAGGTGGTGGTGGGGGGTTAAGGTTAGTTGTGCACCGGGGGTGGGATTAAGGGTCAGGCACCACCAGGGGTGGGGTTAAGGGTCAGGCACCTCCAGGGGTGGGGTTAAGTGTTAGGCACCTCCAGGGGTGGGGTTAAGGGTCAGGCACCTCCAGGGGTGGGGTTAAGTGTTAGGCACCTCCAGGGGTGGGGTTAAGGGTCAGGCACCTCCAGGGGTGGGGTTAAGGGTCAGGCACCACCAGGGGTGGGGTTAAGTGTTAGGCACCTCCAGGGGTGGGGTTAAGGGTCAGGCACCACCAGGGGTGGGGTTAAGTGTTAGGCACCTCCAGGGGTGGGGTTAAGGGTCAGGCACCACCAGGGGTGGGTTTAAGGGTTAGGCACCACCAGGGGTGGGGTTAAGGGTTAGGCACCGCCAGGGGTGGGGTTAAAGAAAATGTGAGATGAGGAGTGTAAAAGATTTGATACTTACCCGGGGCTTCCTCCAGCCCCATAAGCACCGCTGAGTCCCACGCCATCCTCCTGAGTGCCTCTGTTTTCTTCTAGCGGTCCCGGTAACTGGCTAAGCTATGCCAGTCGGTCTCTTCTGCGCATGCGCGGCCCTTCCACACACGTGCAGAAGAGACCTACTGGCGCAACTGAGCCAGGTAACGGGACCGTTAGCAAAAGAACGGAGGCACTCAGGAGGATAGTGAGGGACTCAGCGGTGCTTGTGGGGCTGGAGAAAGTATCAAATCTTTTACATTTGTCATCTCAGGTACATTTTAAGGGTAAGGCACCACCGGGGGAGGGTTAAGGGTTAGACAATACCGGGGAGTCCTGCTAACATGCCATGGATGGTGGTGTCTCCTGTGCAGTCACATGACCAGGAGTGGGGGAGGCCTGGTAACGTGCCATGGACGGTGGTGTCCCCTGTGCAGTCACATGACCGGGATAGGGGGAGGCCTGGTAAGGTGCCATGGATGGCAGTATCCCCTGTGCGGTCACATGACCAGGAGTGGGGGGCTTGTACTGGTAAGGTGCCATGGATGGCAGTATCCCCTGTACGGTCACATGACCAGGAGTGGGGGAGGCCTGGTAACGTGCCATGGACGGTGGTGTCCCCTGTGCAGTCACATGACTGGGTTAGGGGGAGGCCTGGTAAGGTGCCATGGACGGCAGTATCCCCTGTACAGTCACATGACCGGGATAGGGGGAGGCCTGGTAGGGTGCCATGGATGGCAGTATCCTCTGTACAGTCACATGACCGGGATAGGAGGAGGCCTGGTAGGGTGCCATGGATGGCAGTATCCCCTGTACAGTCACATGACCGGGATAGGGGGAGGCCTGGTAGGGTGCCATGGATGGCAGTATCCCCTGTACAGTCACATGACCAGGATAGGGGGAGGCCTGGTAAGGTGCCATGGACGGCAGTATCCCCTGTACGGTCACATGACCGGGATAGGGGGAGGCCTGGTAGGGTGCCATGGATGGCAGTATCCCCTGTACAGTCACATGACCGGGATAGGGGGAGGCCTGGTAGGGTGCCATGGACGGCAGTATCCCCTGTACGGTCACATGACCGGGATAGGGGGAGGCCTGGTAAGGTGCCATGGACGGCAGTATCCCCTGTACGGTCACATGACCAGGTTAGGGGGAGGCCTGGTAGTAGTACTAGGCTCTATAGCCATGGTACAGATATACAGTACATTGCATGGATCTGCAGTGCAGGGCACACATTTGCTGATCTGCAGGCATGAAATGGTTCCTTCTCTGAGCGGCTTGGCAAGCTGAGGCCTCACCACGTCACACCACCTGGCTGCCATCAGTCAGGATCCCGGAACACTCTGACCACAAATCTGTGAGCTGCGGAGATGCCAGACTGTGAGGAGAGAGCAGCACGGCCTGAGAATAATGCAGCACTGTACACAGAGAACACAGATCACTGCTACAGGCATGGGACAGGCCCACTGGCCTTGCAGCACCGCCAGGAGCCTGAATCCAATACTCACCAAGGACAGTATGCATGGAGTTGTCTCTGAGTGGGTTCAAGGCTGGATATATCCTTACACCCCTAATCAACTTAATTGTGGTCCTACTCCATGTGCAGCCCCTTCTAACGTGCGTACCATCCTTGTGTACCAGCCCCCTCTTCCATGTGTAACAACCATGTACAGCAGCACCCTCCCATTCCATGTGCAGCCCCCTCTTCCATGTGTAACATCCATGTACAGCAGCACCCTCCCATTCTATGTGCAGCCCCCTCTTCCATGTGTAACAACCATGTACAGCAGCACCCTCCCATTCCATGTGCAGCCCCCTCTTCCATGTGTAACATCCATGTAAAGCAGCCCCCTCCCATTCCATGTGCAGCCCCCTCTTCTATGTGTAACATCCATGTACAGCAGCACCCTCCCATTCCATGTGCAGCCCCCTCTTCCATGTGTAACATCCAAGTACAGCAGCCCCCTCCCACTCCATGTGCAGCCCCTCCTCTTCCATGTGTATCATCCATGTACAGCAGCCCCTCCCATTCCATGTGCATCCCCCTCTTCCATGTGTAACATCCATGTACATCAGCCCCCTCCCATTCCATGTGCAGCCCCCTCTTCCATGTGTAACATCCATGTACAGCAGCACCCTCCCATTCTATGTGCATCCCCCTCTTCCATGTGTAACATCCATGTACAGCAGCACCCTCCCATTCCATGTGCATCCCCCTCTTCCATGTGCAACATCCATGTACATCAGCCCCCTCCCATTCCATGTGCAGCCCCCTCTTCCATGTGTAACATCCATGTACAGCAGCACCCTCCCATTCTATGTGCAGCCCCCTCTTCCATGTGTAACATCCATGTACAGCAGCACCCTCCCATTCCATGTGCAGCCTCCTCTTATATGTGTAACATCCATGTACAGCAGCACCCTCCCATTTCATGTGCATCCCCCTCTTCCATGTGTAACATCCATGTACATCAGCCCCCCTCCCATTCCATGTGCAGCCCTCTCTTCAATGTGTAACATCCATGTACATCAGCCCCCTCCCATTCTATGTGCAGCCCTCTCTTCCAAGTGTAACACCCATGTACAACTGCCCCATCCCATTCCATGTGTAATATCCATGTGCAGCCGACTCTTCCTTGCATAACATCCATGTACGTCAGCCCCCTCCCATGTCATACAAATCCACTGGAGAGAGTGGGAAAGCATTACAGCCGGTACCCTATATAAACACGGATTATCGTCTGACCAGATCCGCCAGGATGGATCGGACTACATGGACCATAATCGTGGTCTCTTATCACAGTGGGGCGGTTCTTTTTAAGCGATTCTCAGACGACTGTTTTGGGGTACAACAGTTGAGTGTGTGTATGAAGCGCCACACCAGTATAAACTGTTTGCATAGTATAAAAGGTTATTTATGTCCTTCCATAGCATGTAGCCCAACCCATGACAGCTCCCTTTATAACAAGATAACTGCCTCCATTCTGTGACTGTTTCTCCTTAGCTTTCTCCCAAAAGACTATAGAAAAAAAGAACAATTCAAAAAATATTAATAAAAAGTAACAGCAAACTTATTAGTATTTTCTTGCTGGAAATTAACTGTCACAAATGAAAAGGGCAGCTTTGGATGTGTAACAGGACCCCAGAAAGGTCTGTCTGATCAGGTGACACATTTGTATGCCTTCCATTGGCTGGTCAAGATCATGTGCTCAAGGAGGAAGTGATGTCAGCAGATAAGATGATGGCCCTGATCACATGCTCCTCCATGAGTTCTGCTACACGCCATTCAATTCTGGTGATGGTGAAAACTTGATGTAAATGTAAAGCGCCACCTGCTGCTGTCGACCGATATTTTTCCATTGACGGTCCACATTAGACCCAGTTGCAGGACGGACCCTGCAGTCCGGATCAGGGGAAGTACCCACCGTACTGCAAACTGATGAAAGTGCATCAGTTTTGCATCAGTTTCCGTTCAGGTTTTTCCCTGACAGAAAACGTCTCCATCATTAGGAAGGAGTGGGAGGAATTTTTTGGGCCAATCATAAAGCTCAGGCTATCAGTTTTAACTAGGGTTGCCAGGTCGGCTGATGGAGAAAACCGGACAGGGGGTGGAGTTAGGGGCGGAGTCAGAAGTGCACTTTTATGTAGAGTGGGGCTAAGCAATGGGCTTTTTAAAAAAATGTTTTTTACAGTATTTATATCGCACTGACATCTTCTGCAGCACATTACAGAGTACATAGCCATGTCACTAACTGTCCTCACCAGTACATGCACATAAGAGACCGCTTTTCACCAGTAAATGCACATAATAAGAGACAGCTTTTCACCACTAAATGCACATAAGAGACAGCTTTTCACCACTAAATGCACATAAGAGACAGCTTTTCACCACTAAATGCACATAAGAGACAGCTTTTCACCAGTAAATGCACATAAGAGACAGCTTTTCACCAGTAAATGCACATAATGACAAACAGCCAGTTGTCCCCAGTATATGTAGCCAGAGGTATATGTCCCCAGTATATGTAGGCAGGGGAATATGTCCCCAGTATATGTAGCCAGGGTGTATATGGGCCCAGTATATGTAGCCAGGGTGTATATGGGCCCAGTATATGTAGCCAGGGTGTATATGGGCCCAGTATATGTAGCCAGGGTGTATATGGGCCCAGTATATGTAGCCAGGGTGTATATGGGCCCAGTATATGTAGCCAGGGTGTATATGGGCCCAGTATATGTAGCCAGGGTGTATATGGGCCCAGTATATGTAGCCAGGGTGTATATGGGCCCAGTATATGTAGCCAGGGTGTATATGGGCCCAGTATATGTAGCCAGGGTGTATATGGGCCCAGTATATGTAGCCAGGGTGTATATGGGCCCAGTATATGTAGCCAGGGTGTATATGGGCCCAGTATATGTAGCCAGGGTGTATATGGGCCCAGTATATGTAGCCAGGGTGTATATGGGCCCAGTATATGTAGGCAGGTGTGTCCCCCCCCCCCCAGGAGGGAAGCAGTCAGCGCAGAGAAGAGGGAGAGCGGTGAAGAAGGGGGCCATCTCCCCCCCTTCGCTCACCTTAGGGTCCTCTCCCTCCCTCGCTGTCTCCTCCGATCGGTGTGTGCGGTGGCTGGCAGAGGGGCGGAACTTACCTTCCGTGTCTCCTCCGTCTGGTGACTGGTCTCGTCGCAGGCGCCGCGCGGGATGAGTTGCCACTACTCTGGTCTGATGCAGACCAGAGCAGCGGCTGCGGCACCAGAACTTCCGGCCGGCGCATGGAGCGACGCGGAAGGTAAGTCCCGCCCGCTGCCAAGCAAGCGCCACCGCCAGTCAGCCACACACAGATCGGAGGAGACAGCGAGGGACGGAAAGCATCTAAGGTGAGAGAAGGGGGGGGGAGATGGCCCCCTTCTCCGCCGCTGCCCACCGCTTTCCCTCCACTGCGCTGCTCTCCTCCTGCTACAGGCGGCTGTCAATACTGACAGCCGCCGGAAAAGGCATAAAACCGGACATCTTAATTGTCCGGTTTAGCATGCCTTTTTGCACTGGACACAGCGGCCAAAAACCGGACTGTCCGGTCTAAAACCGGACACCTGGCAACCCTAGTTTTAACATCCGTTTTTTGCCTGTGCAGATGGAGATGCGTTTTCTCATTGCTTTCACTACCCCCTGCGTGTATCCGTGGTCCTGATCCGTTGCGTGAAAATGCAGCAGATCCGGACCTTCCGTTCAGGTTTTGAAAACGGATCCCCGCACACGCAGACGGATCCGTTTTTTACTTGGGTGAGGCTGGCTGCTATTTTCAACATTAGTATCCGGGACTCCGTTTTTCATCAGGTTTGAAAAACGCAGCCACGGATACGTTTCCGGACCTAGTGTGGACCAGCTCTAACATTTGATAAAAATCTGACCAGTGCCTGTGTGTTTAATTCTTCCACAATTATGAAAAAAAACAAAAAAAAAAAAAAAAAGATTGATCTATAAATTAAGAGATTTCCAATCTATCCTACATCGTTCAATTTCCTAGAAATAAAATTGTTGAAACATTTCGGTCGCTCCTGTGTTGTTCCGTTTTCAGAAAAAAAAAATTATATTTTTCTATACAACTAATAATTTTTATTGAGAAAACAGAAAATTGTAATGTGTTATTGTATTGTGTGTGTGTGGTCACCCTTGAACTTGTGTTGTAGTTGCTTATTAGCTGAGAACGTCCTAAAGACTGTTAACAATCCAACCTCAACATTGCCACATTACACCAATCCTTTGCTCACTACACTTGTTACCCATAAAATGGAGAATTTTTTTCAAAATTGGCATGCTAACATTCAAATCCCTACACGACCTAGGCCCCGGATACCTGAAGGATTTGTTGCAACGGCGTCACAACCAGGGCCGGGCCGAGGCATAGGCTGGAGAGGCTCCAGCCTCAGGGCGCAGTGTAGGAGGGGGCGTACAATTCATTCAGCTGTCATTCCTAATTGTGTTTGAAGCAGAAAGAAATAAGAAAAGGAGATACATGGAAGTGACTACAAGCCAGATAACTAGAGATTCAGGTGTTGGGGGCCCTGGGGCGCCTCTAGTCTAATAGCAATCAGTGTGTGTCGGCTGGGGTGGGAGGGATGGAGGGGCGCACTTTGATGTCTCAGCCTTGGGTGCTGGAGGACCTTGTCCCGGCTCTGGTCACATCTACCACGACCTCAGCTCGAAAGGATTTGGAGCCAGAGCTTTCCGTCATGCAGCCCCTACCCTTTGGGATTCCTTGCCAAACTTAATCAAGACCAGCTCCAACCCTGAACATGTTTAAATCAAAACTTAAAAGCCACCTGATTAGTCTGGTATTTATGATCACACAACTTTTCCCCTGTACACATTACTTTGTACTCATGCGCTTTGGGTCCTACGGGAGAAAAGTACTTTACACATGTTTCATGGTTGTTGTTATATAAAGACACAGAACGCACTGCGCGGGAGTCTAGAGTCGCTCAGCTGATGTGGCACCAGTCGGGGAGATGGCGTCAGGACACAACGTGTGTTACATGTCACAATTCTCCCCAGCGCCATCAGCTTGCAGAAGACTTACAGTGTAACACATTACACAACCTCCAGCATTGCACAGCACTATTACACAACAACGTTCTGCATCTGGTGTCCATACAATGCAACACAGCACTGCCAGCCATTCACCCCCCTCCCTGACCTCAATAATCACATATATCTCATCTGCAGGTGTTTTATATACACAGTCAGTACACCTCTCATATTTTGTAAATATTTTATCATCTCTTTCTATGGGACAGCACTGCAGATGTGACGCTGTGATACAATGTAAAGCAGTCAGTGTACAGCTTGTATAACAGTGTAATATTGTATGATATCTTCTCATGGGACAGCACTGCAGATGTGACGCTGTGATACAATGTAAAGCAGTCAGTGTACAGCTTGTATAACAGTGTAATATTGTATGATATCTTCTCATGGGACAGCACTGCAGATGTGACACAGTGATACAATGTAAAGCAGTCAGTGTAGAGCTTGTATAACAGTGTAAATATTGTATATCTTCTCGTGGGACAACACTGGAGATGTGACACTGTGATACAATGTAAAGCAGTCAGTGTACAGCTTGTGTAACAGTGTAAATATTGTATGATATCTTCTCATGAGACAGCACTGCAGATGTGACGCTGTGATACAATGTAAAGCAGTCAGTATACAGCTTGTATAACAGTGTAATATTGTATGATATCTTCTCATGGGACAGCACTGCAGATATGACACTGTGATACAATGTAAAGCAGTCAGTGTACAGCTTGTATAACAGTGTAATATTGTATGATATCTTCTCATGGGACAGCACTGCAGATGTGACGCTGTGAGACAATGTAAAGCAGTCAGTGTACAGCTTGTATAACAGTGTAATATTGTATGATATCTTCTCATGGGACAGCACTGCAGATATGACACTGTGATACAATGCCAAGCAGTCAGTGTACAGATTGTATAACAGTGTAAATATTGTATGATATCTTCTCATGGGACAGCACTGCAGATGTGACGCTGTGAGACAATGTAAAGCAGTCAGTGTACAGCTTGTATAACAGTGTAAATATTGTATGATATCTTCTCATGGGACAACACTGCAAATGTGACACTGTGATACAACGTAATGCAGTCAGTGCTCAGCTTGTATAACAGTGTAAATATTGTAGGATATCTTCTCATGGGACAGCACTGCAGATGTGACGCTGTGACACAATGTAAAGCAGTCAGTGTGCAGCTTGTATAACGGTGTAAATATTGTATGATATCTTCTCATGGGACAGCACTGCAGATGTGACGCTGTGATACAATGTAAAGCAGTCAGTGTACAGCTTGTATAACAGTGTAAATATTGTATGATATCTTCTCATGGGACAGCACTGCAGATGTGACGCTGTGATACAATGTAAAGCAGTCAGTGTACAGCTTGTATAACAGTGTAAATATTGTATGATATCTTCTCATGTGACAACACTGCAGATGTGACGCTGTGACACAATGTAAAGCAGTCAGTGTACAGCTTGTATAACAGTGTAATATTGTATGATATCTTCTCATGGGACAGCACTGCAGATGTGACACTGTGATACAATGTAAAGCAGTCAGTGTACAGCTTGTATAACAGTGTAATATTGTATGATATCTTCTCATGGGACAGCACTGCAGATGTGACACTGTGACACAATGTAAAGCAGTCAGTGTACAGCTTGTATAACAGTGTACATATTGTATATGTTCTCATGGGACAGCACTGCAGATGTGACACTGTGATACAATGTAAAGCAGCCAGTGTACAGCTTGTATTACAGTGTACATATTGTATGATATCTTCTCATGGGACAACACTGCAGATGTGACACTGTGATACAATGTAAAGCAGCCAGTGTACAGCTTGTATTACAGTGTACATATTGTATGATATCTTCTCATGGGACAGCACTGCAGATGTGACGCTGTGATACAATGTAAAGCAGCCAGTGTACAGCTTGTATAACAGTGTAAATATTGTATGATATCTTCTCATGGGACAGCACTGCAGATGTGACGATGTGATACAATGTAAAGCAGTCAGTGTACAGCTTGTATAACAGTGTAAATATTGTATGATATCTTCTCATGGGACAGCACTGCAGATGTGACGCTGTGATACAATGTAAAGCAGTCAGTGTACAGCTTGTATAACAGTGTAAATATTGTATGATATCTTCTCATGGGACAGCACTGCAGATGTGACACTGTGATACAATGTAAAGCAGCCAGTGTACAGCTTGTATAACAGTGTAAATATTGTATGATATCTTCTCATGGGACAGCACTGCAGATGTGACGATGTGATACAATGTAAAGCAGTCAGTGTACAGCTTGTATAACAGTGTAAATATTGTATGATATCTTCTCATGGGACAGCACTGCAGATGTGACGCTGTGATACAATGTAAAGCAGTCAGTGTACAGCTTGTATAACAGTGTAAATATTGTATGATATCTTCTCATGGGACAGCACTGCAGATGTGACGATGTGATACAATGTAAAGCAGTCAGTGTACAGCTTGTATAAAAGTGTAATATTGTATGATATCTTCTCATGGGACAGCACTGCAGATGTGACACTGTGATACAATGTAAAGCAGTCAGTGTACAGCTTGTATAACAGTGTAATATTGTGTGATATCTTCTCATGGGACAACACTGCAGATGTGACGCTGTGATACAATGTAAAGCAGTCAGTGTACAGCTTGTATAACAGTGTAATATTGTATGATATCTTCTCATGGGACAAGACTGCAGATGTGACACTGTGAAACAATGTAAAGCAGTCAGTGTACAGCTTGTATTACAGTGTACATATTGTATGATATCTTCTCATGGGACAGCACTGCAGATGTGACGCTGTGATACAAGGTAAAGCAGTCAGTGTACAGCATGTATAACAGTGCAAATATTGTATGACATCTTTTCATGGGACAGCACTGCAGATGTGACACTGTGATACAATGTAAAGCAGTCAGTGTACAGCTTGTATTACAGTGTACATATTGTATGATATCTTCTCATGGGACAGCACTGCAGATGTGACGCTGTGATACAATGTAAAGCAGTCAGTGTACAGCTTGTATAACAGTGTAATATTGTGTGATATCTTCTCATGGGACAACACTGCAGATGTGACGCTGTGAAACAATGTAAAGCAGTCAGTGTACAGCTTGTATTACAGTGTACATATTGTATGATATCTTCTCATGGGACAGCACTGCAGATGTGACGCTGTGATACAAGGTAAAGCAGTCAGTGTACAGCATGTATAACAGTGTACACATTGTATGATATCTTCTCATGGGACAGCACTGCAGATGTGACGCTGTGATACAATGTAAAGCAGTCAGTGTACAGCATGTATAACAGTGTAAATATTGTATGACATCTTTTCATGGGACAGCACTGCAGATGTGACACTGTGATACAATGTAAAGCAGTCAGTGTACAGCTTGTATAACAGTTTAAATATATGATATATTCTCATGGGACAACACTGCAGATGTGACGCTGTGACACAATGTAAAGCAGTCAGTGTGCAGCTTGTATTACAGTGTAATATTGTATGATATCTTCTCATGGGACAGCACTGCAGATGTGACGCTGTGATACAATGTAAAGCAGTCAGTGTACAGCTTGTATAACAGTGTAAATATTGTATGATATGTTCTCATGGGACAGCACTGCAGATGTGACACAATGTAAAGCAGTCAGTGTACAGCTTGTATAACAGTGTAAATATTGTATGATATCTTCTCATAGGACAGCACTGCAGATGTGACACTGTGATACAATGTAAAGCAGTCAGTGTACAGCTTGTATAACAGTGTAAATGTATGATATATTCTCATGGGACAACACTGCAGATGTGACGCTGTGACACAATGTAAAGCAGTCAGTGTACAGCTTGTATAACAGTGCAAATATTGTATGATATCTTCTCATGGGACAGCACTGCAGATGTGACGCTGTGACACAATGTAAAGCAGTCAGTGTACAGCTTGTATAAAAGTGTAATATTGTATGATATCTTCTCATGGGACAGCACTGCAGATGTGACACTGTGATACAATGTAAAGCAGTCAGTGTACAGCTTGTATAACAGTGTAAATATTATATGATATCTTCTCATGGGACAGCACTGCAGATGTGACACTGTGATACAATGTAAAGCAGTCAGTGTACAGCTTGTATAACAGTGTAAATATTGTATGATATCTTCTCATGGGACAGCACTGCAGATGTGACACTGTGACACAATGTAAAGCAGTCAGTGCACAGCTTGTATAACAGTGCAAATATTGTATGATATCTTCTCATGGGACAGCACTGCAGATGTGACGCTGTGATACAATGTAAAGCAGTCAGTGTGCAGCTTGTACAGCAGTGTAATATTGTATGACATCTTCTCATGGGGCAGCACTGCAGATGTGACACTGTGATACAATGTACAGCAGTCAGTGTACAGCTTGTATAACAGTGTAAACATTGTATATCTTCTCATGGGACAACACTGCAGCTGTGACACTGTGATACAATGTAAAGCATTCAGTGTACAGCTTGTATAACAGTGTAAATATTGTATGATATCTTCTCATGGGACAGCACTGCAGATGTGACACAGTGATACAATGTAAAGCAGTCAGTGTACAGCTTGTATAACAGTGTAAATATTGTATATCTTCTCGTGGGACAACACTGGAGATGTGACACTGTGATACAATGTAAAGCAGTCAGTGTACAGCTTGTATAACAGTGTAAATATTGTATGATATCTTCTCATGGGACAGCACTGCAGATGTGACACTGTGATACAATGTAAAGCAGTCAGTGTACAGCTTGTATAACAGTGTAAATATTGTATATCTTCTCATGGGACAACACTGGAGATGTGACACTGTGATACAATGTAAAGCAGTCAGTGTACAGCTTGTATAACAGTGTAAATATTGTATGATATCATCTCATGGGACAACACTGCAGATGTGACACTGTGATACAATGTAAAGCAGTCAGTGTACAGCTTGTATAACAGTGTAAATATTGTATGATATCTTCTCATGGGACAGCACTGCAGATGTGACACTGTGACACAATGTAAAGCAGTCAGTGTACAGCTTGTATAACAGTGTAAGTATTGTATGATATCTTCTCATTGGACAGCACTGCAGATGTGATGCTGTGATACAATGTAAAGCAGTCAGTGTACAGCATGTATAACAGTGTAAATATTGTATGATATCTTCTCATGGGACAGCACTGCAGATGTGACGCTGTGATACAATGTAAAGCAGTCGGTGTACAGCTTGTATAAAAGTGTAAATTTTGTATTCAGTGCTATCCCAGGAAAAAATATATACAACATGCATCTGCCAGGAGGGGGAGGGGCAGAGATGTTCTGCAGATCTCTAGAGAGGTCAGTGATGGGATAATCTGCAGAATATATACAATATGTATCTGTCAGGAGGGGGAGGGGCAGAGCAATGTTCTGCAGATCTCTAGAGAGGGCAGTGATGGGATAATCTGCAGAATATATATAATATGTATCTGTCAGGAGGGGGAGGGGCGGAGCAATGTTCTGCAGATCTCTAGAGAGGTCAGTGATGGGATAATCTGCAGAATATATACAATATGTATCTGTCAGGAGGGGGAGGGGTAGAGCAATGCTTTGCAGATCTCTAGAGAGGCCAGTGATGGGATAATCTGCAGAATATATACAATATGTATCTGTCAGGAGGGGGAGGGGTAGAGCAATGTTCTGCAGATCTCTAGAGAGGTCAGTGATGGGATAATCTGCAGAATATATACAATATGTATCTGTCAGGAGGGGGAGGGGCGGAGCAATGTTCTGCAGATCTCTAGAGAGGTCAGTGATGGGATAATCTGCAGAATATATACAACATGTATCTGTCAGGAGGGGGAGGGGCAGAGCAATGTTCTGCAGATCCATAGAGAGGTCAGTGATGGGATAATCTGCAGAATATATACAATATGTATCTGTCAGGAGGGGGGAGGGGCAGAGCAATGTTCTGCAGATCTCTAGAGAGGTCAGTGATGGGATAATCTGCAGAATATATACAATATGTATCTGTCAGGAGGGGGAGGGGCAGAGCGATGTTCTGCAGATCTCTAGAGAGGTCAGCGATGGGATAATCTGCAGAATATATACAATATGTATCTGTCAGGAGGGGGAGGGGGCAGAGCGATGTTCTGCAGATCTCTAGAGAGGTCAGTGATGGGATAATCTGCAGAATATATACAATATGTATCTGTCAGGAGGGGGAGGGGCAGAGCGATGTTCTGCAGATCTCTAGAGAGGTCAGTGATGGGATAATCTGCAGAATATATACAATATGTATCTGTCAGGAGGGGGAGGGGCAGAGCAATGTTCTGCAGATCTCTAGAGAGGTCAGTGATGGGATAATCTGCAGAATATATATACAATATGTATCTGTCAGGAGGGGGAGGGGCAGAGCAATGTTCTGCAGATCTCTAGAGGTCAGTGATGGGATAATCTGCAGAATATATACAGTATGTATCTGTCAGGAGGAGGAGGGGCAGAGCGATGTTCTGCAGATCTCTAGAGAGGTCAGTGATGGGATAATCTGCAGAATATATACAATATGTATCTGTCAGGAGGGGGAGGGGCAGAGCAATGTTCTGCAGATCTCTAGAGGTCAGTGATGGGATAATCTGCAGAATATATACAGTATGTATCTGTCAGGAGGGGGAGGGGCAGAGCAATGTTCTGCAGATCTCTAGTGAGGCCAGTGATGGGATAATCTGCAGAATATATACAATATGTATCTGTCAGGAGGGGGAGGGGCAGAGCAATGTTCTGCAGATCTCTAGAGAGGCCAGTGATGGGATAATCTGCAGAATATATATACAATATGTATCTGTCAGGAGGGGGAGGGGCAGAGCAATGTTCTGCAGATCTCTAGAGGTCAGTGATGGGATAATCTGCAGAATATATACAGTATGTATCTGTCAGGAGGAGGAGGGGCAGAGCGATGTTCTGCAGATCTCTAGAGAGGTCAGTGATGGGATAATCTGCAGAATATATACAATATGTATCTGTCAGGAGGGGGAGGGGCAGAGCAATGTTCTGCAGATCTCTAGAGGTCAGTGATGGGATAATCTGCAGAATATATACAGTATGTATCTGTCAGGAGGGGGAGGGGCAGAGCAATGTTCTGCAGATCTCTAGAGAGGTCAGTGATGGGATAATCTGCAGAATATATACAATACGTATCTGTCAGGAGGGGGAGGGGCAGAGCGATGTTCTGCAGATCTCTAGAGAGGTCAGTGATGGGATAATCTGCAGAATATATACAATATGTATCTGTCAGGAGGGGGAGGGGCAGAGCAATGTTCTGCAGATCTCTAGAGAGGTCAGTGATGGGATAATCTGCAGAATATATACAATATGTATCTGTCAGGAGGGGGAGGGGCAGAGTGATGTTCTGCAGATCTCTAGAGAGGCCAGTGATGGGATAATCTGCAGAATATATACAATATGTATCTGTCAGGAGGAGGAGGGGCAGAGCGATGTTCTGCAGATCTCTAGAGAGGCCAGTGATGGGATAATCTGCAGAATATATACAATATGTATCTGTCAGGAGGGGGAGGGGCAGAGCAATGTTCTGCAGATCGATAGAGAGGCCAGTGATGGTATAATCTGCAGAATATATACAACATGTATCTGTCAGGAGGGGGAGGGGCAGAGCGATGTTCTGCAGATCCATAGAGAGGTCAGCGATGGGATAATCTGCAGAATATATACAATATGTATCTGTCAGGAGGGGGAGGGGCAGAGCGATGTTGTGCAAATCCATAGAGAGGCCAGTGATGGGATAATCTGCAGAATATATATACAATATGTATCTGTCAGGAGGGGGAGGGGCAGAGCAATGTTCTGCAGATCGATAGAGAGGCCAGTGATGGTATAATCTGCAGAATATATACAACATGTATCTGTCAGGAGGGGGAGGGGCAGAGCAATGTTCTGCAGATCTCTAGAGAGGTCAGTGATGGGATAATCTGCAGAATATATATACAATATGTATCTGTCAGGAGGGGGAGGGGCAGAGCAATGTTCTGCAGATCGATAGAGAGGCCAGTGATGGTATAATCTGCAGAATATATACAACATGTATCTGTCAGGAGGGGGAGGGGCAGAGCAATGTTCTGCAGATCTCTAGAGAGGTCAGTGATGGGATAATCTGCAGAATATATACAATATGTATCTGTCAGGAGGGAGAGGGGCAGAGCAATGTTCTGCAGATCTCTAGAGAGGTCAGTGATGGGATAATCTGCAGAATATATACAACATGTATCTGTCAGGAGGGGGAGGGGCAGAGCAATGTTCTGCAGATCTCTAGAGAGGTCAGTGATGGGATAATCTGCAGAATATATATACAATATGTATCTGTCAGGAGGGGAGGGACAGAGCAATGTTCTGCAGATCTCTAGAGAGGTCAGTGATGGGATAATCTGCAGAATATATATACAATATGTATCTGTCAGGAGGGGAGGGACAGAGCAATGTTCTGCAGATCTCTAGAGAGGTCAGTGATGGGATAATCTGCAGAATATATACAATATGTATCTGTCAGGAGGGGAGGGGCAGAGCGATGTTCTGCAGATCTCTAGAGAGGTCAGTAATGGGATAATCTGCAGAATATATACAACATGTATCTGTCAGGAGGGGGAGGGACAGAGCAATGTTCTGCAGATCCATAGAGAGGTCAGTGATGGGATAATCTGCAGAATATATACAATATGTATCTGTCAGGAGGGGGAGGGGCAGAGTGATGTTCTGCAGATCTCTAGAGAGGTCAGTGATGGGATAATCTGCAGAATATATACAATATGTATCTGTCAGGAGGGGGATAGACAGAGCAATGTTCTGCAGATCTCTAGAGAGGTCAGTGATGGGATAATCTGCAGAATATATACAATATGTATCTGTCAGGAGGGGGAGGGGCAGAGCGATGTTCTGCAGATCTCTAGAGAGGTCAGCGATGGGATAATCTGCAGAATATATACAATATGTATGTGTCAGGAGGGGGAGGGGGCAGAGCGATGTTCTGCAGATCTCTAGAGAGGTCAGTGATGGGATAATCTGCAGAATATATACAATATGTATCTGTCAGGAGGGGGAGGGGCAGAGCAATGTTCTGCAGATCTCTAGAGAGGCCAGTGATGGGATAATCTGCAGAATATATACAATATGTATCTGTCAGGAGGGGGAGGGGCAGAGCAATGTTCTGCAGATCTCTAGAGAGGTCAGTGATGGGATAATCTGCAGAATATATACAATATGTATCTGTCAGGAGGGGGAGGGGCAGAGCAATGTTCTGCAGATCTCTAGAGAGGCCAGTGATGGGATAATCTGCAGAATATATATACAATATGTATCTGTCAGGAGGGGGAGGGGCAGAGCAATGTTCTGCAGATCTCTAGAGGTCAGTGATGGGATAATCTGCAGAATATATACAGTATGTATCTGTCAGGAGGGGGAGGGGCAGAGCGATGTTCTGCAGATCTCTAAAGAGGTCAGTGATGGGATAATCTGCAGAATATATACAATATGTATGTGTCAGGAGGGGGAGGGGCAGAGCGATGTTCTGCAGATCTCTAGAGAGGCCAGTGATGGGATAATCTGCAGAATATATACAACATGTATCTGTCAGGAGGGGGAGGGGCAGAGCAATGTTCTGCAGATCTCTAGAGAGGCCAGTAATGGGATAATCTGCAGAATATATACAATATGTATCTGTCAGGAGGGAGAGGGGCAGAGCAATGTTCTGCAGATCTCTAGAGAGGTCAGTGATGGGATAATCTGCAGAATATATACAACATGTATCTGTCAGGAGGGGGAGGGGCAGAGCAATGTTCTGCAGATCTCTAGAGAGACCAGTGATGGGATAATCTGCAGAATATATACAACGTGTGTGGTCTGCTGTTGCGGATTGTAAATAGGAGGTTGTTGTGTTTGCCATCACAGTTTAGTAACTTACACACTCCTGGGAGTTGTGGTTCACCATGAGCTTGCTGGGCAATCTGTAACACTTGGGAGACTTTCATAAGACAGGTACTCCCCCCCCCCCCCCCGCCCCCCCCCCCCCCCCCCCCTGCAGTAACATTATAGCAGCAGCTGGGGTTGTGACATGTTATCTTTAGTCAGATCTCCCAGCACATACCTAAGTTCTTACTTCTATCACCTCCCCCCTCTAACTTCCCTTCTTCTTTCTATTTCTCTCCCCCCCTCCCCATTTCCTCTCCCCTCCCCCTCCTCTCTTCCTCTTTCACCCCCCACAGCTCATCTGTCTCCCTCCTCTGCTGTCATCTGCCCCCCATTAACCCTTTCTGGTAAAGTTTAGTGTTCAGCAGAGTTTAGTAAAGTTGCAGAGAGAGTGGCAGGACTTCCTGTCGGGGTGTGGCGGGCGTCCTTTCAGGGGGTCAGACCGCATCAGTGGAGGGGTGTCATATCTGTAGAATGAGAGGCGTGTGACTGGCGTATGACACTCATTGTGCTAAGTGAGATGTCTGCACTTCCTGCCAAACCGCTCAGGAAACGGTAAGCAGGGCGCACAACAGGAAGCGCTAAACCCGCTGCTTGTATGTTTCCATAAGGTGACAAGGATTCCTGTATTGTCTTATTGCTGTATGTCTCCCCTAAATATTGTCTGTAACCTTAACTAATGTCCAGCTCTGCGTAATATGTTGGCGCTTTATAAATACAATAAATAAATAAATATAAGGGCATGACATCTATACTAAACTATGCAGAGTGCACAACTGTGTGCTGAGCCTTCCGCCTGCAGGGTGACACAGCCCCTCCTCCTGCAGGGTGACACAGACCGAAAAGCCAGTCTCCTGTCGGACTCAAAGACATAAGGGAGCTACCAGTATGCCCCTCCTCCTACAGGGTGACACAGACGGGAGCTGTCAGTATGCCCCTCCTACTGCAGGGTGACACAGACAGAAGGGAGCTGCCAGTCTGCCCGTCCCCCTGCAGGGTGACACTGACAGAAGGGAGCTGCCAGTCTGCCCCTCCTCCTGCAGGGTGACACAGACAGAAGGGAGCTGCTAGTCTGCCCCTCCCCCTGCAGGGTGACACAGACAGAAGGGAGCTGCCAGCCTGCCCCTTCTCCTGCAGAGTGACACAGACAGAAAAAGGTGATATGTTTGCCCCTCCTCCTGCAGGGTGACACAGACAGAAGGGTGATATGTTTGCCCCTCCCCCTGCAGGGTGACGAAGCCAGACGAGAGATGTTAGGCGGTGTGCTGTGGTTTCTGAGTCATGTGTAAACATTGAGATAATGACTATAAATATCTCTCTCCATATAACAAAGCATTGCCAGAGTGTGACATCAGCAGCAGAGAGAGTACAGGGCTGAGGTCAGGAGATCTGCTGTGGATTCCGGGGGATAAACATAGCCTGCTCTCTCACCGGATCAGCCTCTCCGCTAATACCGCCTGGCGGGAGCACAACCTCCCCCCCTCCCCCGAGAAATGTGCGCTGATCATACAGGGCTGTATGTCTGTACTGAATATAAACATGGACTCTCTGGTCTCATCACAGCCATGGGCAGGGGCGTATCTGGGTTATATACAGCCTATGGCAAACACTGAAATTTCCCCTCCCCCCCTTCCCTTCTGTATGAATCCTTAGTGATTGTTTCAGATGATAGTTTGCCTCCAATTTACATACCAACGAGCTGATTCTTTTGCATCTGTACACTGACCATATAGGGCAGTGATGGCTAACCTTGGCACTCCAGCTGTGGTGGAACTACAAGTCCCATGAGGCATTGCAATACTCTGACAGCTCTAACTATAACTCAGGGAGGCAGAGGCATGATGGGATTTGTAGTTTTGTCACAGCTGGAGTGCCAAGGTTAGCCATCACTGATATAAGGGGATCACTGATATAAGGGGATTTTAGGACCATTGCAGTCCCTTACACACTCCAATGAGTTCTGGGTCACCATGAGCTTGCTGGTTAGTCTGTACCCCTCTGATATAAGGGGACACAGGAACCAATAACCACTACACTGATTATGTAGGGGAACACAGGAACAGCTAACCATTACACTGGCTACATAGGGGAACACAGGCAGGTGACATGTGAACAGCCAATCATTACACTGACCACATAGGGGGGCAGAGAAACAGCCAATCATTACACTGACCACACAGGGGGGCACAGGAACAGCCAATCATTACACTGACCACATAGGGGGGCAGAGAAACAGCCAATCATTACACTGACCACACAGGGGGGCACAGGAACAGCCAATCATTACACTGACCACACAGGGGGGCACAGGAACAGCCAATCATTACACTGACCACATAGGGGGGCACAGGAACAGCCAATCATTACACTGACCACATAGGGGGGCACAGGAACAGCCAATCATTACACTGACCACATAGGGGGGCAGAGAAACAGCCAATCATTACACTGACCACACAGGGGGGCACAGGAACAGCCAATCATTACACTGACCACATAGGGGGGCACAGGAACAGCCAATCATTACACTGACCACATAGGGGGGCACAGGAACAGCCAATCATTACACTGACCACATAGGGGGGCACAGGAACAGCCAATCATTACACTGACCACACAGGGGGGCACAGGAACAGCCAATCATTACACTGACCACATAGGGGGGCACAGGAACAGCCAATCATTACACTGGCCACATAGGGGGGCACAGGAACAGCCAATCATTACACTGACCACATAGGGGGGCACAGGAACAGCCAATCATTACACTGACCACACAGGGGGGCACAGGAACAGCCAATCATTACACTGACCACATAGGGGGGCACAGGAACAGCCAATCATTACACTGACCACACAGGGGGGCACAGGAACAGCCAATCATTACACTGACCACACAGGGGGGCACAGGAACAGCCAATCATTACACTGACCACACAGGGGGGCACAGGAACAGCCAATCATTACACTGACCACATAGGGGGGCACAGGAACAGCCAATCATTACACTGACCACACAGGGGGGCACAGGAACAGCCAATCATTACACTGACCACATAGGGGGGCACAGGAACAGCCAATCATTACACTGACCACACAGGGGGGCACAGGAACAGCCAATCATTACACTGACCACACAGGGGGGCACAGGAACAGCCAATCATTACACTGACCACACAGGGGGGCACAGGAACAGCCAATCATTACACTGACCACACAGGGGGGCACAGGAACAGCCAATCATTACACTGACCACATAGGGGGACACAGGCAGGTGACATGCGAGCAGCCAATCATTACACTGACCACATAGGGGGGCAGAGGAACAGCCAATCATTACACTGACCACATAGGGGGGCAGAGGAACAGCCAATCATTACACTGACCACATAGGGGGGCAGAGGAACAGCCAATCATTACACTGACCACATAGGGGGGCACAGGAACAGCCAATCATTACACTGACCACATAGGGGGACACAGGCAGGTGACATGCGAGCAGCCAATCATTACACTGACCACATAGGGGGGCACAGGAACAGCCAATCATTACACTGACCACATAGGGGGGCAGAGGAACAGCCAATCATTACACTGACCACATAGGGGGGCACAGGAACAGCCAACAACTGTTCCCGTGTCCCCCTATGTGATCAGTGTAGCACAGAGACAGCAGGAAGGGCTACTGGGATAATTAGCTGAAGATTTGCTGCCAAATATTACACTGTACCTCGTATGCCTGAATCCAGAGATCTGGCTGCTGCGGCCTAGACACCCTCCAAGCCAGACTAGCAGTAAACAGCTGTGATGTCATATCCTGTCTGATAAAGTTGACAGGTGATAGCCAGGAGGCAGGGCTTCTGTAACTAGGGGTGGTCTCCATAAACAGAGTAGTGGGTAGAGAAGGGAAGTCCGGATCTTTTCAATGATTCGGATGATTCGAATCGGATCATTGAAAAGATCCGGATCTTTGATCCGAATCTCGAATCATTTTTACTAGGGAAGCATTCAGGGGTGAAATGACTAGCAGGACAGGACTTTCCTGCGGTGGACAGAGAAGGGGGGGGGGGGGGGGACACAGAGAAGGGGAGAAGATGGACAGAGAAGGGGAGGGGGCTGGACACACAGAGAAGGGGAGATGGTGGACAGAGAAGGGCAGGGAGTGGACAGAGAAGGAGAGAAGATGGACAGAGAGGAGCAGGGAGTGGACAGAGAAGGGAAGAGGTGGACGAAGAGGGATGAGCAGAGAGCAGAAATGTTTTTTTGCACACATTACCCACGTGTTGCAATCATATGCTTTAAATATATTTCACCTATATGTGCAATTGTGCATCTGCATATTGTGAATGCAAACGTCTCACAGTGAACGAAAGCATTCCCCTTTTCTCACCTCAAACACATAATAAATTTAGGGAGAAGTTAAGTGCAGACTGTGCAGCTGTTTAGAGCAGTGCAGGAGGATCATATTGCACGCAATCACAGTGCCTGTCCTGTCATTCTAGCCCAGCACGCTGTCTGCAAAGTTACTGCACTGTGCTTCTGAGCCAAAACTTTCCCATTTGTTCACTATGCAGCACTCTACGGAGCAGACAGCCTAAAATGAGCAGCACATTACAGCCAGTATGTGTGCTCTACACATATCAGGCAGTGGCACCCATGTCCCCTCTCTCATCTACCTGTCCCTGCAAGGCTGGCTCCCCTCCAACAGAGCGATCCATCTCTGCTCTGCTTCAAGGACCCCCCTGCCCGCTGAGAGGGGGGCGTGTCGCTCCTGGCCCCGCCTCTTTTGTGATCCGAATCGTTCATTTTGATGATCCGGATGATTCGACTCACAAAAGAGATTCGGATCAAAAATCCGAATCGTTCATGGTCCGGACAACACTAGTAGTGGGCAGAGGAGTAGAGGGATTAGCCAGGCCCCTGCTCCTGAGCGCCCACCTAGGGCTCTGTGTCAGCTGCTGTATCTGCCTCTTGATAGTGGTGATGATCCACTCTTTCTGCTTTATGTGGTAATACCCATTAATAAATGGTTCTCCAATCCCAGTACAGAGATCTTCTCCATCTTTCACCATGGGGAGGGGGGCGTGGCACAAGGTGGCGGCTATAGTATGGAAGATTTCCACTATAGATGGAAGATTTCAAATAGATTTCAAGTTGAATTCTAGTGCAAATCGATGGTCAGTGTGTGGGCAGAGAGGCATCTGTTGATCGATCTGGTGGCTATCGAGTTGAGGTACCCATACATTGCTTGATTTTCCATCAAGCAATTAATCAATCGACTTTATTAGTCAATTATTATTGGCCCACACACTGCAAGCGAGTTCCTATACAATTCTCCTTCACTAATGGATCTGAACGATGTTTTGCCTCCATGCTCTGAAGACAAAAATGAATTCTTTGTCAATAAAAATGCTGTGAACAGTACTGAATTCCTTTATAATTGGCCAATATTTTCAATCCTGCCAGATTGAGTAAATTGGCCAATTTCTGTAGATTGAGCAGAATGGAACATAACAGATTTTCCCCCGATCCGATATCATCAAATCAAATGGTTGATCACGAAGGAAATGCTTCAAACACACAATGCAATTTCATATTAGATTGACAGATCAAATTGATAATTTCCAGCATTTTCAAACTGCTCCTGATCGAAAATGGGGGTGGATTTTGTGCAGTAGTGATCTGAAAATGAATCCCATTCTTGATCGGGAGAAGATCGGATATGCTGGAAGTTATTGATTCAATCCGTTGATCTGACAGTATATTGCATTGTGTGTACCAACCTTAAAGAGAAACCGTGACCAAGAATTGAACTTTAGCCCAATCAGTAGCTGATACCCCCTTTTACATGAGAAATCTATTCCTTTTCACAAACGGAACATCAGGGGGCGCTGTATGGCTGATATTGTGGTGAAACCCCTCCCACAAGAAACTCTGAGGACCGTGGTACTCCTGGCAGTTTCCTGTCTGTGTACCGTGTTGCATTGTGGGAAATAGCTGTTTACAGCTGTTTCCAACTGCTAAAAAAAGCGAGCAGCAGCTACATCACCTGCCAGCAGTAAAAATGTCACCATGTGATAAATGTCAGAATGTAAATCAGGGATTTAAAAGATTTTACAATGGGCAAACACTGATTAAGGGCCCATTCACACTTGAGCGTTTTGCCGGCGATTTCAGAAAACGTTCAAACACTATTGCTTTTAAAAGCGCTAGTGTAATAAAACCCTATGGGCCCGTTCTTACCTGGGCGATTTGCAGTAATCGCTGCAAATCGCCCAAGAATGCAAAACGCAAACGCATAGCCTGCACCATTTTCAGGCGATTTCCCGGCGATCGCGTTTCAGTGTTATAGAAGTGCTAAACGCGGTCGCGGAGAAATCGCTGCACTGTCCAGTGATTTTTCCGCTGAAAAATCAGTCCCGCAAAACGCCGTCAAAAATCGCCAGTGTTTTGCGCTTGAGTGTGAAAGGGCCCTAAATCATTTATACAAAATGATTGTAAAAATTATGCACTTTTTTATTACATTATTTTCACTGGAGTTCCTCTTTAAAGGATACCTGAGGTGACATGTGACATGATGAGATGGACATGGGTATGTACAGTGCCTAGCACACAAATAACTAGGCTGTGTTCCTTTTTTTCTTTCTCTGCCTGAAAGAGTTAAATATCAGGTATGTAAGTGGCTGACTCAGTCCTGACTCAGGACTAGTGCACACGAAAGCGGTTCGGTCGCGTTTTCATATCCGATTGCGGATGTGGAAACGCTTGGGAAATGTAATTCAATGGAGTGGTGCACACCAGAGCGGGTGGCGTTTTGCAGAAATGCATACTCCCGGGCTGCTGCAGATTTTGGATTGCGGAGGCGTTTCTGCCTCCAATGTAAAGTATAGGAAAAACGCAAACCGCTCTGAAAAACGGCAGTTCAGAGCGGTTTTGCAGGCGCTTTTGTTACAGAAGCTGTTCAGTAACAGCTTTACTGTAACAATATATGAAATCTACTACACCAAAAACGCTTCACAAAACCGCAAAATGCTAGCTGAAACGCTACAGAAAAAGAAGAAAAAAGCGTTTCAAAATCTGCTAGCATTTTGCGGATCTGCTAGCGGGTTTGGTGTGCACCAGGCCTAAGACAGGAAGTGACTTCAGTGTGACCCTCACTGATAGGACATTCCAACTATAAAACACTTTCCTAGCAGAAAATGGCTTCTAAGAGCAAGAAAGAGATAAAAATGGGAATTTCTTATCAGTGAGGGTCACACTGTAGTCACTTTCTGAGTCAGGACTGAGTCAGCCACTTTAGTTCTGAGTCAGAACAAAAAAAAGGAACACAGTATAGTTATTTGTGTGCTAGGCACTGTACATACACATCAATCTCTTCATGTCACATGTCACCTCGGGTATCTTTTAGGGCCCGTTTCCACTAGAGCGAATCTGCATGCGTTTCCTGTATGCAGATTCGCATAAACAATACAAGTGGATGGGCCTGTTTCCACTTGTCAGGATTTCTGAGCGTTTTTTCTGTGCAGGAAAAATCTGCACGACGGAGCCATCAGAATTCGCATACCGAATACCGCTATGCGATTCGCATACAATGTATTTAATAGGAAATTCGCATGTGGTTTTGGTATGCAAATTTTCATGCAAATTCGCAAACGATTTCGCATGGAAACAATGGAAAAGCACACAGGCACTGCCATGGTTAAATTCGCATACATAGTCATCCATGCGAATTCGTATGAAAATTCGCATACAACTGTATGCGAAATTCGCATCCGAATGCGAATTTTTCCAGCGGCGATTCCCACTGCACAAGTGGAAACGTACCCTCAAAGTGTAACTGAAGGGAAAAAGTGTTCCTAGGGGGTAACTGACTCAGCCGGGGGAAGCCTCTGGATCCTAAAGAGGTTTCCGCCTTCCTCGTCCACATACTAGTCCAAAACAGAGTAGCATGAACCCAATCGGGTTCGGCTTTTTCTGCCAGGACCCCTAGTGGGCGGTGCTACTGTGCAGGGAGGCCACTCCCAGCTCTGGAGTGGGCTGGCTGAGGATGACGGGGAAGTCTCTTTAGGATCTAGAGCAGGGGTCTCAAACTCGCGGCCCGCGGGCCATTTGCGGCCCTCGATACAATATTTTGTGGCCCTCGCCAGCAAAAGCTTCCTTATAGTTCGCTTCAGTGCTCCCTAGTAATCCGCCGCATCCCCGCCGCTAAACGAGGGCTGCAGAGCCCCAAAAGCACCCCGGGGGGCAATCCGCCGGCATTTCCTGGACGTCAATCCTCCTAACGTCAATCGCCGCACGGATCGCCACCTCTCCCCGCCCCTCTCTGTGAAGGAAAAATGAGAGGGGTGGGCAGAGGCGGCGATGCGGCGCGATTGTGAAATTCCTTATGCGGCCCAGCCTCATCCTGACTTTGCCTCCTGCGGCCCCCAGGTAAATTGAGTTTGAGACCCCTGATCTAGAGGATTCCTCTTCCTAAGGTAAGTATCATTTTTTTTTCATTTCTTGCACTAGGTTTGCACTTTTTTTTTTTTTTTGCTATTTTTCTGTGAATTTTCGCAAAGGAAATTTGCAATTGTATGAAAATCAATGATTGTGAATGGGCTAGTTTCCATTTCATGAGAATGTTTGCATGCAACTGTATGCGTAAAAAACCCCTGACAGCCTGTTTCATATGTGATTTTTTTAATATAATGCGAAAAATCACATTAAAATCACATCCCTTTTTTATTGGAAAAAGCAATTGTCATGTTGTTACTAGGCAGAACATGTAAATTAGGCCCATTGAAAAAAAAACTGTATAAAAATGCATGTAATATACCGTGTATTTTATTCATTTTCATAAAAGTCACATTTGATTTTCCTGATATATTGATACAGTGGAAATGTAGGTTAAAAGGAACAGGTTCATTAGTAGTATGAAACGTAGCATTTTCTCTTTGCTCTAAAAGATTATTTACAGCATAAAATCTACTACCACAAGAAAAAAAAAAATGTAGCAGAACAGCATTCAAACAGTTAAAGGGGTGCTTTGGTGGTGTTAAAAAAATAAAACTCGACAGTTACCTGGGGCTTCTATGGGCCTCCTGCAGCTGTCATGTCCCGTGCCGTCCTCCTCCGATCACCCGTTCCCTGCCGCCGGTCCCGGTCTATTATTCGCCTGATTAGACGAATAGTGCGAGCTCCCGCGCGCGTCATGGGGAGCTTACTGCGCAGCCGCAGTACAAAGTTTTCTTGTACTGCGCCTGTGCAGTAAGCTCCCGATGAGGCGCGCAGGAACGAGCACACACGCGGCCACGCCCGCGCAGCCGCAGTCTAATTAGACACATAATTAGACCGGCACCCGCGAACTGGGGATTGTAGGAGGACGGCGCGGCACATGACAGATACAGGGGCCCCAGCTAAGTGGCGGTTTTTGTTTTTTTAACACCTGCAAAGAACCCCTTTAAAGGACAACTGTAGTGAGGGGTATGTGGAGGCTGCCATATTTATTGCCTTTTAAGCAATACCAGCTGCCTGGCTACCCTTCTGATCCTCTTCCTCTACTACTTTTAGCCATAGCCCCTGAACAAGCATGCCAGCAGATCGGGTGTTTCTGACATTGTCAGATCTGACAAGATTAGCTGCATAGTTGTTTCTGGTCTGTTCCAAACACCACTGCAGCCACATAGATGAGCAGGGCTGCCAGGCAAATGGTAGCGCTGCGTAATATCCAGCGCTGCGTAATATGTTGGCGCTTTATAAATAAAATAAATAAATAAATGATATTGTTTAAAAGGAAGGAAATATGGCCACATCCATATACTTCTCGCTTCAGTTGCCTTTAAACACAGCACTTTGTTTTTCAGTGGAAAGCTTCTTGCTTCAGTAGACAGCTTCTGGCCGCATCCGCATTACATTTAGTAAACATTAGCAAACTGCCAAAACTGAGCTGCACTGAGCTGAGAAGCAGAAAGAGCTGAGAAGTGATCACTAGATGGATTTCAATATACAAATACAGCAGCAATGCAATAAATGCAATGGCAGCTTTCAGAGCAGATAAACTATACTTCGGGAATGTGTAATGTGTAGACAGACAATATTATTTGTACACAAAAGCAAAGATGGTAACTGTATGAGTAATAAAAAGTAGGAAAACACATTTTTCTTGAATGTTATGTCAGAGTTTTATCCCACTATGGCCAGCTGTACTTCCCATGCTGAATGTTCTGTCTCTGCAGCAATGGCTGGGCTGGGAGATTGTGAGCCAGGTCTGCAGCAATGGCTGGGCTGGGAGATTGTGAGCCAGGGGCATAGCTGTGATTGCTGCAGATGTGCGAGGCTGATAGTAGTGGAGGTAAGAGGTGGATGGGGCAGGTTCCTGCATGCTCTCAGCACTGGTATGATGTGGAAGCTGTCACAGTGATATATGCCTGTTAGCTGCGGTCCAGGCCATTCTTCAGCATGTTGCTGCAAGGCCCGGCCTGTCCTAAGTCAGAGCTGCTACCTCCAGCTGAGCCTCAGTAACACGCGCAGAGCTCGCCTTGTGACTGCGTAACATCTGGGTGTCAGGGCATGTGATTCCCAGGACCAATTCCAGCAACATTGTGCCGGTAGCAGTGCGGCGCCTAATATACAAAACTTCTCCGAGGGTAGAAACGGGAGGGATCCGGCAAACATGGCTAGGGATGCCCATTCAAGACAAGACAAATAACATTTATATCACACGTTTCTACTGGCGGACTCAAAGTGCCAGACCTGCAGCCACTATGGTGCGCTCTATAGGCAGGGAGTCTTGACCAAGGTCTCCTACTGTAGGTGCTGGCTTACTGAACAGGAAGAGCCGAGATTTGAACCCTGGTCTCCTGTGTCAGAGGCAGAGCCCCTTAAAGGATACCGGAAGTGACATGTGACATGATGAGATAGACATGGGTATGTACAGTGTCTAGCACACAAATAACTATGCTGTGTTCCTTTTTTTCTTTCTCTTCCTGAAACATCAGGTATGTAAGTGGCAGTTCCTATCTGAGTCAGGACTGGGTCAGACTACAGTGTGACACTCACTGATAAGAGATTACAACTATAAAACACTTTCCTAGCAGAAAATGGCTTCTGAGAGCAGGAAAGAGATAAAAAGGGACAATAGTTAGATCAAAAGGGACAATAGTTCATAGATTTGGCATACTTCAATGAATGTGTCATTGAGCAAAAACAATAAAACAGTAACAACTTAAAAAAGTAGATTTTAATATAAAATGAAACTGTTGCACACGGCTGTCCCCCTGGGGGACAAGAGAGTGATCGGCTCTCATAGGCAGAAGCCTATGACACACGATCGCCGTGATTGGCTGGCGGGGGGTGGGCGGGAGGGAGAGGGAAAAAAAACAAATAAAAAAAATAAATATTTTTAATAAAAATAAATACAAATAAATATTTGTTTAAAAACAAACAAACAATTAGGGGGTGATCAGACCCCACCAACAGAGCTCTCTGTTGGTGGGAAGAAAAGGGGGGGGGGATAACTTGTGTGCTGTGTTGTACGGCCCTACAGCTTGACCTTAAAGCTGCAGTGGCCAATTTATTAAAAAAAGGCCTGGTCTTTTAGGGGGGTTTAGCATTGTGATCCTCAAGTGGTTAAAGGACACCCAAAGTGAAAATAAACGAATTAAATTAACGATTGAATCTATTCTCCTTCTCCTAAAAATGACTTTTTAAGATATTCCACAGTTTTATTTTTTGTTTAAATGTATTTTTTAAGTTTTAACTGTTTTATTGTTTTTGCTCAATAACACATTCATTGAAGTATGCCAGCGCTAAAAATCTATGAACAATTGACCCTTTTAATCTCTTTCCTGCTCTCAGAAGCCATTTTCTGCTAGGAAAGTGTTTTATAGTTGGAATTTCTTATCAGTGAGGGTCACACTGTAGTCACTTCCTGTCTGAATCAGGACTAAGTCAGCCACTTACATACCTGCTATTTAACTCTTTCAGACAGAGAAAGAAAAAAAAAGGAACACAGCATAGTTATTTGTGTGCTAGGCACTGTACATACACATGTCTATCTCATCATGTCACATGTCACTTCGGGTATCCTTTAAAAAGTCATTTTAAGAGAAGGAGGATAGATACAATTGTTTATTTCATTAGTTTATTTTCACCTCGGGTGTCCGTTAACCAGTACACTATCTAGCCACACTATTCAGATATTGCAGAATTTACATTTTTAATTAGAAAATGTAAAAACGGAAAGCCTAATTCCGTGAAAACCCAATTTGCCGCAACTCGGTAATTTGAGCCCAATGACAGAACTCGGGAGCATTGGACCAACAGAATGAGAATACATCATTTTTCAGCGAAAATCAGATTGCTGCAGCAATTTTAGACCGATCACAAGACTCAGATACTACCGAGTATTCCTGAGTGTTGTCATTGGCCTACACTTTCTGTCAACGCGGAAGTATTCGTCCAATCAGAGAATGTATAGTATTATCAGCAGATTATCCAGTCTATGCAAATATCAAATATATATACATATATAAAATCACTTAGAAAGCGCAGGGAAAGGCGATTAAAAAAGTCGCTATAAATCGCTCAGCACTTGAAATAGCACCGGCGATTTATAATGTGTACATAGCCCTACCTGTAAAAAAACACAAACCAAGAAAAGTTACCTGTGCAAAATTCCTCAGAAATCTGACAATGAGAAAGAGAGCGCCTGTGGGGGCTGGGCAGCGATGTGTTTACATACTGACCCCCCCCCCTCCCCCCTGCGCAGTCAGGACACAACATGACCCAACATTATGCCAAGAATGCAGAATCTGCAGGAGAGTCTTATCTGCGGCCTTCTCCCTGCCCTGCAGGCCCATGTCACACGACCCCCTCTACCTCCTCTGTGTATTGTCACTGATTTATATCCCACCTCTCTGAGGGTCTCCCTCCCTGACATCAGGGGTGATGTAGGCATACATACCGAAGAATGGAGGATAATATAGGTTATGGGTCTGATACAATTCCATTGTTCACCTGAGTTTTCTCCTGGGTGACAGTCACACCTTGTCAATAAAATGCCCTTCGTGCCCCCATCAAGCAAACAGAATGTTTTTTTGTTTTCAAATCTTTTTATTGTGGCTCATATAAAACACATCAGCCAGACACATCAAGACCAATAAATTACTGGGCACATTTTAAAGGACAACTGAAGCAAGAGGTATACGGAGACTGCCATATTTATTTCCTGTCAAACAATACCAGTTCCCTGGCAGCCCTGCTGATCCTCTGCCTCTAATACTTTTAGCCATAGCCCCTGAACAAGCATGCAGCAGATGAGGTGTTCCTGACATTATTATCAGATCTAACAAGATTAGCTGCATGCTTATTTCTGTGACAATACTTCAGCCAAATCAGCAGGGCTGCCAGGCAACTGGTATTGTCTAACAGGAAATAAATATGGCAGCCTCTGTATACCTCTCACTTAACAATACAAAGAAAATAAAACATAGCCCATGTTAATAGACAGATGATATATGGTGTTATCAGTGGATTTTACCATTCTGTAAGCTATGGACCTGCAGATGTGGAGCTCTGGACCTGCAGATGTGGAGCTCTGGACCTGCAGATGTGGAGCTCTGGACCTGCAGATGTGGAGCTATGGACCTGCAGATGTGGAGCTATAGACCTGCAGATGTGGAGCTATGGACCTGCAGATGTGGAGCTATAGACCTGCAGATGTGGAGCTATGGACCTGCAGATGTGGAGCTCTGGACCTGCAGATGTGGAGCTATAGACCTGCAGATGTGGACCTATGGACCTGCAGATGTGGAGCTCTGGACCTGCAGATGTGGAGCTATGGACCTGCAGATGTGGAGCTATGGACCTGCAGATGTGGAGCTATAGACCTGCAGATGTGGAGCTATGGACCTGCAGATGTGGAGCTATGGACCTGCAGATGTGGAGCTATAGACCTGCAGATGTGGAGCTATAGACCTGCAGATGTGGAGCTATGGACCTGCAGATGTGGAGCTCTGGACCTGTAGATGTGGAGCTATAGACCTGCAGATGTGGAGCTATAGACCTGTAGAGCTATGGACCTGCAGATGTGGAGCTATAGACCTGTAGATGTGGAGCTATGCACCTGCAGATGTGGTTATGGACCTGCAGATGTGGAGCTATGGACCTGCAGATGTGGAGCTATAGACCTGCAGATGTGGAGTTATGGACCTGCAGATGTGGAGTTATGGACCTGCAGATGTGGAGCTATAGACCTGCAGATGTGGAGCTCTGGACCTGCAGATGTGGAGCTATAGACCTGCAGTTGTGGAGCTATAGACCTGCAGATGTGGAGCTATAGACCTGCAGATGTGGATCTATAGACCTGCAGATGTGGAGCTATAGACCTGCAGATGTGGAGCTATGGACCTGCAGATGTGGAGCTCTGGACCTGCAGATGTGGAGCTATAGACCTGTAGATGTGGAGCTATAGACCTGCAGATGTGGAGCTCTGGACCTGCAGATGTGGAACTATAGACCTGCAGATGTGGATCTATAGACCTGCAGATGTGGAACTATAGACCTGCAGATGTGGAGCTCTGGGCCTGCAGATGTGGATCTATAGACCTGCAGATGTGGAGCTATAGACCTGCAGATGTGGAGCTATAGACCTGCAGATGTGGAGCTATGGACCTGCAGACATGGAGCTATAGACCTGCAGATGTGGAGCTATAGACCTGCAGATGTGGAGCTCTGGACCTGCAGATGTGGATCTATAGACCTGCAGATGTGGAGCTATAGACCTGCAGATGTGGAGCTATAGACCTGCAGATGTGGAGCTATAGACCTGCAGATGTGGAGCTATAGACCTGCAGATGTGGAGCTATAGACCTGCAGATGTGGAACTATAGACCTGCAGATGTGGAGCTCTGGACCTGCAGATGTGGAGCTCTGGACCTGCAGATGTGGAGCTATAGACCTGCAGATGTGGAGCTATGGGCCTGCAGATGTGGCTATGGGCCTGCAGATGTGGACCTATGGATCTGCAGATGCGGAGCTCTGGACCTGCAGATGTGGAGCTCTGGACCTGCAGATGTGGAGCTCTGGACCTGCAGATGTGGAGCTATGGACCTGCAGATGTGGAGCTATGGACCTGCAGATGTGGAGCTATGGACCTGCAGATGTGGCTATGGGCCTGCAGATGTGGACCTATGGATCTGCAGATGCGGAGCTCTGGACCTGCAGATGTGGAGCTCTGGACCTGCAGATGTGGAGCTATGGACCTGCAGATGTGGAGCTATGGACCTGCAGATGTGGAGCTATGGACCTGCAGATGTGGAGCTATGGACCTGCAGATGTGGAGCTATAGACCTGCAGACATGGAGCTATGGACCTGCAGATGTGGAGCTATGGACCTGCAGATGTGGAGCTATGGACCTGCAGATGTGGAGCTATGGACCTGCAGATGTGGAGCTATGGACCTGCAGATGTGGAGCTATAGACCTGTAGATGTGGAGCTCTGGACCTGCAGATGTGGAGCTCTGGACCTGCAGATGTGGAGCTATGGACCTGCAGATGTGGAGCTCTGTACCTGCAGATGTGGAGCTATAGACCTGCAGACATGGAGCTATGGACCTGCAGATGTGGAGCTATAGACCTGTAGATGTGGAGCTATAGACCTGCAGACATGGAGCTAAGGACCTGCAGATGTGGAGCTATGGACCTGCAGATGTGGAGCTATGGACCTGCAGATGTGGAGCTATGGACCTGCAGACATGGAGCTATAGACCTGTGGACAGGGTTGGTTAGGCAGTAGATTGGTGACACTGTGGGGATGAACTTTGACCTTATACATAGTCTGGAACATGTATAACTGTCAGTGTGTTTTGCATGCTGCTGGCAGAGTGTTGTGTGCAGGACAGGCAGCTGCTGCTGCTCTCAGTATGACACACATCCTGCACACTAAACCAGGCAGGAAATGAGAAGCTCAGCGTTTTACCCAGTTTTACCATCATAAAACGTATAGATGTTAGAGAGCGGGCGTGCCCGGGTACCCACAGGCCTGACGCATGCACAGGAGTCATTCGCACCGTGACCCACCCCATAATCACCACTCACTCTGCCCGCCCCTCCTGACTGTTATATAAAATGTATGACATGTATTCACTACACCCAGGCACTGCTGTGATGGTAACTAGAAGAGGCCCTGTCATGTCTGATAAATGAGGGCTGGAGGGTGTGGGGCCACAGATAGCTGTGTGACTTTCTCCTCCTCAGCCTTCATGATGCTGAGTGTACCAACCCCCAACACACATACAAACCTGTGTGCTTATTCTGGGGCAATGGTTCTATGTGTGGTGCAGAAATATAGGATGAGCATGACCATAGTCATAGTCTAATGTCCTACCATATTATTATTATGTATTTATATAGCACTGACATCTTCTGCAGCACTTTACAGAGTACATAGTCATGTCACTGACTGTCCTCAGAGGAGCTCACACTCTAATCCTACCATAGCCATAGTGTAATCTCCTACCATATTATAATTATGTATTTATATAGCACTGGCATCTCCTGCAGCACATTACAGAGTACATAGTCATGTCACTGACTGTCCTCAGAGGAGCTCACACTCTAATCCTACCATAGTCCTAGTCTAATGTCCTACCATATTATAATTATGTATTTATATAGCACTGGCATCTTCTGCAGCACATTACAGAGTACATAGTCATGTCATTGACTGTCCTCAGAGGAGCTCACACTCTAATCCTACCATAGTCATAGTCTAATGTCCTACCATATAATTATTAAGTCTTTATATAGCACTGACATCAGAGGAGCTCACAATCTAATCCTACCATAGTCATAGTCTAGAGCCAATTTGGGGGAAGCCAATTATTTTATCTGTATGTTTTTGCAGTGGCGTCACTAGGGGGGTGTTATTCAGACACTACTGCAGCCAAACAGATCAGCAGGGCTGCCAGGAAACTGGTATTGTTTAAAAGGAAATAAATATGGCAGCCTGCATATCCCTCTCACTTCACTTGTGCTTTAAGTTCTTTAAACTATCATTCTCTGTTGCAACTATTGTGTACAAACTATTTGTTGCCCTCTATGTGTGCATACCTATTTGCATGATTTGTATACATATTATACTTGACACTGTTAAGGTGGCCATACACTGGTCGATTTTCCATCAGATCGACCAACAGATAGATCCCTCTCTTATCGAATCTGATCAGAGAGGGATCGTATGGCTGCCTTTACTGCAAACAGATTGTGAATCGATTTCAGCCTGAAACCGATCACAATCTGTGGTGGTGCTGCTGCTGGTGCCGCCCCCCCCCCCCCTCCTGCATACATTTCCTGCTCCGCCGGCACGAGTCCCCCGGTCTCTGGTCCCCGTTGTCTCTGCTCCGTTCCGGGCTCCAGGGCTGCAGCTTCACTGAACTTCCCGTCTGTGGGGAAGTTTAAACAGTAGAGGGCGCTCCGGACAGGAAGAAGTGAAGCCTGCCGGACTTGGAGCCCAGCGAGGAGAAGAAGCAGCGGAGACAGCGGGGAGTCGCGCCGGCTGGAGCTGGTAATGCATTGCCGCTGTATTGCGACGGTCGTCGGGCATTCGAACGCCGATATCGACGCACTCCCGACCCGCCGCCGATCGAGCGAAATCTTTCACATGGACAGATCGACGGGAACGATCGATTTTGGATGGAAATCGATCGTTCGGTCAGCGTTTGCGCAACGATTTCACAGTGAGCACTGTGATCGAATCGGCTGTGTATCGGCAGGAAAATCCTTAGGTGTATGGGCCCCTTTAATGTGCTTGTAAATGTCTATATTTACATACATTGTTATACAGAACTTGATGTCCTTGTAACACATCTCTGTCCCTGTTGATTTCTCTGCATGCAATTTTTTAACTAATTCAAGCACACCTTTCGGCATTGATTGTTGGTGTTGGTGGCGTTATATTTATGTCAGTTCTGGATACCTGAAGGATTCATTGCAACTGCATTATACCTCTCACAATCTTACATCAAAGTGATCTAATAACTTGGTCACCTTCAGAGTCCATCTCAAAACCTGTGGAGCCAGATCCTTCTGTCATGCTGCCCCTACACTTTGGAACTCCATTCCACACCCAATCAGGACATCTCCATCCCTGGAAGCATTTAAAGTGGGATTGTCAGCCATGAAATCAAATTTCATTTACCCACTGCTCTGTGTTTATTATGCAGTCTGCAACCTGACCCTGCATTGCAAGCATTCCAATATAATCATAAATGTTTCTACTTTAATGAATCTTATCTCAGTCAGCCTGGCTCTATTTGGTACATTGCCAGAGAGAGGGAAGCTTGCTATCTCCCCTCCCACATTCCTGCTCCTCACTGATTGGCTGAGGGCAGTTCAGTGTGACAGGCTGAGGCTGGGAGAAGCTGTTGAAATTCGATCTATGCTGTGCTCACATGTGTTTACAAAGCAAGCTAGATGTGACAGTGCAGTTTCGAGGAGAAATAAAGAGTAAGGGAGAAAATGACATCAGTTTTTGCTTCAGTCAGAGACAGTAGATATGGGAAATGCCTGAAACGGGTTTCTCTTTATTTACTATATAAAATTCACTGAAATTAAAACACGGACAGTACAATACATGTGTTCTGTAAGTAGAACAAATATTTATCTACTTATATATAGATCTGTTTTTTTTTCTTGGGATAATATGGCTGTCTGTCTCTGCTGCTTTCAGCCACTTAAGGACCGCCTAACGCCAATAGGCGGCAGCGGGTTTAAGTGGTTATTACATGGAAACGGCCACTCGTTCGAGCGGCCTTTCCATGCCAGTTCACGGAGGGTGTCTTTGGGAACAGTGTGCGAGCCGCCGATCGCGGCTCGCACGCCTAATGTAAACACGCGGGGAAGAAATCCCCGCTGTTTACATCAATACGGCGCTGCTGCGCAGTAGCACCGTAAGGTAGATCGTCGATCCCCGGCCTCTGATTGGCCGGGGATCGCCGGCATATGTTAGGCTGAAGCCTATCCTATCTGGCGCAGGACGGATATCCGTCCTGCGCCGCTCTGATGAAGGAGGGGAGGGAGATAAGGAGAGGGAGCGCGGAAAACGCTGCGGAGGGGGGCTTTCAGAAGCCCCCCCGCTAATCACAACTAGCCGGCGGCGATCAGACCCCCCGGCAGGACATCCCCCTTGTGGGGAAAAAAGGGGGGAAGTCTGGTCGCCCTGGCTGCAATGTGATCTGTGCTGTGGGCTGAGTAGCCCACGCAGCACAGATCACAAGAAACACCCCTGGTCCTTAAGTGGAGGACCACCTATTGCGAAAATGCTAAAATGTAAAATACATGTATACACATACAAATAAGAAGTGCGTTTCTTCCTCAGTAAAATAAACCATGAATTCCTTTTTTTCCTATGCTGCCATCACTTAGGCCCGGTTCACATTGGCAGTCGCCGTCCGGAATCGCCGTGCCGGAGCCGGACCGCATGCAGAACGGACGGAACGGACGCACGGCATAGCAATGAAAGTCTATGCGTCCGTTCACATGCGTCCGTTCCGTCCGGACCGGAGCCGGACCGGATCCGGACTCCGGCATAAGACCCAACATGCGCTATTTTTTTGGTCCGGCTCCTCCGGCTGACGTATCCGGGGCGGAGCCGGACTGTTGCATCCGGCCAATAGAAACCAATGAGAAACGGAGAGCGCACAACACACTGGCTATAAAAACCGGACGTTCTACCCCACTTCCTATGCGTATTGTAGCGGCGATTTTGGATGGGGACACATGGGCAAGCATTTTGGAGTGGAGCAGCAGTGACTTTTAACGTGCTGGAGATGTTGGCAGTATGTCGGAGGTGGAGGTGAGTGCTAAACAGCGGAGGGCCTGATTCCACAGGTCCACCTTCTGCTGACCTCACAGACCCCAACATTTTTATTTTATTTCTACTCTCTTTTGCCAAACGGATCCGGATCGCATCCTGATGTACACCTGATGCAACCTGACCGGATCCGGATCGGATCCGGATCAGAACCGTACGGTTCCGATCCGGATCCGGTACGGATCCGGTCAGGTCATCCGGTCCGTTTGGCAGAGAACCGCAAGTGTGAACGGGGCCTTACAGTAGGTTGTAGAAATCTGACATTACCAACAGGTTTTGGACTAGTCCATCTCCTCATGAGGGATTCTCAGAATGGCCTTTATTATTTATAAAAACACCATCTGCAAAGGATTTATACAAAGATGCCGGCCAGCCTCCCTGCTCACTGCATACTTTTTTTTTGGGCAGTTGGACGGAGCAACTGCCGTTTACTAAGTGCTTTTGAAAATAAAGAAAACCCTGAGAATCCCTCATGAGAAGATGGGCTAGTCCAAAACTTGCCAGATCTGTCAGATTTCTACTAGCTGCTGTAAGTGACAGCAACATAGGAGAAAAGTCGTTTTTGGCTCATTTTGCTCTAGAAGAAATGTACTTCTCATTTGTATGTGTTGACATGAATTTTAAATGTTAGCATTTTCGCGATAGTGGTTCCAAACCAAAAAGCCCCCTGTTTAGTCCGGCATTTATAAACACCTGAGTATCTCCTCTGGCCTGCAGCTATGTATTGATCTGAGACATCTCTATGCACTTTGCGTGTGGGAGAAAAGCGCTTTACAAATGTTATTGTATTATACATTGTATACATTTCTGATAAACGTCCCCCCCCCCGCAGCGTGAGATCCACGCACAGCGGCCTGATGCTCACACACACGGCGAGGATGGGAAACGTGCACCTCTGTCGTATTCTCATTGTCTGGGCTGGTGTGAAGACAGGGCGGAGCCACTCAGGGCTGAGATGAAGAAGTTGTGAAAAGTTGAAGTTTGGGGGGGGGGGGGGGGGGGTGATGGGTAACCGCTGGTGTTCCGGTACACACACACTCGCAGCGCACCATATATGGCTGAATGCTACGAGAAGCCCTAACAAGGCTCTGCGGGGGGAGGAAGTGTCGGCTGAAGAAATAAGAAGTGCGGCGGGTAAATTTAGAATGCTGTAAATGTGCAGTTTTTTATTAGCTGACGGGGAAATGCCAAGCACGAGACAAATAACGTGTGCACTTGTGTGAAAGTGGCTGAAATGTGTGAACAGCGAGATCCCGGCCGCTGGTGTATAAAGCGCATCGTGCAGTGTCACTAAGTCACAATGTTTATGTGGGCTTTATATAGCATGGGAAAAGACTTGGGCCCTTATTCAATTCACTTGTATTTCTATAGCACTGACATCTTCTGCAGCACATTACAGAGTACATAGTCATGCCACTGACTGTCCTCAGAGGAGCTCACACTCTAATCCTACCATAGTCATAGTCTAATGTCCTACCATATTATTATTATGTATTTATATAGCACTGACATCTTCTGCAGCACATTACAGAGTACATAGTCATGCCACTGACTGTCCTCAGAGGAGCTCACACTCTAATCCTACCATAGTCATAGTCTAATGTCCTACCATATTATTATTATGTATTTATATAGCACTGACATCTTCTGCAGCACATTACAGAGTACATAGTCATGTCACTGACTGTCCTCAGAGGAGCTCACACTCTAATCCTACCATAGTCATAGTCTAATGTCCTACCATATTATTATTATGTATTTATATAGCACTGACATCTTCTGCAGCACTGTACAGAGTACAGTCATGTCACTGACTGTCCTCAGAGGAGCTCACACTCTAATCCTACCATAGTCATAGTCTAATGTCCTACCATATTATTATTATGTATTTATATAGCACTGACATCTTCTGCAGCACTTTACAGAGTACAGTCATGTCACTGACTGTCCTCAGAGGAGCTCACACTCTAATCCTACCATAGTCATAGTCTAATGTCCTACCATATTAGTATTATGTATTTATATAGCACTGACATCTCCTGCAGCACATTACAGAGTACATAGTCATGTCACTGACTGTCCTCAGAGGAGCTCACACTCTAATCCTACCATAGTCATAGTCTAATGTCCTACCATATTATTATTATGTATTTATATAGCACTGACATCTCCTGCAGCACATTACAGAGTACATAGTCATGTCACTGACTGTCCTCAGAGGAGCTCACACTCTAATCCTGCCATAGTCATAGTCTAATGTCCTACCATATTATTATTATGTATTTATATAGCACTGCCATCTTCTGCAGCACTTTACAGAGTACATAGTCATGTTACTGACTGTCCTCAGAGGAGCTCACACTCTAATCCCTACCATAGTCATAATCTAATGTCCTACCATATTATTATTATGTATTTATATAGCACTGACATCTTCTGCAGCACATTACAGAGTACATAGTCATGCCACTGACTGTCCTCAGAGGAGCTCACAATCTAATCCTAACATAGTCATAGTCTCATGTCCTACCATATTATTATTATGTATTTATATAGCACTGACATCTTCTGCAGCACATTACAGAGTACATAGTCATGTCACTGACTATCCTCAGAGGAGCTCACACTCTAATCCTACCATAGTTATAGTCTAATGTCCTACCATATTAGTATTATGTGTTTATATAGCACTGACATCTTCTGCAGCACATTACAGAGTACATAGTCATGTCACTGACTGTCCTCAGAGGAGCTCACACTCTAATCCTACCACAGTCATAGTCTAATGTCCTACCATATTATTATTATTATTATTATTATGTATTTATATAGCACTGACATCTTCTGCAACACATTACAGAGTACAGAGTCATGTCACTGACTGTCCTCGGGGGATCTCACAATCTAATCATAACATAGTCATAGTCTCATAATCTACCATATGTTATTATTTATAGAGCATATTCAACAAAAGTTTGTTGTACTGTACTGTGCTTGTGTTGCTGTACTGTGCCTGCGCTAGTATGGCAGCACCTGCGCAGTATTCCGTAACTGCTGGTCTATGAATGGTATCTCGAAATTAGGAAGGACGTGTTTGGAGGCGGTGGTAGGTTGTGGAGTGATTTGTATTTGAGGGTTAGTTCTCTACTTTAGAGAATAATTTAGAGTTGTTAACAAGCCAACTCCACCATTGGCACATAACACCATCCCTTCGCTTACTACACTGGCAACCCATACAATGGACAATCCTTTTCCAAACTGGCATGCTAACATTCAAATCCCTACACGACCTAGGACCCGGATACCTGAAGGATTTGTTGCAACTGCGTCACACTCCCCCACCTCAGATCAAAAGGATCCAATAACTTGACCACCCCCAGAGTTCAACTAAAAATCTTTGGAGCCAGCGCTTTCTGTCATGCTGCCCCTACCCTGTGGCATGCCTTGTCAAACGTAATCAAGACAGCTCCAACTCTGGACATGTTACAATCAAAAGAAAACTGAGAAGCCACCTGTTTAGTCCGGCATTTATGATCACATAACTTTCCCCCTGTACACATCACTGTGTACCGATCTGAGTTTCGTGTCCTAATGCTGGGCATACACGATGCGTTTCTGCCACTCGATTCTGCAGTCGATTCTCCTATCTTCCACTCGTTTTTCTTATCTTTTCTATTCGAGCGGCGAAATGATCGATCGGGAGATCGGACATGTCGGAAATTATCTATCGAGCCATCTATCTGTGGCTGAAACAAACTGTGTATTCCCAGCATTAGGGAGAAAAGCGCTTTACAGATGTTTTGCTGTTGTATAGAATAGTCTGCTGAACGCTGCTGTTATAACTAAGCTCCAGTGTTAGTCACAAAGTGAGGACAGACTGCTGCGCCATGATATCGGGCGTCTCTCGTTATCACCCCAGTGACAGCATCTATTAGTGTGCAGCAGATAACAAGGTGTGGAGAGTGAGTGGACAGTAGCTGCTGGATAACAGCAAGCTGCAGGAATGTTTGCAGAGCACAGAAGCCACTCACAAATATACAAGTGTCCCGGCCTCACCTGTGCTGCTTGTCAGAGTTACACCCTCCAGGCCCCAATGTGGAGTATGGGCCTGGGACTCCCTTGGTCACATAAGGGCTCATGGTCATATTTTTAACTACCGAAAGACCGCGAGCGCGGCGGCAGCCCCAGGGCCGACTAATGCCAATTGGCGTCAAGTCCTGGGGCTGGATTTTGCAGGAGATTGTGCGCGCCAATGCAAATGCATCTCTACTTGGTACTGCTTCGCCTTCAGTCTCCCAGCGGCGATCGCCGGTCGCCGACTGTTAGACGGCGAAACCACCGTCTATTAGCATGGTACAGTGCTGCGATCTAAGGCAGCGCTGTACTGGGGACAGCCGTGTGACACGGCTATCCCCCTGGGACACAGGAGACTCAGGAGAGTGATCGGCTCTCATAGGCTGAAGCCTATGAAAGCCGATCGCCGTGATTGGTTGGCTGGGGGGAGGGGGGGGGGGTTAGGGGGAAAAAATAAATAAGGAAATTTATATAAAAAAAATAATAATAACATAAATATTTATTAAAAAAATAAACACTGGGGGAGCGGTCAGACCCCACCAACAGAAAGCTCTGTTGCTGGGGGAAAAGAGGGGAGGGGGGGAATCACTTGTGTGCTGAGTTGTGCGGCCCTGCAGCTTGGCCTTAAAGCTGCAGTGGCCCAATTTAGCAAAAAATGGCCTGGTCTTTAGGGGGTTTAGCACTGTGGTCCTCAAGCGGTTGGGATTCTGAGCACTTGTTAAAAATGAAAGATTGACTTACCTGGGGCTTCCTCCAGCCCACCGTAGGCCGCAAGGTCCCTCGGCGACCTCCTAGCTCCTCCCCCGGGCCCGGCTGGCGGCTCCGTTATCAGACGACTTCGGCCCGAAGTCTTCAGGTCTGCTTCCCGCTTCCTCAATTAGCGTCCTCACGCCGGCGGCTATGGTCATCATGCCGGCCGGTGTGAGAGTCCTGCGCATGCGCCGTTCAATATTAGAGAACCGCTCATGCGCAGGACTCTCACGCTGGCCAGCGTGATGACCCGTAGTCGGCCGGCGTTGAGGAAGAGAGAAGCAGACCTGATGTCGGGCTGAAGTCATCTGATAACGAAGCCGGCCGGCCGGGACCGGGAGAGGAGCCAGGAGGACGTCAGGGGACCTGGCGGCTTACGGTGCCCTACGGTGGGCTGGAGGAAGCCCCAGCTAAGTCAATATTTAATTTTTAACAAGGCCCTTTAATTCCCTGTTCCCCAAATGCTTACATATCACTGCAGTTACTCAGGGCAGTGGAGAGGCCATCAGAAATACTCTGGCTGGGTCTTGCGGATACTTCCCTATAACCACTTCCCCAAGAGCCTCTCCACTTCTTTAAATACATCATCTTAAAGCAAACGTGAAGCGAAAATAAACTTGTGAGAGATAGTGAAATGTATGTGCAGTACAGCTGAGAAATAGAACATTGGTAGCAAAGAAAGGAGTATCATATTGTTTCCAGTACAGGAAAAGTTAAAAACTTGATTTATATATGCTAAAGAGCTTCTCTGAGCTATTCAACCCATTTGGGTCAATACAGTCCTGTTTTCTGAAGCACTTAAAATGCCAAGAAACAGTGAGAGACAGCTTGAAATAAGGTTTTACTGCAGGGCAGTTCAAAGAGTCATTAGCTCTGCTCTGTTTTATAGAAAGAGTATGGTTTCTAAACTGCAAATATGACACAATGATGTAATGTTATAAAAAAAAGCTATATAACTGAAAATATATAACTCTTTTCTTTGGTACTAATGTTCTATTAATCATCCGTACTACACATACAATTTATTATATCATATGTTTATTTTCGCTGCAGTTCAGTTTCACTTCAATTACAGTTAACCTGAGAGTGTTGGGAGAAAAAACATACTTACCTCCTCTAGAGGCTAAACACTGATTTAACCTGAGGGGGGAGGATTCCTTTCACACGTAAAAGAGCGATCACACATAACTGGCGATCACGCATTTACTAAACAAAGACCAGAGACACATGGCCCGCAGTGGAATTCGGCAAGCAGGGATGCTTGGATGTGCCTCATCCACGAATTCGGCAATCCGCGTGGTTGCAAAAAAAAATCCGCATTCGGCCCCGCCGCATGCGGATTTTCGTCCGCGTCCACGCAACCACGCGGATTTTCTGCCGTGAATGGCGTAATCACGCGTGGATTCCCGCCCGGAGGCGGATTTTCTTTTAACGTTAATAACAAAGCCCCCATACATGCTACAATCCCCCAAATTGCATGGATTATCGAGGTGATAAGGGGCAACATAACTTCAACATAAAAAATTCCCAAAATTTTTTCTTTTTTTTTAATGGCTTTTAAAGACAAATCACCACTGTAAATGGGGCTATTAATTGGTAATACGTGGTTTTAAAAAGGGATATACGCGTTAAGCAATCAAAGCAGTGAAGGCGAGTTCCAATGGCACTTGGCGGCGAAGGTACCGCTGGAGGAGGATGAGTGGCTGACGCCAAAAAGGCCCCAGAGAGGTTTTTGTAATTTTTTTTTTTTTTTGCAGCAATTAGCAAAGACATCGCAGCAGAGTTGTCAGTGGACACGGGCAGTGTGAACGCAGAGTGCAGTGGTGGTAGCGACTGAGTCAGGAGAAGGACTATGCGGGCGGTCAGTTCAGCAGCACAGAAGGACCACGGCAACATACTGGTAGTAGTAGTAGCAGCACAGCGTCATAGTGCTGGCCAAAAAATTAAATGCACCCGGTGACCCGGGCAGTGTGAACGTAGACAGAGTACATTGGCGGAAGCGAGTGAGTCAGGAGGAGGAGGACAATGCGGGCGGTCAATTCAGCAGCACAGAAGGACCATGGCAACATACTGGTGGTAGTAGTAGCAGCACAGCGTCATAGTGCTGGCCAAAAAATTAAATGCACCCGGTGACCCGGGCAGTGTGAACGCAGACAGAGTACATTGGTGGAAGCGAGTGAGTCAGGAGGAGGAGGACAATGCGGGCGGTCAATTCAGCAGCACAGAAGGACCATGGCAACATACTGGTGGTAGTAGTAGCAGCACAGCGTCATAGTGCTGGCCAAAAAATTAAATGCACCCGGTGACCCGGGCAGTGATAACGCAGACAGAGTGCATTGGTGGTACCGTGGTAGCGACTGAGTCAGGAGGAGGAGGAGGACAAAGCGGGCGTTCAGTTCAGCAGCAGCAGCAGCACAGAAGGACCATGGCAACATACTGGTGGTAGTAGTAGCAGCACAGCGTCATAGTGCTGGCCAAAAAATTAAATGCACCCGGTGACCCGGGCAGTGTGAACGCAGAGTGCAGCAGCGGGAAGCGACTGAGTCAGGAGGAGGAGGACAATGCGGGCGGTCAGTTCAGCAGCAGCAGCACAGAAGGACCATGCCAACATACTGGTGGTAGTAGTAGTAGCACAGTGTCATAGTGCTGGCCAAAAAATTAAATGCACCCGGTGACCCGGGCAGTGATAACGCAGACAGAGTGCATTGGTGGTACCGTGGTAGCGACTGAGTCAGGAGGAGGAGGAGGACAAAGCGGGCGTTCAGTTCAGCAGCAGCAGCAGCAGCACAGAAGGACCATGGCAACATACTGGTGGTAGTAGTAGTAGCACAGCGTCATAGTGCTGGCCAAAAAATTAAATGCACCCAGTGACCCGGGCAGTGTGAATGCAGAGTGTAGTAGCGACTGAGTCAGGAGGACAAAGCGGGCGGTCAGTTCAGCAGCTCAGAAGGAGGACCATGGCAACTTACTGGTAGTAGTACCATAACACCAAAAAATTAACCAAGGTAGGCACTAGGCAGGTAGTAACTGTCTTTATAAAGGCAGGCATAGTTAACAACAGCACATGCAGCAGCCACTTCATGTCCCCCTGTGTCCGACAATAGGGGCCAGGAACTCACCTTCCACCCAAGCCTGGTTGATTTTCAGAAAGGTGAGTTTGTCCACAGAGGCGTGGGAGAGCCGAGAGCGCTTCTCTGTGACCACGCCACCGGCCGCACTAAAGCATCTCTCTGAGAGGACACTGGAAGGAGGGCAGGATAGGAGTTCCAGGGCGTACCGGGAAAGCTCGCTCCAGATGTCCAGTCTTTTGACCCAGTACTCCAACGGGTCCACGGGGCTGTCGGTGTCATTGAGCCCGCTGGATGACCCCATATAGTCAGACACCATGGTGGTCAGTCGTTGCTTGTGCTGGTTGGTGGTGGATGCTGTGGCGGGCAGCTCTGTTCTGGGCTGCTGCACTGCATACAGGCTCTTGCTTAGGCTCTTCAGGTCTCCGGGGCGCCAGTTGCTGCTGCTGGTGGTTGTTGTTGTGCTGCTAGTGGCAATGGCAGGCACCTCTTGCTGGCTTGGCAGAGCAGTTACAGTGGGGGTGGAAGGCTGGGGGAATGCTTCCAGTAGTCTGCGCACAAGGGCCTCCTTCAACTCCCTTGTGCGTTGCTCGGTGGTGGATGGCGTCATTAAGTCTCCCAGCTTCCCCTTCAGACGGGGATCAAGCATCAAGGTAATCCAGATGTCCTCCCTTGAACGCATCTGGATCACCCGGGGGTCCCTGCGAAGGCAGCGCAACATGTGCACAGCCATGGGAAACAAGTGGGCCCTGCCAGCAAGATCTTCCTCGTCCTCGCCATTGTCCCATAACGCATGCCTGTCCTCTTCCTGTGCCATGTCGTTGTCCTCCTCAAACCACCATCCACGTACAACGCCTGCTGCACTCTGCTCCTCCTCCTCCTCCTCATTCAGGTTAGGGACCTCCAACTCTTCCACTACCTGCTGTGAGCCCTCCTCTGAGCTGGACTGTGCTGCCATCTGCTCCTGTTCTTCCAACTGCCTCAGGGCTTCATCCCCACGCTCAATTAAATTGTCCATTGCCTGCTCCAGTAGACAAACCAAGGGCACCCACTGGCACACAGAGGCCCGCTCCTCACTGACCATCTTGGTTGCCTCCAGGAAGGGACTCAGCACCAGGCATACTTGCTGCATCAGTGTCCACTGAGTGGCAGTAATCATGGGGACTTGCTGGTTGCTGGGGACACTTGGGTCTAGCATGTAGGCCCTAAGAGCCAGCCTGTGCTGACACAGCCGCTCCAACATGGCCAGAGTCGAATTCCAGCGAACTGGCATGTCGATGATCAGCCGGTGTTGTGGCCTTCCATACTGCTGCTGTAAGGTGGACAAGAGTGCAGAGGCAGTGGCTGACAGACGGAAAAAGCGTACCACCGCCCAGGCATCCTGCAGCAGCTTGCTCATCCCCTGGTAGGTGCGCAAGAAGCGCTGCACCACAAGATTGAGCACGTGGGCCAAGCAGGGGATGTGCTGGAGGTTTCCCTGCTGCACTGCTGCCACCAGGTTGGCCCCGTTATCGGCTGCCACATACCCCACTTCCAGGCCTCTGGGGGTCAGCCACCTCCGCTCCTGTTTCCTGAGGGCGGCCAGGACATTGGTGGCCGTAAGCCTCTCCTTCCCCAGGGTCACCAATTTTAAAAGGGCTTGGCAGTGCCGAGGCTTGGCGCTGCTGCTGCCGAGGCGGGCTTGCTTTCCGGGTGCTGAGGGAGTGTCGTGACAGGACCCTTCTGCATCCCCCCTGATCCCGCGTGGTGGCACCACTAGCTGGGCTGATGCGCTCTTGTCCTCCCTCCCTTCCATCAGTGTCACCCAGTGGGCCGTAAAGGACAGGTAGCGACCTGTCCCAAATCTGCTACTCCACGAGTCCATGGTCACGTGGACCCGCTTGCCCACAGAGTAGTCCAGGGAACGGGCCACGTTTTCCACCACACACTTGTGGAGTGCTGGGATTGTGCTCCTGCTGAAATAGTGGCGACTGAGGACTTGCCACTCGGGGATGCCAAATTGGAGCAGCGTCCGCATGGCGCTCCCCTCCTGCACCAGGGAGTAGGGAAGCAGCTAGGTCACTGAAGGATGCAGTGGGCACAGTACAAGGTCACTGAAGGATGCAGTGGGCACAGCAGTGGGCACTGGATATACAATTAGGTCACTGAAGGATGCAGTGGGCACAGTACAAGGTCACTGAAGGATGCAGTGGGCACAGCAGTGGGCACTGGATATACAACTAGGTCACTGAAGGATGCAGTGGGCACAGTACAAGGTCACTGAAGGATGCAGTGGGCACAGCAGTGGGCACTGGATATACAACTAGGTCACTGAAGGATGCAGTGGGCACAGTACAAGGTCACTGAAGGATGCAGTGGGCACAGCAGTGGGCACTGGATATACAACTAGGTCACTGAAGGATGCAGTGGGCACAGTACAAGGTCACTGAAGGATGAAGTGGGCACAGCAGTGGGCACTGGATATACAACTAGGTCACTGAAGGATGCAGTGGGCACAGTACAAGGTCACTGAAGGATGCAGTGGGCACAGCAGTGGGCACTGGATATACAACTAGGTCACTGAAGGATGCAATGGGCACAGTACAAGGTCACTGAAGGATGCAGTGGGCACAGCAGTGGGCACTGGATATACAACTAGGACACTGAAGGATGCAGTGGGCACAGTACAAGGTCACTGAAGGATGCAGTGGGCACAGCAGTGGGCACTGGATATACAACTAGGTCACTGAAGGATGCAGTGGGCACAGTACAAGGTCACTGAAGGATGCAGTGGGCACTGGATATACAACTAGGTCACTGAAGGATGCAGTGGGCACACAAGGATGTCTCACTGTGTAATGAGATGCTTATATGCCAGCGAGCGAGCAGTGAGCACTGGGCACGGCACAAGGTCACTGACAGAATGAATGAACAGCGCTGGCAGAGAGTGGCGGCGCCGGCGGTGTGACTGGCTGCCTGCAAATAGTACAAGTGTATAACTGTCACTGGAATATACAAGTGAACACTGCAGCTGCACTAACCTGCCTGCCTGCACTACACACAGATAATCCCCACTCCCACTACACTGACTACACTGCAGCACTGAACCTGCCTGCACTACACACAGTTAAATAATCACTAGACTCCCACACTCCCACTACACTACACTGACTACAACTAACTACAGCAATCACTCACTGACTAGCTAACTGTGTACAGTATAAGAGCAGTGTTAGCAAAAAAAAACGCTTTGTTTTTAACACAATAAATGCACTTGCTCAAACAACAATGGCCTGGAGATAATCCTCTCAGCACCACAGTCTAGCAAGGACAGAGCTTTTCCATCATGGCCGCCGCTTTATATTCAGGGGCATAGCTCCCCTCCTGTGATTGGTTGCTAGGGCCTGGCTGGGGCCCTCTGATTGGCCTGCAATGTGTCACTTCCGCATAGTTTGACGCATTTCCGCTAACCACGACTTCAGCGCCGAGTTTCACGAGCGTGAATGTGGATTTCTGTCCGCATTCAACGCGAAGCCAAAGCAGATTTTCATGGTTGAAAATCTATTCACGGCTTAGCGTGTCCGAGGCGGAATGCGTCAAAATGGTCGTGAATCCACGCGTAAGCGTGATCACGACCTGGCGGTGAGCACCACTGTTGGCAAGCACTCCCGGCCCAGCCAATAGGCTGAAGAGGCAGCTGTGGGGGCGTAGTTTAGATGTGCAGTCAGGGGCGTAATTAGAGGGGTGCAGCCCCTGAAATCGCAGGAGGGCCCACAGCTGTGGGGGGCTCTAACACCCTTCGCTTCCTCCGATACAGATGAGTATACTTCAGATCAGGTGTTATTGTGGCTACACTTGTTATGGGTATGAAGATTCTGATAGCCGCACGACCAGCTAACGCCGATAGGCGGCGGCTGGTCGTTAGTGGTTTTACATGGCGGCCGCTCGTACGAGCGTCCGTTCCATGTTAGTTCATGGAGGGTGTCTCTGTGAATAGCCTGCGAGCCTCCGATCGCCGCTCGCAGGCTAATTATAAACACGCGGGGAAGAAATCCCAGCTGTTTACATCAATACGGCGCTGCTGTAAAGGAGATCGGCGATCCCCGGCCTCTGATTGGCCGGGGATCGCTGGCATTTGATAGACTGAAGCCTATCCTAGGCGGCGCAGGACGGATAACCCACGGGGAAAGGGAGAAAGAGGGAGAAGAAGGGAGGGCGGAAATCTCTGCTTTGAGGAGGCCCCCCCCCCCCCCCCCCCACCGCTCAGCCACATGGAGCGGCGGCGATCAGACCCCCCCAGCAGGTCATCCCCCTAGTGGGGAAAAAAGGGGGGAAGTCTGATCGCCCTGCGTGGTTCCCGATCTGTGCTGTGGACTGGAGAACCCACGCAGCACAGAATGCTCTGCAATAGCCTGATCCTTAAGTGGTTGACCCTCCAGGCTGTGAGGGTCACAAGGGGTTGGCAAACAAAAGGGTGTAAACATTGGAGGCGGGGATCAAAGTTTTTGCTGGGGGAATCCATGATTTATAGTTATGCCCCTTTGTGCAGGGATTTTTTTGATCACTTTCTCATCTATTTATGTGTAGCCCAATAGGAATCAACTGTGGGACATTCAAAAATCCCTGACAGGAATCTACAATCACCCCCACCAGGGCTGATTGGAACGTTCCCGCTGAGCATCCCGGCTGGTCACTGTGAATGAGCTAATGGGGAAGTCCAGCGGAACATTGAAACACAGCACAGATGGGGGGGTGTCTGGTCAGGTCATGCAGAGAGGAGGGGCAGCTTGTGGCATACTAAAAGATAGACAAAGAGCAAAAAGTACAAAATATTTATAAAAGGAGAAAGGAAAACAAAGGAGAAGAAAGTCACAGAAGAAAGTATGGCGGAGAGGGAGTCATACAGATGAAGAAAGACATATACAGATGAAAAAGGAATATTTATCAGGGGGTCAGGGCAGATATCTGGGGGTTCCCACATTTTATAAATGTGCCACCCTTACTATTAGTTACACCTAATTGCTCCTGGACAGTGGAGCCGAACATGCAAGCCTTGTCAGGAATATTCGGGCAAAGGTGCTTCATCAAGAAGGGGTGGAGTCATTCATCAAATACTCCCCTCCCCACCTTTTGCAGAGTACCCACCATGGTTTTGAAGCATGTAGGTATTGATCAGAGTGTGGAGCACCACGCCTATGTAGTTCCCTGGAGAACACCAGCCTGCGTGGAGTGCAAGAGGTTAAAGTAAACCTGAACTGAAGGTTAAAAAAGGTAATACTTGCCTACAAACTGAGACGCCTCTGGATCCTACAGAGGCTTCCTGGGTCCTCCTTGCTCAAGGCCCAGATCATCTGGAGCATGGTCCATGTCTCATGGAGGGTCCCGGCGAGCGTCAGCTGACCGTGACCGTCTAAAGATCTGGGCCACGCGACTCTTCAAGTGAGGGTGGCCGTGCTGAGCCCGTGCTTGAAGAAGAGGAGTGAGGCCCTGATCAGATTTCTGACAAGCCCTTGTTGGAAATCTTTTGGGGTCCATGAGCAGTAACGGGGGACCAGAGGATGCCGGGGGTCGGGGGAAGCCTCCTCTGCAGGATCCAGAAGCTTCCCTCTTTTTAGATTCAGTAAAACCTCGGCTTGAGAGTAACTTGGTTTAAGAGTCCTTTGCTATACAGACAAAAAATTTAGTGAAATTTTGACTTGATACACAAGCAGCGTCTTGATATACAAGCAGAAAAAGTATCCAAGCGTCACGTCATCACAACTGAGCCGATAGTTCTTCTCCCGTTGGTGCTGCAGGATTGTACTTAAAGAGGAACTCCAGTGAAAATAATGTAATAAAAAAGTCCTTAATTTTTACAATAACGATGTATAAATGATTTAGTCAGTGTTTGCCCCTTGTAAAAAATTTTAAATCCCTGATTTACAGTCTGACATTTATCACATGGTGACATTTTTACTGCTGGCAGGTGATGTAGCTGCTGCTTGCTGTTTTGGCAGTTGGAAACAGCTGTAAACAGCTGATTCCCACAATGCAACAAGGTTCCCAGACAGGAAACTGCCAGGAGTACCACGGTCCTCAGAGTTTCTTGTGGGAAGGGTTTCACCACAATATCAGCCATACAGCGCCCCCTGATGGTCTGTTTGTGAAAAGGAATAGATTTCTCATGTAAAAGGGGGTATCAGCTACTGATTGGGATGAAGTTCAATTCTTGGTCACGGTTTCTCTGTAATTGCACGTAATCTGAGTGTAGAGACTGTGTAAAGTCACATTTCCATGAAATCCTTAAAAGTAACTGTCATTTCGTGTAAGAGCCACACAAAAAAAAGGTTGGGGCGAGCCAACAGATGGCAATGATTGTGTTACAGTGAAAGTCTTGTTTACATTTTTATTTCATACTATTTTACTATAACTATTTTTGGGTTGTGGAACGAATCATCTGGGTTTCCATTCATTCTTATGGGGAAATTCGCTTTGATATAAGAGTGCTCTGGATTACAAGCGTGTTTCCGGAACGAATTATGCTCACAAACCAAGGTTCCACTGTATTTCCTTTTTGGCCAGGTGGGTGGGGAGGGGGAAGGTGTGAACACATGCACACAAATGGACTGTTTACCCCAGCTCTTTGCTAAGCAGTACAATGCAATAGTTTGCTGTTTCTGTATACAGCTATCACTGGCCTGCAGCTGAGGAGATTGCGGAAGCGCTAAACCAATGGATTGTGGATTGTGAAGGGTAATCCACTTCCCCTCAGAATATGGTGTAACAAATCTTCATTCATTTGTCTTTTCCTGAGGACATCCCACACGGGCCCATATCCAATTAACTCATTCTCCTGAGTTTTCTCAACTTGGTGAGATTTTCTCAACTTGTAAATAAAATGCATTTTAAACCACCAGCAAGCAAATACTCAAAATAATTGAATAATTTTTTGCCTATTTTTTGTAATTTTTGCACTTGCAAAATGTTGAGAATTATTATTATTTTTTTGTAATTCCATTTTTATTGAAAGGGTTTTATTTTTATTTTTATCATACCAACAAACCCAAGACCATATAGACAGAGAAAATGCTCTCACAAATCACAGATACTGTACATTGCTGAACAGAGACCCCTCCTAAATAGTCGGATAGGAGACATAATCCTCTACAATAAAACCCCTGTGTCCCTGCGTGTGCTGTCCCTGTGTAGCTGATCCGTGCGTTTTGCTACTGCGCATGTGCGCAGCACGGACCCAGCCTCACAGAGACAGGAGGACGGGGCCAGGGAGCCGGGCGGGTGTGTGAGCGGGCGGCCGGGTGCGCGCGGAGCAGGTGCGCGCGCGTGCGCAGTAACATGCGGGCGGCAGCGAGAAACAGACCCTAGAACCTGTTTTTAAACAGGATTGGGTCTACTAGTAACCCTATAAATCACATACTGTAGATACAGTAAAATAAAAGATAACTGGTGTCAACTGGCGTCAACCCCAGCTGACTGGGCCGTGAAACTATTCTCATAATCAGCAACATAGCCACTGATATCCAAAATTACCTACATGGGGGAAATAACTAGGGAACCTTAACACTAGGGAACTGTATAGGGGAGGGTGGGGGTCTCAAGACACCAAGGAACTGTATAGGGGAGAGTGAGAGCCTCAAGATACCAGGGAGCTGTATAGGGGAGGGGGGCCTCTAGACACCAAGGAACTGTATAGGGGAGGGAGGACCTCTAGACACCAAGGAATGGTATAGGGGAGGGAGGACCACTAGACACCAGGGAATTGTATAGGGGCTGGAGAGGGCCAATAGACACTTGTGAACTTTATAAGAGAGGAAGGTGGCCAGTAGACATTGAGGTTGGCCCGCGACTTGGTCCCAGTGTACAATTTCGGCCCACTTTGTATTTGAGCTTGACACCCCTGATTTAGAAAAACTTTTCAGCTCTCTGAAATTGAAAAATTACCAAAAAGTGCTATCAAAACTACTTTAAGTAAATCACCTTGCTGCTGATTTATAAGGCATACTGTATTATTGACAACTTTGATAATATCAGTAGAAAGACTTTTCTCCTAGGTGATTTTCACACCTTGTCATAAAATGCTTTTTAAACCACCAGCAAGCTAAAAAAAAAAAAATACTCAGTATAAATTTGATAGTAGATTTTCACCAACTTTTAGATACTTTTTCAATTGTAAAATGCTGAAAAGTTATTTTAAAGAGGAGATAAGAATTATCTCCTAGAAGAACACTCATACATATGCCCCTTGTCAATAAAATGCTTTTCATAAATCAAGCAAGAAAATACTCAAATGTAATTTTGATAGTACTTTTTCACCTATTTTGTGATACATTTTCAACTGTGAAAAGTTATTTTAAAAGGAAGAATAAAAATTGTCTCCTAGTAGAATACGTGGGAGAAAAAGTGAATTGAATAAGGACCATTGTCAATAAAAGGCCTTTTCAACCACCAGTAAGTAGGAAAATGCTCAAAATAATTTTGGTAGAACTTTTTCACCTAATTTTTGTACTTTTTCAATTGCAAAGTGCTAAAAAGTTAAATACAAGATGAAAAATGATCTCATGGAGAAAATTCAGGAGAAAACGTGAGTTAAATAGGGACCATTTATCTAATTAACTTGTTCTCCCAAGTTTTCTCCCAGGAGAACATTTTTACTCTTTCAAAAAAATTACTTTTCAGCACTTGGTAATCTAAAAAGTACTAAAACGTAGGCAAAAAAAGTAATATCAAACTTATTTTGAATATTCTCTTGCATGTTGAGTGCTTTGAAGGTCTTTTATCGGTAAGGTTTGAAAATTTTGTTAGGGAAAAATCAGGAGAAAAGCTAATAGGATATGGTCCCTTGTATTTCTCTATTATGCAACAATGGCTGCCAATTGTGGAGGGCTAAAGTTTTGCTGGTGGCCATAGCCACCTCCATCAGTGGAAATGTTCAGATCCCCAAAAATGTATAGAAGAGGTCTCAAAATTGCATCTAGCAAAGAGCCTACGATGCTGGAGGCACTGAAGAAACTACTGTATTCCACGTGGGAAAGATAGAGTTGGGAGTGTGAGAAGACCTCATATCAGCCAACTAACCAAGACCAAGTCATGGAGAACACAACATGCAAAGTGGTGGAAGGTGACCAGGGCATTGACGAGTCCCAACTGCATCACACAGAACTCAATATCATCCATAACGTGAAGGAAAGGCAGCATTTTATTCTTCCTCTTCTCAGATATAGACAAGGTTGTATAAGATCCCCAGAGAAGGAGTTTAGAGAACACCTTGGCTGAACGCAGTACACAACAGCGAAATCCAAGACAGCAGGAGATCCATATTTTTTGCACAAAAAAAGTTGTTGTAAGTGACGGGTTGAATAATGCCCCTAGCTAGGTTTTCAATGATGAACTAACAATAAGATTTTCATACAGTGGAAATGTTCTTTCAGAAGGGATGGAGGCCCCAAGGAAAAGGTCAATTCCTGGAGCCGGAAAGATAAGCAGGGTTCTGGATTTCCAGTTACTTGTGTGATGATGGGCCCTGAGACGGGTATGCCCAGGATAATAGGGGGATGATGAGGCATTAAGATCTGGGACCAGTGGGGTCAAAACCTCATCTGCCAATTTCTTCAAACAATTCCTTATTCAGGTAGCACAAGAATATGAAGAACATCCGTCCCAGGCAGTACATATGGTACAGTCATGCAGGAGAACTTTGTTTCCCCAGATACACAAAAAGAAGAGGGGGAGAGAAGTGGCGCCACTTGACTTCAGTGACCACCCATTCCCGAGGGACCCATGCACTGATAGGACGGCTGGACATTTACGACTGGCCTTGGGTGACTATAAAACGATAAGTATCACTATCCTGGAAAACAAACCATTGTGACCACAAAATGATAATAGCCACTTGGACATTTTTTTTCCTTGAGGACTTTGGAAAAGACCTGTCTAAATTGGAGTGCAACACCATTCTAAATGGTATCAGTAGCAAGACAATGGGTTTCAGAGATGTACCCATATTTTTCGGACTATAAGATGCTCCTGACCATAAGACACACCTAGATTTAGAGGGCAAAACCAGGGGGAAAAAATACTAAACCTGGTGCGTCCATGGTGAAGGGGCATCTTGTGTATTATGCCTCCTTTGTACCTCATTCCCCCTTGTACCTCTTCTGTCTCTGTGTCCTCCTCTGTCCCCATGTGCTCACCTCTGTTCTCCTTGTGTCCTCCTTTATGCCCCTTTGTGTCCCCCTGTGTCATCCTCTGCATGGGCACAGTACAGGGAGTCCCCGACATTGCGGCAGGTTGGAGTTTGGTATTGGCAGGTGTTCACAAGTCAGGATCTCCCTGCATTTGGACTAAAAGACACAGGGACTTTTTTCCCCACTTTTCAGGAGAAAAAGTGAGTCTTATAGTCCAAAAAATACAGTATTCTACTCCCCCATGGTGGAGCTTGCATATACCCTGTCAGGCAAAGAGGTTTAAGCCTCAAACACACGCCTGACTCAAGTCAGGCACATGTACAGAGGCCCCATGACCAACGATCGGTGCTCAGCAAGCGATCCACCTGGCTGATCAACCTGGCCAACTTCTTTAAAGCCGCTTCTCCCCAGCCCACCGCTCCGTCGTCCCTCCGCCCTCCTCCCCCTATAGCAACAGAACGCGTTGTCTACACAGCTGACAGGCTGGTCCAGCAATGTCGCCCAGCGATCATGTTCCGATCCCCGCAGGTTGACATCAGTTGTTAGGTGTGTACTTACCTTTACAAATCTAGAGGATCACTTCAGAAGGAGTAGGAAGGTTGCTACCATGAACCAAAACTGGTCATCAGGGTAGGTCTGAGGTTCAAGTTCAAAGAAGACTCAGTGACTGTGATTGGAAGCTTGGAATTTCAAACTTCTCATGGTGAGGAACAAAGAGCCTGATGAGAACGTGAAGAACTGCAGCTGGAATAGTGGTAAGATGATCCGCTGCTGGCGGAGCTCAGATGGCTTAAATAACATCCATACAAAGTCTTGCAGAACCACAGTGAGGGGAATACACACCAGGGGACACAGAGGCCTCTAAATGCAATATGTAAGTTCAACAAGAGGAACAGTGTAAAGTATTATACTGACACTATGGGAGTTGCTATAGGTAACCACTGCCTGAGCACACCGCAACACATTTCAAGGGAACAACAGGTGGTGTATTATACAATATTCTTACATACATGCAGTGTATTTTTAGGTTATCTAGTAGGAGTACAACTTGGCCAGAGGTCAGAGGGTCTCTAGCCTAAGTTACAGCGTATGCTTCATGAAAAAAGTGAGTTTTGAGGGAACCTTTAATGATATCAAAGGTTGGAGAGTGACGGATGTGTTAAGGGCATTCCAGAGGAGGGGTGAAGCACGTGACATCAATGCCATACAGACATTACCAACATTAGGTGGGTGTCAATGATGTGCCAATATTTCTAATGACAGGCAGATATCAATGATCATAATACAAATCATAGTGATAATAATCAGATATTAATGACATGTATCAATAACAAATCTACTAATGACAGACAGATAATGTTAGTCATGTATAAGGCATGTCGTCCAATGGGGATCAGAACCCGACCCGTTGGGCGGCATTGCAGGGTCAGTGGGGATCAGAACCCGATCCCTTGCACAGCATTACAAGGCCAGTGGGGATCGGAACCCGACCCCTTGGGCGGCAGTGCAAAGCCAGTGAGGATCAGAACCTGATCCCTTGGGCGGCATTGCAGGGTCAGTGAGGATCAGAACCTGATCCCTTGGGCGGCATTGCAGGGTCAGTGAGGATCAGAACCTGATCCCTTGGGCGGCATTGCAGGGTCAGTGAGGATCAGAACCTGATCCCTTGGGCGGCATTGCAGGGTCAGTGAGGATCAGAACCCAATCCCTTGGGCGGCATTGCAGGGTCAGTAAGAATCAGAACCCGACCCCTTGGGCGGCAGTGCAAAGCCAGTGAGGATCAGAACCTGATCCCTTGGGCGGCATTGCAGGGTCAGTGAGGATCAGAACCCAATCCCTTGGGCGGCATTGCAGGGTCAGTGAGGATCAGAACCCAATCCCTTGGGCGGCATTGCAGGGTCAGTGAGGATCAGAACCAAATCCCTTGGGCGGCATTGCAAGGTCAGTGAGGATCAGAACCCGACCCCTTGGGCGGCATTGCAGGGTCAGTGAGGATCAGAACCTGATCCCTTGGGCGGCATTGCAGGGTCTGTGAGGATCAGAACCAAATCCCTTGGGCGGCATTGCAGGGTCAGTGAGGATCAGAACCAAATCCCTTGGGCGGCATTGCAGGGTCAGTGAGGATCAGAACCTGATCCCTTGGGCGGCATTGCAGGGTCAGTGAGGATCAGAACCCAATCACTTTGGTGGCATTGCAGGGTCAGTGAGGATCAGAACCCGACCCCTTGGGTGGCATTGCAGGGTCAGTGAGGATCAGAACCTGATCCCTTGGGCGGCATTGCAGGGTCAGTGAGGATCAGAACCCGATCCCTTGGGCGGCATTGCAAGGCCAGTGGGGATCAGAACCCAATCCCTTGCGCAGCATTGCAAGGCCAGTGGGGATCGGAAGCCTATCCCTTTGAGGCATTGCAAGGTCAGTGGGGATCAGAACCCGACCCCTCGGGCGGCATTGCAGGGTCAGTGAGGATCAGAACCTGATCCCTTGGGCGGCATTGCAGGGTCAGTGAGGATCAGAACCCGATCCCTTGGGCAGCATTGCAAGGCCAGTCGGGATCAGAAACCGATCCCTTGGTCAGCATTGCAAGCTCAGTGGGGATCGGAACCCGACCCCTTGGGCGGCAGTGCAAAGCCAGTGAGGATCAGAACCCGATCCCTTGGGCGGCATTGCAGGGTCAGTGAGGATCAGAACCCAATCCCTTGGGCGGCATTGCAGGGTCAGTGAGGATCAGAACCCAATCCCTTGGGTGGCATTGCAGGGTCAGTGAGGATCAGAACCCGACCCCTTGGGCGGCATTGCAGGGTCAGTGAGGATCAGAACCCAATCCCTTGGGCGGCATTGCAGGGCCAGTGAGGATCAGAACCCAATCCCTTGGGCGGCATTGCAAGGCCAATGGGGATCGGAACCCGATCCCTTGGAGGCATTGCAAGGTCAGTGAGGATCAGAACCCGGTCCCTTGGAGGCATTGCAAGGTCAGTTAGGATCAGAACCTGATCCCTTGGGCTGCATTGCCGGGTCAGTGAGGATCAGAACCCAATCCCTTGGGCGGCATTGCAGGGTCAGTGAGGATCAGAACCTGATCCCTTGAGCGGCATTGCAAGGCCAGTGGGGATCAGAACCTGATCCCTTGAGCGGCATTGCAAGGTCAGTGAGGATCAGAACCTGATCCCTTGAGCGGCATTGCAAGGCCAAGCCTGTACAGACACATCGCTAGCCTGAAGTACTGTTTATTCAGCTCCTGCTGTGCAGAGTAAAGGCCCATACTCACGGGGGACGGCCGTCGCCGCAACCGCGTGGCACGCGCGTGTTGCGGCGACAGTTCCCCGTGTGTATGATGCGCGCGCCCCGAACCGTCGCCCGTCGGAGCTGTCGCCAGGCAATTGACATGTTCAATCGCCGGCTACAGTCGTCGACGCAACCTCGCCGGAACTGTCGCTAGCCCCGCATGTGTATGCGGGCTAGCGACAGCTACCCACACACACCACACGGAGCTTCCGGCGGGGGGGAGGAAACTCGGCGACAGCTTCCGCCGCATCGCTAATCCCTCTGCTGCCGTGTGGATGCAGAGGGATTTGGCGACGAGCTGTCGCCGAACTGCCGCCGAACTGTCGCGCACACGCTCCCGTGTGCGGCGACAGCTACAATTGTACCCCCGTGGGTACTTAGCTTAAGGCAGTATCTCCCTGTTTCTGTATACTGCTATCGCTGGCCTGCAGCTGAGGAGATTGCGGAAGCGCTAAACCAATGGATTGTGTAGTGTAATCCATTTCCCCTCTGACTATGCTGCAACTGATCTTCATTCACTGCTCCTCAGCACATCCCATCGTCCAGGCCACTCTTCTGAATGTCAATATACAATACAATAACATTTATAAAGTGCTTTTCTTCCATAGGACTCAAAGCAAATAGATATGTTCCCAATAAATACATAGCTGCATGCTGGACTGTGTTACAGAGGAAATAGTCACGTGTTCATAAATGCCAGACTCAACAGGTAGCTTTTCAGTTTGGACTTAAAGGGGAACTGAAGAGAGAGCTATATGGAGGCTGTCATGTTTATTTCCTTTTAATCAATACCAGTTGCCTGGCAGCCCTGCTGGTCTATTTCTCTGCAGTAGTATCTGAATAACACCAGAAACAAGCATGCAGCTAGTCTTCTTGTCAGATCTGACTTTAAAGTCTGAAACACCTGATCTGATGCATGCTTGTTCAGGGGCTATGGCTAATAGTATTAGAGGCAGAGGATCAGCAGGGCTGCCAGGCAACTGGTATTGCTTAAAAGGAAATAAACATGACAGCCTCCATATACCTCTCTCTTCAGTTCCCCTTTAAAGAGGCACTCCAGTGAAAATAATGTAATAAAAAGTGCTTTATTTTTACAAGAATTATGTATAAATGATTTAGTCAGCGTTTGCCTATTGTAAAAACTTTTAAATCCCTGATTTACATTCTGACATTTGTCACATGGTGAAATTTTTACTGCACGCAGGTGATGTCAGTGGAAGGAGCTGCTGCTTGCTTTTTGGGCAGTTGTGAACAGCTGTTATTTCCCACAATGCAATGAGGCCCCCACAGTGTGATGTCAGTACCATGGTCATGACATCACACTGTAGGAGGGGTTTCACCACAATATCAGCCATACAGACTCCCCTGATGATCCATTTGAGAAAATGTAAAGATTTCTCATGGGAAAGGGGGTATCAGCTACTGATTGGGATGAAGTTCAATCTTTGGTCACGGTTTCTCTTTAAATTCTTCCAAAGATGGAGAAGTTCTGATTGGGTGTGGCAAAGTGTAGGGGCAGCATAACAGAAGGCTCTGTCTCCAAAGATTTTGAAGTGGACTCCGGGGGGACCAGGTTATTAGATCCGAGAGAGAGAGAGAGAGAGAGAGAGAGAGAGAGAGAGAGAGAGAGAGGTATGAGGTATCCAGGGCCAGATTGTGCGAGGATTTGAATGTCAATAAGCCAATCTTAAACAGAATTCTATAGAAAACAGGACTGTTTGCTTTCGATAGCTTTGTAATTTATGGATCTGAACCTGTGTGTTTCTACAGGGTCAGAAACCGCATTGTCCTTCCAAGATTCCTTGACCAAACTAGAGTGGCCGCCAGAGCAGGGACAAGGTCCTCCAGCACCCAAGGCTGAGACACCAAAGTGCGCCCCCCATCCCTGCCGTCACACACTGATTGCTATTAGACTAAGAGGTGCCCCTCCATCCCTCCCACCCGAGCCGTCACACACTGATTGCTATTAGACTAAGAGGTGCCACAGGGCCCACAATCTCCCCAACACCTTAACCACTTGAGGACCCACCCTTTACCCCCCCTTAAGGACCAGCGCTGTGTTGAGTGATCTGTGCTGGGTGGGCTCTACAGCCCCCAGCACAGATCAGGGTGCACGCAGAGCGATCAGATCGCCCCCCTTTTTTCCCCCTTATGGGGATGATGTGCAGGGGGGGTCTGATCGCTCCTGCCTGCAGGCATGTTGCGGGGGGGGGGGGGGCACCTCAAAGCCCCCCTCCGCGACGACATTCTCCCCCTCCCTCTCCTACCTCCCCCCCCCCCGGTGATCCGGGCTGCACAGGACGCTATCCGTCCTGTGCAGCCAGTGACAGGACGTCCCCTGTCACATGGCGGTGATCCCCGGCCGCTGATTGGCCGGGGATCGCCGATCTGCCTTACGGCGCTGCTGCGCAGCAGCGCCGTACAATGTAAACAAAGCGGATTATTTCCGCTTGTGTTTACATTTAGCCTGCGAGCCGCCATCGGCGGCCCGCAGGCTATTCACGGAGCCCCCCGCTGTGAATTGACAGGAAGCAGCCGCTCGCGCGAGCGGCTGCTTCCTGATTAATCAGCCTGCAGCTGGCGACGCAGAACTGCGTCGCTGGTCCTGCAGCTGCCACTTTGCCGACGCACGGTATAAGCGTGCGGTCGGCAAGTGGTTAATATCTAGTTATCTGGCTTGCAGTCACTGCTATGTATCCCCTTTTCGTATCTTTCTGCTTCAAACACAATTAGGAATGACAGCTGAATGAATTGTCCGCCCCCTCCTACACTGCGCCCCGAGGCTGGAGCCTCTCCAGCCTATGCCTCGGCCCGGCCCTGGTGGCCGCTCATTAAAGCTCATAACTTGGGGCAGCACGGTGGCGTAGTGGTTAGCGCTCTCGCCTTGCAGCGATGGGTCCCCGGTTTGAATCCCAGCCAGGACAACATCTGCAAGGAGTTTGTTTGTTCTCCCCGGGTCTGTACGGGTTTCCTCCAAGCACTCCGGTTTCCTCCCACATCCCCAAAACATACAGATAAGCTAAATGGCTTCCCCCTAAAAAATTGTCCCTAGACTACGATACATAAACTGCATGACACATACATAGACATAGGGCTATGGTAGGGATTAGATTGTGAGCCCCTCTGAGGACAGTCAGTGACGTGACTATGTACTCTGTAATGTGCTGCAGAAGATGTCAGGGCTATATAAATACATAATAATAATATGGTAGGACATTACACTATGACTATGGTAGGATTAGATTGTGAGCTCCTCTGAGGACAGTCAATGACATGACTATGTACTCTGTAATGTGCTGCAGGAGATGTCAGGGCTATATAAATACATAATAATAATATGGTAGGACATTAGACTATGACTATGGTAGGGTTAGATTGTGAGCTCCTCTGAGGACAGTCAGTGACATGACTATGTACTCTGTAAACTGCTGCAGAAGATGTCAGTGCTATATAAATACATAATAATAATATGGTAGGACATTACACTATGACTATGGTAGGATTAGATTGTGAGCTCCTCTGAGGACAGTCAGTGACATGACTATGTACTCTGTAATGTGCTGCAGAAGATGTTGACGCTATATAAATATTAATAACTTCATAAACTTTCAGTAGAACTTTGCAAATACCAAGCGACATGTTGTATTTCTTTCTTATGCAACAAAGGCTGCCAATTAAGGATGGCTGGAATATTGCTGCCACCCCATCAGTGAAAATGTTCAGACCTAAAAATTGTATAGAGGAGGTCTGAAAATTGCATTTAGCTTAGAGTCTATGATCCTGACGGCACTGAATACACTATTCTATGTGGGAATGATGGAGTGGGGAGTGTGAGAAAACCTTATATGGTGGCTGGATAGTGTAATGGTTAAGGGCACTTCCTCTGACACGGTAATGCAGGGTTCCAACCTTAGCTCTGCCTGTTCAGTAAGCCAGCACCTATTCAGTAGGAGACCTTAGGCAAGACTCCCTAACACTGCTACTGCCTATAAAGCACGTCCTAGTGGCTCTGGCGCTTAGAGTCCGCCAGGAGAAAAGCGCGATATAAATGTTCTGTGACTTTTCATATTATCCTCAGGGCTGTGGAGTCGGAGTCGTGGAGTCGGAGTCGTGGAGTCGGGCAATTTTGGGTGTCTGGAGTCGGAGTCGGGAAAAAATGCACCGACTCCGACTCCTAATGAATTTGTAACTGTAATTAAAATAGAAAATATGATAAAATGTACTATTTCTCAGATAATAGTCATTAAAAATAATGTATATATACAGTATATATACAGTAATAGCTGTGCTTAGTCCACAAAAATGAAATAAACCAATCAAAAATGAGTTACTTGTGCTGCTTCAATAAAGCAGTCCCCGCATTTTTAAGGTCAGATATACATATCTGATTGTGACTGTATATATGATGTGTACACAGGAATCTCTTATATATACGAAATAACATCTATGCTGTAAGAATAAAGCCTGATGTGTAGCTGTGTCACTAATAGAGATGGTCAACGAGATGGAAATAATTCTGCATTGATGCTGATTTATGCAAATGTATGCACTACCTTTGCTGATGAAATAAAATAATTTGATATGTTATTAAAATTTGGTTTGGTGACTACAAATTAAAGGGTAACTGAGACGGATGAAAAGTAAAGTTTTATACATACCTGGGGCTTCCTCCAGCCCCCTTCAGGCTAATCAGTCCCTCACTGTCCTCCACCACCCGGATCTTCTGCTATGAGTCCTGGTAATTCAGCCAGTCAGCGCTGTCCGGCCGCATGCCGCTCCCACAGCCAGGAACATTCTGCACCTGCGCAATAGTGCTGCACAGGTGTAGTATGCTCCTGGCGGCGGAGTGTGTGCATGCGCACTACGCCTGACTGGCTCAAGTACCTGGACTCATAGCAGAAGATACAGGTGGTGGAGGAGGACAACGAGGGACTGATTATCCTGAAGGCGGCTGGAGGAAGCCCCAGGTATGTATAAAACTTTAATTTCATCTGTCTCAGGTTTACTTTGTTACACAGTAGTACTATACTCTGCATATGCACTCCCCACAGAGCTGCAGGGAATCCACTGAGAATGTTGTGCACATTGAACACAGAGGTGTTGTCTGTTTACAATCTCCTCATTCCCCTGCAGAGTACCTGCACGTCATTCTTACATGCACCCACACTTGATAGATGTTCTTTGTTCCGGTTGTACCTTTTACAAGTACTCTTACCAAGGACTAGTTTTAGTCTAAAGGGAATAAATATAGTAGTCTACATATCCTTCTCACTTCAGTTGTCTTGTAAAATTCCTAAGCGTTGGCAGTTAAGAGACGAATTTCATGTTACATACTTTTAATCAACAAAATTGTAATATGCAGATTAGAGGAGTCGGAGTCGTGGAGTCGGAGTCGGTGGAATCCTAAACTGAGGAGTCGGAGTCGGAGTCAGAGTCGGTGGATTTTTGGACCGACTCCACAGCCCTGATTATCCTCTTAACCATGAACAAGCTATGGACAACACAATGTGCAATGTAGTGCAAGGTGTCCAAGGCACAGAAGAGTTCAAATGACTCAATATTTTTTTTTTTATTTAAAGTTTTATTGAGAAGCACAAAGAGTACCGTACAAGAAATATGCAAAGTGTATGCTTTATACATGAAAAAATACATGCATCAACCAACATGGGTCATATCTCACACAGAGCCCAAATCAGAGACTATTATCTATGATAATATCATCTCACCTAGGGCTTGATTCACTTAGGGCGCGTACACACGCCATACTGTAGCAAACGACGGGTCCGTCAGACCCTCCCACTGGGCGGACGTTCTGCCGACAGTAGGACGTGTGTACACGCTGTTGGCAGACTGATAAGATTGTTTCTAACAGATCCGCTCAGCAGATCTTTCAGAAACAGCTCTTATCAGTCTGCCGACAGCGTGTACGTATGTACTACTGTCGGCAGAACGTCCGCCCAGCGGGATGGTCTGACGGACCCGTCGTTTGCTACAGTATCGAGCCTTAAAGCTGCCCATACACCTAACGATTTTGCCGCCGATATACAGCAGATTCGATCACTGTGATCAAATCTGCTGTGAAATCGTTGCGCAAACGCTGACAGAACGATCGATTTCCATCCGAAATCAATCGTTCCCGTCGATCTGTCCGTGCGGAAGATTTCCCTCGATCGCCGGCGGGTCGGGAGTGCGTCGATAGCGGCGTCCGAATGCCCAATGACCGACGCTACCGGCAATACATTCCCTGCTCCGGCCGGCGCGACTCCCTCTCTGTCCCCGCAGCTTCTTCTCCGTGCTGGGTTCCGGACCGGCTGCTGCTTCATTGAACTTCCTGTCCCGGCAGGAAGTTTAAACAGTAGAGTGCCCTCTAATGTTTAAACTTACCTGGCTGGAAGTTCTGTGTAGCTGCAGCTGGTCCGGAACCCAGCGCGGAGTGAAGCTGCGGGGACAGAGAGGGAGTCGCGCCGGCAGGAGCAGGTAATGTATACGAGCAGGCGGGCGGGTGAGGGCAGTGGCAGCACCACCACCACAGATTGTGATCGGTTTCATGCTGAAATCAATTCACAATCTGTTTGCAGTAAAGGCAGCCATACGATCCCTCTCTGATCATCTGTTGGTCGAATCTGATGGCAAATCGACCAGTGTATGGCTACCTTAAGACAAATAGCATGTCTTATCAGAGTAGCATAGTGAACTTATGCCTGCTCGGATCTCCCGAAAAAAGCTAAAGCTTTTTTTCATTCGACTGAAAAATCTGATCGGATTTCACCTTTTTTCTTTTTTATCGATCCGGAATGCTGGCAATTTTTCTTCAATTTTTCTCAAGATGGTATGGTGTGTGTTAGATTGTCAATTTATTAATATGCACACCCTAGCAATTTTCTCAGAGTTCCCAATCATTTTTTAATCATAATTGCGGAAACATTGAACATACGTGTGTGTGGTACATTGGTCAGATTTTCTAAAATGTTACAATCAGTCAGAAAAATTGTTTGCAATTCTTGAATTGAACAGATATTTAAAAAATTGTATGGTGTGTGGCCACCTTTAGGCTGATAAACAGCATTTTACTCTCAAACGGCTGTGTTCCTAGGATAACAAATCCATATCTGAGGCCCAGTGCACACCAAAAACCTCGAGCAGATTTGCAATACGCTAGAGGTTTATGAAGCAGATTTCAGAGCGATTCTAGGCATGCTAGAGAGGTCTTATAAACATGCCTGGCGTTTTCTGGAGCGTTTTTGTGTAGCAGATTACATATATTGTTACAGTAAGAGCCAGTCCACACTAGGTCCGGAAACGTATCCGTGGCTGCGTTTTTCAAACCTGATGAAAAACGGAGTCCCGGATACTAATGTTGAAAATAGCAGCCGTCCTCACCCAAGTAAAAAACGGATCCGTCTGCGTTTGCGGGGATCCGTTTTCAAAACCTGAACGGAAGGTCCGGATCTGCTGCATTTTCACGCAACGGATCAGGACCACGGATACACGCAGGGGTAGTGAAAGCAATGAGAAAACGCATCTCCAGCTTCACAGGCAAAAAACTGATGTTAAAACGGATAGCCTGAGCTTTATGATTGGCCCAAAAAATTCCTCCCACTCCTTCCTAATGATGGAGACGTTTTCTGTCAGGGAAAAACCTGAACGGAAACTGATGCAAAACTGATGCACTTTCATCAGTTTGCAGTACGGTGGGTACTTCCCCTGATCCGGACTGCAGGGTCCGTCCTGCAACCGGGTCTAGTGTGGACCTAGCCTAATGCTGTTAGGGCTCTTTCACACTACAGGCAGTGATAAAAAGGCTAAACCGCTGCGTTTTTAAGGCGTTTTCAAGGCGTTTAACACCAACACATTACTATCAATTGTAAAGAGAAACGCCGCGGTCAGCCCCAAAAAAGCTCCTGGGAGCGTTGAAACGCAACGCTCCAAAACGCCGTGTTAGATGTGAAAGGTAAAATGAAAGTCTATGGACTTTCATTTTACCTTAGAAAACGCCAACTTCGGCTGTGGCGTTAAAACGCCAAAAAAGCCCTCTGGTGTGAAAGGGCCCTTACTGAACAGCGTCTGTAACAAAAATGCCTGGAAAGCTGATCTGATCTGGCGTTTTTCAGAGCGGTTTCCCACTTTCCTATACTTTAATATTGAAGCAGAAACGCCTCCGAAATCTAAAAAATGCTGCAGCCCCCGAGTTTGCGTTTGTGGAAAAAACGACCCGCTCTGGTGTGCACCATCCCATTCACTTTCATCAGCCAATCGGTTTTCCCCCTGCACGCTTTTTAAAAAACGCTCCAGAACCGCTCTGGTGTGCACCAGCCCTTACTGTAGGACTGCTGTCTCTATTGCATTTTTTAGACCACAGCACTGATTAGAGTCAACTAAAGGCTATGCATGGTTATCAGGGATTCCCAATCACCTCCCCAGAATAGTATTGAGATATCTGCAGAGACAGGCATTTTAATCACATCTATTAAAAGTTAGGTTGTAAGATGGTTTTTTCAGATTGTGTTTGTTAATTTAATTCAGGTTTGTGTAATGAAACAAACGCGATGTGTCAGGAAGTTGTGCTGCAAGGTACTCCATTTTATACACACATGATACTCTGGCAATGAATCCCTGAGCCCCCCGGGCACATATTATGCTTCCAATGTTGAGCTATTAAACATCCAACGGATTTCAAATAATGATTCACTAACCGCTGAGTATGCAATTTAACCTTAGAAAGTGGTTTACTCGAGAGACATAGCCAGGGGTCTGTATGGATCTCTATAGGTGGGTACACACATCAGATAAAAGTATTTTGCTACATACACACTTGAGATAAAAGTCTTTGGAAAAGGCAAGATCACAGACCAATCTTACCACCCTTCATGTAGTATGAGAGCCATACTCTACACAGTCTATTCTATGGAGCTGAACTCCCCATCAGACAGAAATCTTACCCCCTTCCATGTAGTATGAGAGCCATACTCTACACAGTCTATTCTATGGAGCTGCACTCCCCATCAGACAGAAATCTTACCCCCTTCCATGTAGTATGAGAGCCACACCTACACAGTCTATCCTATGGAGCTGCACTCCCCATCAGACAGAAATCTTACCCCCTTCCATGTAGTATGTGAGCCATACCTACACAGTCTATTCTATGGAGCTGAACTCCCTATCAGACAGAAATCTTACCCCCTTCCATGTAGTATGAGAGCCACACCTACACAGTCTATCCTATGGAGCTGCACTCCCCATCAGACAGAAATCTTACCCCCTTCCATGTAGTATGAGAGCCATACTCTACACAGTCTATTCTATGGAGCTGAACTCCCCATCAGACAGAAATCTTACCCCCTTCCATGTAGTATGAGAGCCACACCTACACAGTCTATCCTATGGAGCTGCACTCCCCATCAGACAGAAATCTTACCCCCTTCCATGTAGTATGTGAGCCATACCTACACAGTCTATTCTATGGAGCTGCACTCCCCATCAGACAGAAATCTTACCCCCTTCCATGTAGTATGAGAGCCACACCTACACAGTCTATTCTATGGAGCTGCACTCCCCATCAGACAGAAATCTTACCCCCTTCCATGTAGTATGAGAGCCACACCTACACAGTCTATTCTATGGAGCTGCACTCCCCATCAGACAGAAATCTTACCCCCTTCCATGTAGTATGAGAGCCACACCTACACAGTCTATTCTATGGAGCTGCACTCCCCATCAGACAGAAATCTTACCCCCTTCCATGTAGTATGAGAGCCACACCTACACAGTCTATTCTATGGAGCTGAACTCCCCATCAGATAGAAATCTTTGCAAGATGCTGCACACACAGATGCTGTACACATGCAACAGATCAGTGTCTGCAAAAGATCTGTTCCTGCAAAATGCATTCATAATCTATATCTGCAGATCATCATACACACCTTGTTTACAAGACATTCATTTGCAGATCAGATCCACCAGGATGGATCTTTAGATCTGCAGATGATTGTCTGATCTGCAGATGAATGTCCATTAAACAAGGTGTGTATGATGATCTGCAGATATCATAGACTATGAATGCATTTTGCAGGAACTTGTCTTTTGCAGATACTGATCTGTTGCATGTGTACAGCATCTGTGTGTAAACTTGATCCTGGGAGCACCCACCTATGGGCTCGAATCTTCAAATGTGTGCCTTGATCCTCTCCCCTGTACCACGGGGCCACAATCCAAGTCTCCAATGAAGGACCGGCACCACAACCAGTATTAATAGCTCAGGTACCTGGTATCTGTGCACACACCTGGGGAGAAGGGGAGCCGGACCTGATGGGGAACTACAACCAGTAACTTGCACCAATCCATACTCACGTGCCCTGCCGAATTATAGGAATCAGTCTGCCACTGCAAATACACTCCACGGCTCCCAGACTCCTCCGTGCACAGACTAGAAATAAAAACCAAATAACAGTTAAAACATAAATAAAGTTCAGCCATTACTCTTATCTAAACATATGAGGTACAAATGGGACATGTACAATGTTTTCAAGCACTATAGCAAATAATGATAATAATACATCATCATATACTGTACAAAAGCCCAGATCACGCTCCCTATTAAGACCTGCGGGACCCATAGCATCTAGTCTTTTAATCCAGCCTGCTTCTCTACGCAGTATTTCTTTTTGATGGTTGCCCCCACCCCAATTTAGGGGTACACTATCGATGGCCATAACCCGCAGCGATGATACATTATGACCGCACCTAAAAAAATGTTCAGCAACTGATTGTTCTGATGAAGCATTTCTAATCGCATTCCTAATAGCAGTCTTGTGTGAAGCTATGCGGTCCTTCAACCGTTGGGTTGTCATACCCACATATATAAACCCACAAGGGCATTTTAATAAATAGACCACATAACTTGAATCACAAGTATATCTGCTCCTAATCTCAAACGTAGTCCCAATTGTAGGGTGGTGAAATTGTGTACTCCTAACTACACTACCACACATGTGACAGGACAGGCAGGGATACATCCCCCTATTTTTTGGGAGCTTATGTGACACATCGCCCCTACCACCACGCAGCTTATCCCGCGTAGTTGGAGCTCGTCGATAGGACATAAGGGGAGGATGTCTAAATTCAGGGATCCTGGGTAAACCGTCACGTAAAATGTGCCAGTGACAGCGAATACTACTACTCACCATGTCACTGCACGTATTAAAGGTGGACACGAACGGTAACCGAGGTGTAGAAATTCTCACCGGTCTATGCGTCCTTCTATTAGTATCAAAACATTCAGCGGGGTAGCCACGTGCCCGAAATCTTTCAGTAAGTTCCCTTTTACGTTGGAGCGATGTGTCAGAGTCACTGACTATCCTGTCAACCCATGTATACTGTCCTAATGGGATACCCAATTTAGTATTTACAGGGTGGAAACTATAAAAATGTAATACGGAATTCCGATCTGTGGGTTTCGTATATAGATCTGTGACTAATCTATCACCTGACTTGGTGACAAGAACGTCCAAAAAAGGAACACTACAAGAATCAATATGTGCTGTAAGGCGAATATAGGGACACTGTTCATGCACCTGTGATATAAATTCCATCAGGCTCTCACGTAGTTGTAGTTCCCCATCAGGTCCGGCTCCGCTCCTCCCCAGGTGTGTGCACAGGTACCAGGTACGCCCTTAGGGGTGGGGTTATGGGTATATAAGATTGACTGTGATATGTGTTTTTGTATTTGACATTATGGCAACTTGATAAAGACAGCTTATGCCGAAACAGCAGACTGTCGTTGCTGGTCTTTTAATGGATTGAATAAAGTATCTGATCTATTAACCCATTCAGGTTCCGTGGTTTTCACGAGAGAAATGTTCACCTCCCATTCATTAGCCTATAACTTTATCACTACTTATCACAATGAACTGATCTATATCTTGTTTTTTCCGCCACCAATTAGGCTTTCTTTGGGGGGTACATTTTGCTAAGAGCCACTTTACTGTAAACGCATTTTAACAGGAAGAATAAGAAAAAAATGGAAAAATTCATTATTTCTCAGTTTTCAGCCATTATAGTTTTAAAATAATACATGCCTCCATAATTAAAACTCACGTATTATATATGCCCATATGTCCCGGTTATTACACCGTTAAAATTATGTCCCTATCACAATGTATGGCGACAATATTTTATTTGGAAATAAAGGTGCATTTTTTCCATTTTGCATCTATCACTATTAACAAGTTTAAAATAAAAAAAAATATAGAAATATTTCATCTTTACATTGATATTTAAAAAGTTTAGACCCTTAGGTAAATATTTACATGTTTTTTTTTTTTATTGTAATGTTTTTTTTTTTATAGTAAACATTTTATTTGGGTAGTTTTGGGAGGGTGGGGGGTAAACAATAGATTTATAATGTAAATGTGTGTTGATTTTAATTTATTTTTATTTTCAGTTGTAGTATTACTTTTTGGCCACAAGATGGCGGCCATGAGTTTGTTTACATGACGTCACTCTAAGCGTAACACACGCTTAGGGTGGCGCATCGGGAAGGGAACGGCCAGAAAAGGCGCAGCGGGGGAGAGGAATCAGTGATCGGGCACCATAGCCCAATACATTGATTCCCTGGCTACCGAATCCGTGGCCGGGAGTGCGCGTGCACGCGCGCGATTGGCCGCGGGGGCGCGCGGTAGCGCACATGGTTCCTGGACGTAGTTTCTATGTCCAGGAACCAAAATAGGTTAATACTGGTTGTGGTGCCGGTCCTTCATTGGAGACTTACAGCATCTGTGTGTGCAGCATCTTGCAAAGGTTTTTCTCTGATGGGGAGATCAGCTCCATAGAATAGACTGTGTAGGTATGGCTCTCATACTACATGGAAGGGGGTAAAATTGGTCTGTGATCTTGCCTTTTCCAAAGAATAAGGCCCCGTTCCCACTGCACGCGTTTCCAGACGCGTTTTGGAAACGCGTGCGGAAGGCCGACACGCACGACATCAGACAGTGCATAGAGTGCACTGTCTGATGTTCACACTGCGTGCGTTCTGGACCTGTACGGTCCAGGAACGCATGCTGCACGCATTTTTGCAAAAACACGTGGCTGTCCCATTCACTTTTCAGCGATGGGATCAACCACGCAACGCACACAAACGCGGATGGCGTGCGTTCGCATGCGTTGCGTTCTGCACGCATGGCCATCCGCGTTTGTAATGTGAACAGGGCCTTATCTCAAGTGTGCATGTAGCAAAAGACTTTTATCTGATGTGTGTACCCACCTTTGGTCAGTATGCAGTTTTATAACATCCAAGATCGCACCCCAATAACTTTGGATTTTTGGGCAACTCCAAAATACTGTATATATGAAACATGGAACCTCTCTGGCCACAGGAGCGCCAGCACAGGGGCGACACAGAAGGATAGCACCTGCAGGCGCTCCAGAGTCCTGTACCAAAGCATCAACCTTTTATATATATTTTCTTTCGTGGTGACACAAGCTGACATTTTTTCTATGTTTGATCAGGTTTCAAGAGATGTCACAGTATTATATTCTTTATCCCAATATTTCATGTAACCCAGATGAAAATCAGGATCAGATCGCACTGACGTATTAGCCCGCAAATATAGTTGAGAGATGAAAGAAACCCTGTTAGGCCCCGTTCACACTTGTGTTTTGGCAAGTAAACGGACCGGATCCTGATCGGATCAGGACCTGATCCTGATCAGAACCGTTCGGTTCCGATCCGGATCCGATCCGGATCCAGTCCGTTTGTATCAGGCATGCATCAGGCTGCCATCCGGATCCGTGGGTGAAAAATAGTGAAATTTAAATTAAAAAAATGTTGGGGTCAGCAGAAGGTGCACCTGGTGCACCTGTAGAATCAGGTTCCTCCGCTGTAGGCCTCACCTCCACCTGCTGCTCCACTCCAGACATGCTTGGCCCATGTGTCCCCATCCGAAATGGCCGCTTTGATACGCATAGGAAGTGGGGTAGAACGTCAGGTTTTTGTAGGCAGTGTGTTCTGTGCCTTCCGTTCCCCATTGGTTTCTGTGTTCCGGATGGTGCTGTCAGGCTCAGGTCCGGCTCCGGTCCGGGTACGTGTACCGGAGATCCGGATCCAAAAAATAGCGCATGTTGGAAAAGTGTCCGGAGTCCGGATCCGGTCCGGCTCCGTACTGTACGGAACGGACACGTGTGAACGTCCGCATAGACTTTGCATTGCTATGCGGAACGTACGTTCCGTTTGTACAGTATTACGGTCCGGATCAGATCAGGAAAATCCGGACAGGGAACGCTAATGTGAACCGGGCCTAAGGAAAAAAAAACCTCTTGGGAATACTTATCTCGGGAGGGGGGAGGCTCAGGGTCGCAATGAGGCGTCCCCATCCTCTGAAGCTTGGGGGAATCCAGCGCTGGTTCCCCCGAAAGTCCCTCAAGAAATCCTGACATGTGTGCGCAGGCGCGGGCAATATTTACCTTTCCTGATCCTGGGCAGGTGCGCTAGCGGCTCTGCATACGGCCTAATGAGCCCGAGCGATCCGCTCTACTGCGCAGGCGCAAAGGACTCCTTCAGATTGTAAACTCGCAGGGGCATGGCTCTATCACCCTTTAGTGTCTTGGACTTTGTTATACATTTTATTCATCATGTCACTGTAATTACCAATTCTGTATTTAGTACCAACTTTGCATCTCAAGCCCTATTCCCATACAGCCATATCACTCCCTACCATTTACTGACGAAGACCAACAGTCTGAAACAGGCTGTCTACACGTGGGTGTGATATGGCTGTGTAAAATGTAAAGCTATAAGCTTGCTATACACCAGCGGTTCTGGATGCTAGCCTGGTTTTCAGGGGCGAAAAGAGATAATTTGCATATTCAGTAGTGGTGCATTGTGGGTAACCACAGATGTTCACTTATAGCTGAATTATTGCAAACCACATCAAACATCATTTATTGGTGAACACTATTGTCTATATTACGTACCCCATGTTTGCTTCTTACTTTGTACAGCGACACGGAATATGTTGGCCCTTTATAAATCAACTAGTGACCTAAGCCCGTTTGAAAACGGGCTCTACGTCTGTCACCACCGTGCTCCACGTTCGCGCGCACCAGCCCGTCACACACGCCTGCCCTGCGTCCTGTCCCAACGGCTGTCAGTGCTTGACATGCGCAGCAGCACAAAAGCACTGACACACGGACAGGACACTTGATGATTATTAGGTAGGATGATCATATTCTGTAAAGGTTTGGCAAGTGTGGAGGGGCTGATGAAGGGCAGTTGTGTCTCTAAAAGCTATTTCAAGGGCTCCTATTACTGAAAACAAAAGCAATGCGACATATATTCTACAGCACCATCTATGTAAGAGGAACTACATATCCCAGCACAATCTATGTGAGAACTACATATCCCAGCACAATCTATGTGAGTAGAACTACATATCCCAGCGCAATCTATGTGAGGGGAACTACATATCCCAGCACCATCTATGTGAGAGGAACTACATATCCCAGCACCATCTATGTGAGAGGAACTACATATCCCAGCACAATCTATGTGAGAGGAACTACATATCCCAGCACAATCTATGTGAGAACTACATATCCCAGCACAATCTATGTGAGAACTACATATCCCAGCACAATCTATGTGAGAACTACATATCCCAGCACAATCTATGTGAGAGGAACTACATATCCCAGCACAATCTATGTGAGGGGAACTACATATCCCAGCACAATCTATGTGAGAGAAACTACATATCCCAGCACCATCTATGTGAGGGGAACTACATATCCCAGCACTATCTATGTGAGAGAAACTACATATCCCAGCACAATCTATGTGAGGGGAACTACATATCCCAGCACAATCTATGTGAGAACTACAGATCCCAGCACAATCTATGTGAGAGGAACTACATATCCCAGCACAATCTATGTGAGAGGAACTACATATCCCAGCACAATCTATGTGAGGGGAACTACATATCCCAGCACTATCTATGTGAGAGGAACTACATATCCCAGCACAATCTATGTGAGGGGAACTACATATCCCAGCACAATCTATGTGAGGGGAACTACATATCCCAGCACAATCTATGTGAGAACTACATATCCCAGCACTATCTATGTGAGAGGAACTACATATCCCAGCACAATCTATGTGAGAGGAACTACATATCCCAGCACAATCTATGTGAGAGGAACTACATATCCCAGCACAATCTATGTGAGAGGAACTACATATCCCAGCACAATCTATGTGAGAGGAACTACATATCCCAGCACCATCTATGTGAGAGGAACATATCCCAGCACCATCTATGTGAGGGGAACTACATATCCCAGCACCATCTATGTGAGGGGAACTACATATCCCAGCACAATCTATGTGAGAGGAACTACATATCCCAGCACCATCTATGTGAGGGGAACTACATATCCCAGCACCATCTATGTGAGAACTACATATCCCAGCACAATCTATGTGAGGGGAACTACATATCCCAGCACTATCTATGTGAGGGGAACTACAGATCCCAGCACAATCTATGTGAGGGGAACTACATATCCCAGCACAATCTATGTGAGGGGAACTACATATCCCAGCACTATCTATGTGAGGGGAACTACAGATCCCAGCACAATCTATGTGAGGGGAACTACATATCCCAGCACAATCTATGTGAGAGGAACTACATATCCCAGCACCATCTATGTGAGGGGAACTACATATCCCAGCACCATCTATGTGAGAACTACATATCCCAGCACTATCTATGTGAGGGGAACTACATATCCCAGCACTATCTATGTGAGGGGAACTACAGATCCCAGCACAATCTATGTGAGAGGAACTACATATCCCAGCACAATCTATGTGAGAGGAACTACATATCCCAGCACAATCTATGTGAGAGGAACTACATATCCCAGCACCATCTATGTGAGAGGAACATATCCCAGCACCATCTATGTGAGGGGAACTACATATCCCAGCACCATCTATGTGAGGGGAACTACATATCCCAGCACCATCTATGTGAGGGGAACTACATATCCCAGCACCATCTATGTGAGAACTACATATCCCAGCACAATCTATGTGAGAACTACATATCCCAGCACTATCTATGTGAGGGGAACTACATATCCCAGCACAATCTATGTGAGAGAAACTACATATCCCAGCACCATCTATGTGAGAACTACATATCCCAGCACAATCTATGTGAGAGGAACTACATATCCCAGCACCATCTATGTGAGGGGAACTACATATCCCAGCACAATCTATGTGAGGGGAACTACAGATCCCAGCACTATCTATGTGAGAGGAACTACATATCCCAGCTCTATCTATGTGAGGGGAACTACATATCCCAGCACAATCTATGTGAGAGAAACTACATATCCCAGCACCATCTATGTGAGAACTACATATCCCAGCACAATCTATGTGAGGGGAACTACATATCCCAGCACAATCTATGTGAGGGGAACTACATATCCCAGCACAATCTATGTGAGGGGAACTACATATCCCAGCACAATCTATGTGAGAGGAACTACATATCCCAGCACAATCTATGTGAGGGGAACTACATATCCCAGCACAATCTATGTGAGGGGAACTACATATCCCAGCACAATCTATGTGAGAGGAACTACATATCCCAGCACAATCTATGTGAGGGGAACTACATATCCCAGCACAATCTATGTGAGAGAAACTACATATCCCAGCACAATCTATGTGAGAGGAACATATCCCAGCACAATCTATGTGAGAACTACATATCCCAGCACCATCTATGTGAGAACTACATATCCCAGCACAATCTATGTGAGGGGAACTACATATCCCAGCACTATCTATGTGAGGGGAACTACATATCCCAGCACAATCTATGTGAGAGGAACTACATATCCCAGCACAATCTATGTGAGGGGAACTACATATCCCAGCACAATCTATGTGAGAGGAACTACATATCCCAGCACAATCTATGTGAGAGGAACTACATATCCCAGCACCATCTATGTGAGAACTACATATCCCAGCACAATCTATGTGAGGGGAACTACATATCCCAGCACAATCTATGTGAGAACTACATATCCCAGCACTATCTATGTGAGAGGAACTACATATCCCAGCACAATCTATGTGAGAGGAACTACATATCCCAGCACAATCTATGTGAGAGGAACTACATATCCCAGCACAATCTATGTGAGAGGAACTACATATCCCAGCACAATCTATGTGAGAGGAACTACATATCCCAGCACCATCTATGTGAGAGGAACATATCCCAGCACCATCTATGTGAGGGGAACTACATATCCCAGCACCATCTATGTGAGGGGAACTACATATCCCAGCACAATCTATGTGAGAGGAACTACATATCCCAGCACCATCTATGTGAGGGGAACTACATATCCCAGCACCATCTATGTGAGAACTACATATCCCAGCACAATCTATGTGAGGGGAACTACATATCCCAGCACTATCTATGTGAGGGGAACTACAGATCCCAGCACAATCTATGTGAGGGGAACTACATATCCCAGCACAATCTATGTGAGGGGAACTACATATCCCAGCACTATCTATGTGAGGGGAACTACAGATCCCAGCACAATCTATGTGAGGGGAACTACATATCCCAGCACAATCTATGTGAGAGGAACTACATATCCCAGCACCATCTATGTGAGGGGAACTACATATCCCAGCACCATCTATGTGAGAACTACATATCCCAGCACTATCTATGTGAGGGGAACTACATATCCCAGCACTATCTATGTGAGGGGAACTACAGATCCCAGCACAATCTATGTGAGAGGAACTACATATCCCAGCACAATCTATGTGAGAGGAACTACATATCCCAGCACAATCTATGTGAGAGGAACTACATATCCCAGCACCATCTATGTGAGAGGAACATATCCCAGCACCATCTATGTGAGGGGAACTACATATCCCAGCACCATCTATGTGAGGGGAACTACATATCCCAGCACCATCTATGTGAGGGGAACTACATATCCCAGCACCATCTATGTGAGAACTACATATCCCAGCACAATCTATGTGAGAACTACATATCCCAGCACTATCTATGTGAGGGGAACTACATATCCCAGCACAATCTATGTGAGAGAAACTACATATCCCAGCACCATCTATGTGAGAACTACATATCCCAGCACAATCTATGTGAGAGGAACTACATATCCCAGCACCATCTATGTGAGGGGAACTACATATCCCAGCACAATCTATGTGAGGGGAACTACAGATCCCAGCACTATCTATGTGAGAGGAACTACATATCCCAGCTCTATCTATGTGAGGGGAACTACATATCCCAGCACAATCTATGTGAGAGAAACTACATATCCCAGCACCATCTATGTGAGAACTACATATCCCAGCACAATCTATGTGAGGGGAACTACATATCCCAGCACAATCTATGTGAGGGGAACTACATATCCCAGCACAATCTATGTGAGGGGAACTACATATCCCAGCACAATCTATGTGAGAGGAACTACATATCCCAGCACAATCTATGTGAGGGGAACTACATATCCCAGCACAATCTATGTGAGGGGAACTACATATCCCAGCACAATCTATGTGAGAGGAACTACATATCCCAGCACAATCTATGTGAGGGGAACTACATATCCCAGCACAATCTATGTGAGAGAAACTACATATCCCAGCACAATCTATGTGAGAGGAACATATCCCAGCACAATCTATGTGAGAACTACATATCCCAGCACCATCTATGTGAGAACTACATATCCCAGCACAATCTATGTGAGGGGAACTACATATCCCAGCACTATCTATGTGAGGGGAACTACATATCCCAGCACAATCTATGTGAGAGGAACTACATATCCCAGCACAATCTATGTGAGGGGAACTACATATCCCAGCACAATCTATGTGAGAGGAACTACATATCCCAGCACAATCTATGTGAGAGGAACTACATATCCCAGCACCATCTATGTGAGAACTACATATCCCAGCACAATCTATGTGAGGGGAACTACATATCCCAGCACAATCTATGTGAGAACTACATATCCCAGCACAATCTATGTGAGAGGAACTACATATCCCAGCACTATCTATGTGAGAACTACATATCCCAGCACAATCTATGTGAGAGGAACTACATATCCCAGCACTATCTATGTGAGGGGAACTACATATCCCAGCACCATCTATGTGAGGGGAACTACATATCCCAGCACAATCTATGTGAGAGGAACTACATATCCCAGCACAATCTATGTGAGAACTACATATCCCAGCTCTATCTATGTGAGGGGAACTACATATCCCAGCACAATCTATGTGAGAGGAACTACATATCCCAGCACAATCTATGTGAGGGGAACTACATATCCCAGCACAATCTATGTGAGGGGAACTACATATCCCAGCACAATCTATGTGAGGGGAACTACATATCCCAGCACTATCTATGTGAGGGGAACTACAGATCCCAGCACAATCTATGTGAGAGGAACTACATATCCCAGCACAATCTATGTGAGAGGAACTACATATCCCAGCACAATCTATGTGAGAACTACATATCCCAGCACAATCTATGTGAGAGGAACTACATATCCCAGCACAATCTATGTTAGAGGAACTACATATCCCAGCACAATCTATGTGAGGGGAACTACATATCCCAGCACTATCTATGTGAGGGGAACTACATATCCCAGCACTATCTATGTGAGGGGAACTACATATCCCAGCACTATCTATGTGAGGGGAACTACAGATCCCAGCACAATCTATGTGAGAGGAACTACATATCCCAGCACAATCTATGTGAGGGGAACTACATATCCCAGCACAATCTACGTGAGAACTACATATCCCAGCACTATCTATGTGAGGGGAACTACAGATCCCAGCACAATCTATGTGAGAGGAACTACATATCCCAGCACAATCTATGTGAGGGGAACTACATATCCCAGCACTATCTATGTGAGGGGAACTACATATCCCAGCACTATCTATGTGAGGGGAACTACATATCCCAGCACTATCTATGTGAGGGGAACTACAGATCCCAGCACAATCTATGTGAGAGGAACTACATATCCCAGCACAATCTATGTGAGGGGAACTACATATCCCAGCACAATCTATGTGAGAACTACATATCCCAGCTCTATCTATGTGAGAACTACATATCCCAGCACAATCTATGTGAGAACTACATATCCCAGCACAATCTATGTGAGGGGAACTACATATCCCAGCACTATCTATGTGAGAACTACATATCCCAGCACAATCTATGTGAGAGGAACTACATATCCCAGCACTATCTATGTGAGGGGAACAACATATCCCAGCAACATCTATGTGAGGGGAACTACATATCCCAGCACAATCTATGTGAGAGGAACTACATATCCCAGCACAATCTATGTGAGGGGAACTACAGATCCCAGCACAATCTATGTGAGAGGAACTACATATCCCAGCACAATCTATGTGAGGGGAACTACATATCCCAGCACCATCTATGTGAGAACTACATATCCCAGCACAATCTATGTGAGAGGAACTACATATCCCAGCACAATCTATGTGAGAGGAACTACATATCCCAGCACAATCTATGTGAGAACTACATATCCCAGCTCTATCTATGTGAGAGGAACTACATATCCCAGCACAATCTATGTGAGGGGAACTACATATCCCAGCACAATCTATGTGAGAACTACATATCCCAGCACCATCTATGTGAGAGGAACTACATATCCCAGCACAATCTATGTGAGGGGAACTACATATCCCAGCACAATCTATGTGAGAACTACATATCCCAGCTCTATCTATGTGAGAACTACATATCCCAGCACAATCTATGTGAGGGGAACTACATATCCCAGCACAATCTATGTGAGGGGAACTACATATCCCAGCACTATCTATGTGAGGGGAACTACAGATCCCAGCACAATCTATGTGAGAGGAACTACATATCCCAGCACAATCTATGTGAGGGGAACTACATATCCCAGCACTATCTATGTGAGGGGAACTACATATCCCAGCACAATCTATGTGAGGGGAACTACAGATCCCAGCACCATCTATGTGAGAACTACAGATCCCAGCACAATCTATGTGAGGGGAACTACATATCCCAGCACTATCTATGTGAGGGGAACTACATATCCCAGCACAATCTATGTGAGGGGAACTACATATCCCAGCACAATCTATGTGAGGGGAACTACATATCCCAGCACAATCTATGTGAGAGGAACTACATATCCCAGCTCTATCTATGTGAGGGGAACTACATATCCCAGCACAATCTATGTGAGAGGAACTACATATCCCAGCACAATCTATGTGAGAGGAACTACATATCCCAGCTCTATCTATGTGAGAACTACATATCCCAGCACAATCTATGTGAGAGGAACTACATATCCCAGCACTATCTATGTGAGGGGAACTACATATCCCAGCACTATCTATGTGAGGGGAACTACATATCCCAGCACAATCTATGTGAGGGGAACTACAGATCCCAGCACAATCTATGTGAGAGGAACTACATATCCCAGCACTATCTATGTGAGGGGAACTACATATCCCAGCACAATCTATGTGAGGGGAACTACATATCCCAGCACTATCTATGTGAGGGGAACTACATATCCCAGCACAATCTATGTGAGGGGAACTACAGATCCCAGCACCATCTATGTGAGAACTACAGATCCCAGCACAATCTATGTGAGGGGAACTACATATCCCAGCACTATCTATGTGAGGGGAACTACATATCCCAGCACAATCTATGTGAGGGGAACTACATATCCCAGCACAATCTATGTGAGGGGAACTACATATCCCAGCACAATCTATGTGAGAGGAACTACATATCCCAGCTCTATCTATGTGAGGGGAACTACATATCCCAGCACAATCTATGTGAGAGGAACTACATATCCCAGCACAATCTATGTGAGAGGAACTACATATCCCAGCTCTATCTATGTGAGAACTACATATCCCAGCACAATCTATGTGAGAGGAACTACATATCCCAGCACTATCTATGTGAGGGGAACTACATATCCCAGCACTATCTATGTGAGGGGAACTACATATCCCAGCACAATCTATGTGAGGGGAACTACATATCCCAGCACAATCTATGTGAGGGGAACTACATATCCCAGCTTAATCTGTGAGAGGAACTACATATCCCAGCACAATCTATGTGAGAGGAACTACATATCCCAGCACTATCTATGTGAGGGGAACTACATATCCCAGCACAATCTATGTGAGAACTACATATCCCAGCACAATCTATGTGAGAGGAACTACATATCCCAGCACAATCTATGTGAGGGGAACTACATATCCCAGCACCATCTATGTGAGAACTACATATCCCAGCACAATCTATGTGAGGGGAACTACAGATCCCAGCACAATCTATGTGAGAGGAACTACATATCCCAGCACAATCTATGTGAGGGGAACTACAGATCCCAGCACAATCTATGTGAGGGGAACTACATATCCCAGCACAATCTATGTGAGAGGAACTACATATCCCAGCACAATCTATGTGAGGGGAACTACAGATCCCAGCACAATCTATGTGAGGGGAACGACATATCCCAGCACAATCTATGTGAGGGGAACTACATATCCCAGCACAATCTATGTGAGGGGAACTACATATCCCAGCACAATCTATGTGAGAACTACATATCCCAGCACAATCTATGTGAGAGGAACTACATATCCCAGCACAATCTATGTGAGGGGAACTACATATCCCAGCACAATCTATGTGAGAACTACATATCCCAGCACAATCTATGTGAGAACTACATATCCCAGCACTATCTATGTGAGAGGAACTACATATCCCAGCACAATCTATGTGAGGGGAACTACAGATCCCAGCACAATCTATGTGAGGGGAACTACATATCCCAGCACAATCTATGTGAGGGGAACTACATATCCCAGCACAATCTATGTGAGAGGAACTACATATCCCAGCACAATCTATGTGAGAGGAACTACGTATCCCAGCACAATCTATGTGAGGGGAACTACATATCCCAGCACAATCTATGTGAGAGGAACTACATATCCCAGCACAATCTATGTGAGGGGAACTACATATCCCAGCACAATCTATGTGAGAGGAACTACATATCCCAGCACAATCTATGTGAGGGGAACTACATATCCCAGCACAATCTATGTGAGAGGAACTACATATCCCAGCACCATCTATGTGAGAACTACATATCCCAGCACAATCTATGTGAGAGGAACTACATATCCCAGCACAATCTATGTGAGGGGAACTACAGATCCCAGCACAATCTATGTGAGAGGAACATATCCCAGCACAATCTATGTGAGAACTACATATCCCAGCACAATCTACGTGAGAACTACATATCCCAGCACAATCTATGTGAGAGGAACTACATATCCCAGCACAATCTATGTGAGAGGAACTACATATCCCAGCACAATCTATGTGAGAGGAACTACATATCCCAGCACAATCTATGTGAGGGGAACTACATATCCCAGCACTATCTATGTGAGGGGAACTACATATCCCAGCACAATCTATGTGAGGGGAACTACATATCCCAGCACCATCTATGTGAGAACTACATATCCCAGCACAATCTATGTGAGGGGAACTACATATCCCAGCACAATCTATGTGAGAACTACATATCCCAGCACAATCTATGTGAGGGGAACTACATATCCCAGCACAATCTATGTGAGAACTACATATCCCAGCACCATCTATGTGAGGGGAACTACATATCCCAGCACCATCTATGTGAGAACTACATATCCCAGCACAATCTATGTGAGGGGAACTACAGATCCCAGCACAATCTATGTGAGGGGAACTACATATCCCAGCACAATCTATGTGAGGGGAACTACATATCCCAGCACTATCTATGTGAGGGGAACTACATATCCCAGCACAATCTAAGTGAGAACTACATATCCCAGCACAATCTATGTGAGAGGAACTACATATCCCAGCACAATCTATGTGAGGGGAACTACATATCCCAGCACAATCTATGTGAGAACTACATATCCCAGCACAATCTATGTGAGAACTACATATCCCAGCACAATCTATGTGAGAGGAACTACATATCCCAGCACAATCTATGTGAGGGGAACTACAGATCCCAGCACAATCTATGTGAGGGGAACTACATATCCCAGCACAATCTATGTGAGGGGAACTACATATCCCAGCACAATCTATGTGAGAACTACATATCCCAGCACAATCTATGTGAGAGGAACTACATATCCCAGCACAATCTATGTGAGGGGAACTACATATCCCAGCACAATCTATGTGAGGGGAACTACATATCCCAGCACAATCTATGTGAGGGGAACTACATATCCCAGCACCATCTATGTGAGAACTACATATCCCAGCACAATCTATGTGAGGGGAACTACATATCCCAGCACAATCTATGTGAGAACTACATATCCCAGCACAATCTATGTGAGAGGAACTACATATCCCAGCACAATCTATGTGAGGGGAACTACATATCCCAGCACAATCTATGTGAGAACTACATATCCCAGCACAATCTATGTGAGAACTACATATCCCAGCTCTATCTATGTGAGAACTACATATCCCAGCACAATCTATGTGAGGGGAACTACATATCCCAGCACAATCTATGTGAGAGGAACTACATATCCCAGCACTATCTATGTGAGAGGAACATATCCCAGCACAATCTATGTGAGGGGAACTACATATCCCAGCACAATCTATGTGAGAACTACATATCCCAGCACAATCTATGTGAGGGGAACTACATATCCCAGCACAATCTATGTGTGAGGAACTACATATCCCAGCTCTATCTATGTGAGAGGAACTACGTATCCCAGCACAATCTATGTGAGGGGAACTACATATCCCAGCACCATCTATGTGAGAACTACATATCCCAGCACAATCTATGTGAGGGGAACTACATATCCCAGCACAATCTATGTGAGAGGAACTACATATCCCAGCACAATCTATGTGAGGGGAACTACATATCCCAGCACAATCTATGTGAGAACTACATATCCCAGCACAATCTATGTGAGGGGAACTACATATCCCAGCACTATCTATGTGAGGGGAACTACATATCCCAGCGCAATCTATGTGAGGGGAACTACAGATCCCAGCACAATCTATGTGAGTGGAACTACATATCCCAGCACTATCTATGTGAGGGGAACTACATATCCCAGCACTATCTATGTGAGGGGAACTACATATCCCAGCACAATCTATGTGAGGGGAACTACAGATCCCAGCACAATCTATGTGAGGGGAACTACATATCCCAGCACAATCTATGTGAGGGGAACTACATATCCCAGCACAATCTATGTGAGAACTACATATCCCAGCACAATCTATGTGAGAGGAACTACATATCCCAGCACAATCTATGTGAGGGGAACTACATATCCCAGCACAATCTATGTGAGAACTACATATCCCAGCACAATCTATGTGAGAGGAACTACATATCCCAGCACAATCTATGTGAGGGGAACTACATATCCCAGCACAATCTATGTGAGAGGAACTACATATCCCAGCACAATCTATGTGAGAGGAACTACATATCCCAGCACTATCTATGTGAGAGGAACTACATATCCCAGCACAATCTATGTGAGGGGAACTACATATCCCAGCACAATCTATGTGAGAGGAACTACATATCCCAGCACAATCTATGTGAGGGGAACTACATATCCCAGCACAATCTATGTGAGAGGAACTACATATCCCAGCACCATCTATGTGAGAGGAACTACATATCCCAGCACAATCTATGTGAGGGGAACTACATATCCCAGCACAATCTATGTGAGAACTACATATCCCAGCACAATCTATGTGAGAACTACATATCCCAGCACAATCTATGTGAGAACTACATATCCCAGCACAATCTATGTGAGAGGAACTACATATCCCAGCACAATCTATGTGAGGGGAACTACATATCCCAGCACAATCTATGTGAGAACTACATATCCCAGCACAATCTATGTGAGGGGAACTACATATCCCAGCACAATCTATGTGAGAGGAACTACATATCCCAGCTCTATCTATGTGAGAGGAACTACGTATCCCAGCACAATCTATGTGAGGGGAACTACATATCCCAGCACAATCTATGTGAGGGGAACTACATATCCCAGCACAATCTATGTGAGGGGAACTACATATCCCAGCACAATCTATGTGAGAGGAACTACATATCCCAGCACTATCTATGTGAGGGGAACTACATATCCCAGCACAATCTATGTGAAGGGAACTACATATCCCAGCACAATCTATGTGAGGGGAACTACAGATCCCAGCACAATCTATGTGAGGGGAACTACATATCCCAGCACAATCTATGTGAGGGGAACAACATATCCCAGCACAATCTATGTGAGAGGAACTACATATCCCAGCACAATCTATGTGAGGGGAACTACATATCCCAGCACTATCTATGTGAGGGGAACTACATATCCCAGCACAATCTATGTGAGGGGAACTACATATCCCAGCACAATCTATGTGAGAGGAACTACATATCCCAGCTCTATCTATGTGAGAGGAACTACATATCCCAGCACAACCTATGTGAGGGGAACTACAGATCCCAGCACAATCTATGTGAGGGGAACTACATATCCCAGCACCATCTATGTGAGAACTACATATCCCAGCACAATCTATGTGAGTGGAACTACATATCCCAGCACAATCTATGTGAGAACTACATATCCCAGCACAATCTATGTGAGTGGAACTACATATCCCAGCACAATCTATGTGAGAACTACATATCCCAGCACAATCTATGTGAGTGGAACTACATATCCCAGCACAATCTATGTGAGAACTACATATCCCAGCACAATCTATGTGAGAGGAACTACATATCCCAGCTCTATCTATGTGAGAGGAACTACATATCCCAGCACAACCTATGTGAGGGGAACTACAGATCCCAGCACAATCTATGTGAGGGGAACTACATATCCCAGCACCATCTATGTGAGAACTACATATCCCAGCACAATCTATGTGAGTGGAACTACATATCCCAGCACAATCTATGTGAGAACTACATATCCCAGCACAATCTATGTGAGGGGAACTACATATCCCAGCACAATCTATGTGAGAACTACATATCCCAGCACAATCTACGTGAGAACTACATATCCCAGCTCTATCTATGTGAGGGGAACTACATATCCCAGCACAATCTATGTGAGAACTACATATCCCAGCACAATCTATGTGAGGGGAACTACATATCCCAGCACAATCTATGTGAGGGGAACTACATATCCCAGCACCATCTATGTGAGAACTACATATCCCAGCACAATCTATGTGAGGGGAACTACATATCCCAGCACAATCTATGTGAGAACTACATATCCCAGCACAATCTATGTGAGGGGAACTACATATCCCAGCACAATCTATGTGAGAGGAACTACATATCCCAGCTCTATCTATGTGAGAGGAACTACGTATCCCAGCACAATCTATGTGAGGGGAACTACATATCCCAGCACAATCTATGTGAGGGGAACTACATATCCCAGCACAATCTATGTGAGGGGAACTACATATCCCAGCACAATCTATGTGAGAGGAACTACATATCCCAGCACTATCTATGTGAGGGGAACTACATATCCCAGCACAATCTATGTGAAGGGAACTACATATCCCAGCACAATCTATGTGAGGGGAACTACAGATCCCAGCACAATCTATGTGAGGGGAACTACATATCCCAGCACAATCTATGTGAGGGGAACAACATATCCCAGCACAATCTATGTGAGAGGAACTACATATCCCAGCACAATCTATGTGAGGGGAACTACATATCCCAGCACTATCTATGTGAGGGGAACTACATATCCCAGCACAATCTATGTGAGGGGAACTACATATCCCAGCACAATCTATGTGAGAGGAACTACATATCCCAGCTCTATCTATGTGAGAGGAACTACATATCCCAGCACAACCTATGTGAGGGGAACTACAGATCCCAGCACAATCTATGTGAGGGGAACTACATATCCCAGCACCATCTATGTGAGAACTACATATCCCAGCACAATCTATGTGAGTGGAACTACATATCCCAGCACAATCTATGTGAGAACTACATATCCCAGCACAATCTATGTGAGTGGAACTACATATCCCAGCACAATCTATGTGAGAACTACATATCCCAGCACAATCTATGTGAGTGGAACTACATATCCCAGCACAATCTATGTGAGAACTACATATCCCAGCACAATCTATGTGAGAGGAACTACATATCCCAGCTCTATCTATGTGAGAGGAACTACATATCCCAGCACAACCTATGTGAGGGGAACTACAGATCCCAGCACAATCTATGTGAGGGGAACTACATATCCCAGCACCATCTATGTGAGAACTACATATCCCAGCACAATCTATGTGAGTGGAACTACATATCCCAGCACAATCTATGTGAGAACTACATATCCCAGCACAATCTATGTGAGGGGAACTACATATCCCAGCACAATCTATGTGAGAACTACATATCCCAGCACAATCTACGTGAGAACTACATATCCCAGCTCTATCTATGTGAGGGGAACTACATATCCCAGCACAATCTATGTGAGAACTACATATCCCAGCACAATCTATGTGAGGGGAACTACATATCCCAGCACAATCTATGTGAGGGGAACTACATATCCCAGCACCATCTATGTGAGAACTACATATCCCAGCACAATCTATGTGAGGGGAACTACATATCCCAGCACAATCTATGTGAGGGGAACTACATATCCCAGCACCATCTATGTGAGGGGAACTACATATCCCAGCACCATCTATGTGAGAACTACATATCCCAGCACAATCTATGTGAGGGGAACTACATATCCCAGCACAATCTATGTGAGGGGAACTACATATCCCAGCACCATCTATGTGAGGGGAACTACATATCCCAGCACAATCTCTGTGAGGGGAACTACATATCCCAGCACAATCTCTGTGAGGGGAACTACATATCCCAGCACTATCTATGTGAGGGGAACTACATATCCCAGCACAATCTATGTGAGAACTACATATCCCAGCACAATCTATGTGAGGGGAACTACATATCCCAGCACAATCTATGTGAGAGGAACTACATATCCCAGCACAATCTATGTGAGAGGAACTACATATCCCAGCACAATCTATGTGAGAGGAACTACATATCCCAGCACAATCTATGTGAGGGGAACTACAGATCCCAGCACAATCTATGTGAGAGGAACTACATATCCCAGCACAATCTATGTGAGGGGAACTACATATCCCAGCACTATCTATGTGAGGGGAACTACATATCCCAGCACAATCTATGTGAGAGGAACTACATATCCCAGCACAATCTGTGAGAGGAACTACATATCCCAGCACCATCTATGTGAGGGGAACTACATATCCCAGCACCATCTATGTGAGGGGAACTACATATCCCAGCACAATCTATGTGAGGGGAACTACATATCCCAGCACAATCTATGTGAGGGGAACTACAGATCCCAGCACTATCTATGTGAGGGGAACTACAGATCCCAGCACTATCTATGTGAGGGGAACTACAGATCCCAGCACAATCTATGTGAGAGGAACATATCCCAGCACAATCTATGTGAGAACTACATATCCCAGCACAATCTATGTGAGGGGAACTACATATCCCAGCACAATCTATGTGAGAGGAACTACATATCCCAGCACAATCTATGTGAGAGGAACTACATATCCCAGCACAATCTATGTGAGTGGAACTACATATCCCAGCACAATCTATGTGAGAGGAACTACATATCCCAGCACAATCTATGTGAGGGGAACTACAGATCCCAGCACAATCTATGTGAGGGGAACTACATATCCCAGCACAATCTATGTGAGTGGAACTACATATCCCAGCACAATCTATGTGAGGGGAACTAAAGATCCCAGCACAATCTATGTGAGGGGAACTACATATCCCAGCACAATCCATGTGAGAGGAACTACATATCCCAGCACAATCTATGTGAGTAGAACTACAGATCCCAGCACAATCTATGTGAGGGGAACTACATATCCCAGCACAATCCATGTGAGAGGAACTACATATCCCAGCACAATCTATGTGAGGGGAACTACAGATCCCAGCACAATCTATGTGAGAGGAACTACATATCCCAGCACCATCTATGTGAGAACTACATATCCCAGCACAATCTATGTGAGTGGAACTACAGATCCCAGCACAATCTATGTGAGGGGAACTACATATCCCAGCACAATCTATGTGAGGGGAACTACATATCCCAGCACAATCTATGTGAGAGGAACTACAGATCCCAGCACAATCTATGTGAGGGGAACTACATATCCCAGCACAATCTATGTGAGGGGAACTACATATCCCAGCACAATCTATGTGAGGGGAACTACATATCCCAGCACAATCTATGTGAGGGGAACTACATATCCCAGCACAATCTATGTGAGGGGAACTACAGATCCCAGCACAATCTAAGTGAGAACTACATATCCCAGCACAATCTATGTGAGGGGAACTACATATCCCAGCACAATCTACGTGAGAACTACATATCCCAGCACTATCTATGTGAGAGGAACTACATATCCCAGCACAATCTATGTGAGGGGAACTACATATCCCAGCACTATCTATGTGAGAGGAACTACATATCCCAGCACAATCTGTGTGAGAGGAACTACATATCCCAGCACAATCTATGTGAGAACTACATATCCCAGCACAATCTATGTGAGAGGAACTACATATCCCAGCACAATCTACGTGAGAACTACATATCCCAGCACTATCTATGTGAGAGGAACTACATATCCCAGCACAATCTATGTGAGAACTACATATCCCAGCACAATCTATGTGAGAGGAACTACAGATCCCAGCACAATCTATGTGAGGGGAACTACATATCCCAGCACAATCTATGTGAGAACTACATATCCCAGCACAATCTATGTGAGGGGAACTACATATCCCAGCACAATCTATGTGAGGGGAACTACAGATCCCAGCACAATCTATGTGAGAGGAACATATCCCAGCACAATCTATGTGAGAGGAACTACATATCCCAGCACAATCTCTGTGAGGGGAACTACATATCCCAGCACAATCTATGTGAGAGGAACTACATATCCCAGCACAATCTATGTGAGAGGAACTACATATCCCAGCACCATCTATGTGAGAGGAACTACATATCCCAGCACAATCTCTGTGAGGGGAACTACATATCCCAGCACAATCTATGTGAGGGGAACTACATATCCCAGCACAATCTATGTGAGGGGAACTACATATCCCAGCACAATCTATGTGAGGGGAACTACAGATCCCAGCACAATCTATGTGAGGGGAACTACATATCCCAGCACAATCTATGTGAGAGGAACTACATATCCCAGCACAATCTATGTGAGAACTACATATCCCAGCACTATCTATGTGAGGGGAACTACATATCCCAGCACTATCTATGTGAGGGGAACTACATATCCCAGCACAATCTATGTGAGGGGAACTACATATCCCAGCACAATCTATGTGAGAACTACATATCCCAGCACAATCTACGTGAGAACTACATATCCCAGCACTATCTATGTGAGGGGAACTACATATCCCAGCACAATCTATGTGAGAGGAACTACATATCCCAGCACAATCTATGTGAGGGGAACTACATATCCCAGCACAATCTATGTGAGAGGAACTACATATCCCAGCACAATCTATGTGAGAGGAACTACATATCCCAGCACAATCTATGTGAGAGGAACTACATATCCCAGCACAATCTATGTGAGGGGAACTACAGATCCCAGCACAATCTATGTGAGAGGAACTACATATCCCAGCACAATCTATGTGAGGGGAACTACATATCCCAGCACTATCTATGTGAGGGGAACTACATATCCCAGCACAATCTATGTGAGAGGAACTACATATCCCAGCACAATCTGTGAGAGGAACTACATATCCCAGCACCATCTATGTGAGGGGAACTACATATCCCAGCACCATCTATGTGAGGGGAACTACATATCCCAGCACAATCTATGTGAGGGGAACTACATATCCCAGCACAATCTATGTGAGGGGAACTACAGATCCCAGCACTATCTATGTGAGGGGAACTACAGATCCCAGCACTATCTATGTGAGGGGAACTACAGATCCCAGCACAATCTATGTGAGAGGAACATATCCCAGCACAATCTATGTGAGAACTACATATCCCAGCACAATCTATGTGAGGGGAACTACATATCCCAGCACAATCTATGTGAGAGGAACTACATATCCCAGCACAATCTATGTGAGAGGAACTACATATCCCAGCACAATCTATGTGAGTGGAACTACATATCCCAGCACAATCTATGTGAGAGGAACTACATATCCCAGCACAATCTATGTGAGGGGAACTACAGATCCCAGCACAATCTATGTGAGGGGAACTACATATCCCAGCACAATCTATGTGAGTGGAACTACATATCCCAGCACAATCTATGTGAGGGGAACTAAAGATCCCAGCACAATCTATGTGAGGGGAACTACATATCCCAGCACAATCCATGTGAGAGGAACTACATATCCCAGCACAATCTATGTGAGTAGAACTACAGATCCCAGCACAATCTATGTGAGGGGAACTACATATCCCAGCACAATCCATGTGAGAGGAACTACATATCCCAGCACAATCTATGTGAGGGGAACTACAGATCCCAGCACAATCTATGTGAGAGGAACTACATATCCCAGCACCATCTATGTGAGAACTACATATCCCAGCACAATCTATGTGAGTGGAACTACAGATCCCAGCACAATCTATGTGAGGGGAACTACATATCCCAGCACAATCTATGTGAGGGGAACTACATATCCCAGCACAATCTATGTGAGAGGAACTACAGATCCCAGCACAATCTATGTGAGGGGAACTACATATCCCAGCACAATCTATGTGAGGGGAACTACATATCCCAGCACAATCTATGTGAGGGGAACTACATATCCCAGCACAATCTATGTGAGGGGAACTACATATCCCAGCACAATCTATGTGAGGGGAACTACAGATCCCAGCACAATCTAAGTGAGAACTACATATCCCAGCACAATCTATGTGAGGGGAACTACATATCCCAGCACAATCTACGTGAGAACTACATATCCCAGCACTATCTATGTGAGAGGAACTACATATCCCAGCACAATCTATGTGAGGGGAACTACATATCCCAGCACTATCTATGTGAGAGGAACTACATATCCCAGCACAATCTGTGTGAGAGGAACTACATATCCCAGCACAATCTATGTGAGAACTACATATCCCAGCACAATCTATGTGAGAGGAACTACATATCCCAGCACAATCTACGTGAGAACTACATATCCCAGCACTATCTATGTGAGAGGAACTACATATCCCAGCACAATCTATGTGAGAACTACATATCCCAGCACAATCTATGTGAGAGGAACTACAGATCCCAGCACAATCTATGTGAGGGGAACTACATATCCCAGCACAATCTATGTGAGAACTACATATCCCAGCACAATCTATGTGAGGGGAACTACATATCCCAGCACAATCTATGTGAGGGGAACTACAGATCCCAGCACAATCTATGTGAGAGGAACATATCCCAGCACAATCTATGTGAGAGGAACTACATATCCCAGCACAATCTCTGTGAGGGGAACTACATATCCCAGCACAATCTATGTGAGAGGAACTACATATCCCAGCACAATCTATGTGAGAGGAACTACATATCCCAGCACCATCTATGTGAGAGGAACTACATATCCCAGCACAATCTCTGTGAGGGGAACTACATATCCCAGCACAATCTATGTGAGGGGAACTACATATCCCAGCACAATCTATGTGAGGGGAACTACATATCCCAGCACAATCTATGTGAGGGGAACTACAGATCCCAGCACAATCTATGTGAGGGGAACTACATATCCCAGCACAATCTATGTGAGAGGAACTACATATCCCAGCACAATCTATGTGAGAACTACATATCCCAGCACTATCTATGTGAGGGGAACTACATATCCCAGCACTATCTATGTGAGGGGAACTACATATCCCAGCACAATCTATGTGAGGGGAACTACATATCCCAGCACAATCTATGTGAGAACTACATATCCCAGCACAATCTACGTGAGAACTACATATCCCAGCACTATCTATGTGAGGGGAACTACATATCCCAGCACAATCTATGTGAGAGGAACTACATATCCCAGCACAATCTATGTGAGAGGAACTACATATCCCAGCACAATCTATGTGAGAGGAACTACATATCCCAGCACTATCTATGTGAGGGGAACTACATATCCCAGCACTATCTATGTGAGGGGAACTACATATCCCAGCACTATCTATGTGAGAGGAACTACATATCCCAGCACAATCTATGTGAGGGGAACTACATATCCCAGCACAATCTATGTGAGGGGAACTACATATCCCAGCACAATCTATGTGAGAACTACATATCCCAGCTCTATCTATGTGAGAGGAACTACATATCCCAGCACTATCTATGTGAGGGGAACTACATATCCCAGCACCATCTATGTGAGAACTACATATCCCAGCACAATCTATGTGAGAACTACATATCCCAGCTCTATCTATGTGAGAGGAACTACATATCCCAGCACTATCTATGTGAGGGGAACTACATATCCCAGCACCATCTATGTGAGAACTACATATCCCAGCACAATCTATGTGAGAACTACATATCCCAGCACAATCTATGTGAGGGGAACTACATATCCCAGCACAATCTATGTGAGAGGAACTACATATCCCAGCACAATCTATGTGAGAACTACATATCCCAGCACAATCTATGTGAGGGGAACTACATATCCCAGCACTATCTATGTGAGAGGAACTACATATCCCAGCACAATCTATGTGAGGGGAACTACAGATTCCAGCACAATCTATGTGAGGGGAACTACATATCCCAGCACAATCTATGTGAGGGGAACTACATATCCCAGCACTATCTATGTGAGGGGAACTACATATCCCAGCACAATCTATGTGAGGGGAACTACATATCCCAGCACAATCTATGTGAGGGGAACTACATATCCCAGCACAATCTATGTGAGAGGAACTACATATCCCAGCACAATCTATGTGAGAGGAACTACATATCCCAGCACAATCTATGTGAGGGGAACTACAGATCCCAGCACAATCTATGTGAGAGGAACTACATATCCCAGCACAATCTATGTGAGGGGAACTACATATCCCAGCACTATCTATGTGAGGGGAACTACATATCCCAGCACAATCTATGTGAGAGGAACTACATATCCCAGCACAATCTGTGAGAGGAACTACATATCCCAGCACCATCTATGTGAGGGGAACTACATATCCCAGCACCATCTATGTGAGGGGAACTACATATCCCAGCACAATCTATGTGAGGGGAACTACATATCCCAGCACAATCTATGTGAGGGGAACTACAGATCCCAGCACTATCTATGTGAGGGGAACTACAGATCCCAGCACTATCTATGTGAGGGGAACTACAGATCCCAGCACAATCTATGTGAGAGGAACATATCCCAGCACAATCTATGTGAGAACTACATATCCCAGCACAATCTATGTGAGGGGAACTACATATCCCAGCACAATCTATGTGAGAGGAACTACATATCCCAGCACAATCTATGTGAGAGGAACTACATATCCCAGCACAATCTATGTGAGTGGAACTACATATCCCAGCACAATCTATGTGAGAGGAACTACATATCCCAGCACAATCTATGTGAGGGGAACTACAGATCCCAGCACAATCTATGTGAGGGGAACTACATATCCCAGCACAATCTATGTGAGTGGAACTACATATCCCAGCACAATCTATGTGAGGGGAACTACAGATCCCAGCACAATCTATGTGAGGGGAACTACATATCCCAGCACAATCCATGTGAGAGGAACTACATATCCCAGCACAATCTATGTGAGGGGAACTACAGATCCCAGCACAATCTATGTGAGGGGAACTACATATCCCAGCACAATCCATGTGAGAGGAACTACATATCCCAGCACAATCTATGTGAGGGGAACTACAGATCCCAGCACAATCTATGTGAGAGGAACTACATATCCCAGCACCATCTATGTGAGAACTACATATCCCAGCACAATCTATGTGAGTGGAACTACAGATCCCAGCACAATCTATGTGAGGGGAACTACATATCCCAGCACAATCTATGTGAGGGGAACTACATATCCCAGCACAATCTATGTGAGAGGAACTACAGATCCCAGCACAATCTATGTGAGGGGAACTACATATCCCAGCACAATCTATGTGAGGGGAACTACATATCCCAGCACAATCTATGTGAGGGGAACTACATATCCCAGCACAATCTATGTGAGGGGAACTACATATCCCAGCACAATCTATGTGAGGGGAACTACAGATCCCAGCACAATCTAAGTGAGAACTACATATCCCAGCACAATCTATGTGAGGGGAACTACATATCCCAGCACAATCTACGTGAGAACTACATATCCCAGCACTATCTATGTGAGAGGAACTACATATCCCAGCACAATCTATGTGAGGGGAACTACATATCCCAGCACTATCTATGTGAGAGGAACTACATATCCCAGCACAATCTGTGTGAGAGGAACTACATATCCCAGCACAATCTATGTGAGAACTACATATCCCAGCACAATCTATGTGAGAGGAACTACATATCCCAGCACAATCTACGTGAGAACTACATATCCCAGCACTATCTATGTGAGAGGAACTACATATCCCAGCACAATCTATGTGAGAACTACATATCCCAGCACAATCTATGTGAGAGGAACTACAGATCCCAGCACAATCTATGTGAGGGGAACTACATATCCCAGCACAATCTATGTGAGAACTACATATCCCAGCACAATCTATGTGAGGGGAACTACATATCCCAGCACAATCTATGTGAGGGGAACTACAGATCCCAGCACAATCTATGTGAGAGGAACATATCCCAGCACAATCTATGTGAGAGGAACTACATATCCCAGCACAATCTCTGTGAGGGGAACTACATATCCCAGCACAATCTATGTGAGAGGAACTACATATCCCAGCACAATCTATGTGAGAGGAACTACATATCCCAGCACCATCTATGTGAGAGGAACTACATATCCCAGCACAATCTCTGTGAGGGGAACTACATATCCCAGCACAATCTATGTGAGGGGAACTACATATCCCAGCACAATCTATGTGAGGGGAACTACATATCCCAGCACAATCTATGTGAGGGGAACTACAGATCCCAGCACAATCTATGTGAGGGGAACTACATATCCCAGCACAATCTATGTGAGAGGAACTACATATCCCAGCACAATCTATGTGAGAACTACATATCCCAGCACTATCTATGTGAGGGGAACTACATATCCCAGCACTATCTATGTGAGGGGAACTACATATCCCAGCACAATCTATGTGAGGGGAACTACATATCCCAGCACAATCTATGTGAGAACTACATATCCCAGCACAATCTACGTGAGAACTACATATCCCAGCACTATCTATGTGAGGGGAACTACATATCCCAGCACAATCTATGTGAGAGGAACTACATATCCCAGCACAATCTATGTGAGAGGAACTACATATCCCAGCACAATCTATGTGAGAGGAACTACATATCCCAGCACTATCTATGTGAGGGGAACTACATATCCCAGCACTATCTATGTGAGGGGAACTACATATCCCAGCACTATCTATGTGAGAGGAACTACATATCCCAGCACAATCTATGTGAGGGGAACTACATATCCCAGCACAATCTATGTGAGGGGAACTACATATCCCAGCACAATCTATGTGAGAACTACATATCCCAGCACAATCTATGTGAGAGGAACTACATATCCCAGCACAATCTATGTGAGGGGAACTACATATCCCAGCACAATCTGTGTGAGAGGAACTACATATCCCAGCACAATCTATGTGAGAACTACAGATCCCAGCACAATCTATGTGAGAGGAACTACATATCCCAGCACAATCTATGTGAGGTGAACTACATATCCCAGCACAATCTATGTGAGGGGAACTACATATCCCAGCACAATCTACGTGAGAACTACATATCCCAGCACTATCTATGTGAGAGGAACTACATATCCCAGCACAATCTATGTGAGGGGAACTACATATCCCAGCACAATCTATGTGAGAACTACAGATCCCAGCACAATCTATGTGAGGGGAACTACATATCCCAGCACAATCTATGTGAGGGGAACTACATATCCCAGCACAATCTACGTGAGAACTACATATCCCAGCACTATCTATGTGAGGGGAACTACATATCCCAGCACAATCTATGTGAGAACTACATATCCCAGCACAATCTATGTGAGAACTACAGATCCCAGCACAATCTATGTGAGAGGAACTACATATCCCAGCACAATCTATGTGAGGGGAACTACATATCCCAGCACAATCTATGTGAGAGGAACTACATATCCCAGCACAATCTATGTGAGGGGAACTACATATCCCAGCACAATCTATGTGAGGGGAACTACATATCCCAGCACAATCTATGTGAGAGGAACTACATATCCCAGCACAATCTATGTGAGGGGAACTACATATCCCAGCACAATCTATGTGAGGGGAACTACATATCCCAGCACAATCTATGTGAGGGGAACTACATATCCCAGCACTATCTATGTGAGAGGAACTACATATCCCAGCACAATCTATGTGAGGGGAACTACATATCCCAGCACAATCTATGTGAGAGGAACTACATATCCCAGCACTATCTATGTGAGAGGAACTACATATCCCAGCACAATCTATGTGAGGGGAACTACATATCCCAGCACAATCTATGTGAGGGGAACTACATATCCCAGCACAATCTATGTGAGGGGAACTACATATCCCAGCACAATCTATGTGAGGGGAACTACATATCCCAGCACAATCTATGTGAGAGGAACTACATATCCCAGCACAATCTATGTGAGGGGAACTACAGATCCCAGCACAATCTATGTGAGGGGAACTACATATCCCAGCACAATCTATGTGAGGGGAACTACATATCCCAGCACAATCTATGTGAGGGGAACTACATATCCCAGCACAATCTATGTGAGAGGAACTACATATCCCAGCACAATCTATGTGAGGGGAACTACATATCCCAGCACTATCTATGTGAGGGGAACTACAGATCCCAGCACAATCTATGTGAGTGGAACTACAGATCCCAGCACAATCTATGTGAGGGGAACTACATATCCCAGCACAATCTATGTGAGGGGAACTACATATCCCAGCACAATCTACGTGAGAACTACATATCCCAGCACAATCTATGTGAGGGGAACTACATATCCCAGCACAATCTATGTGAGGGGAACTACATATCCCAGCACAATCTATGTGAGGGGAACTACATATCCCAGCACAATCTACGTGAGAACTACATATCCCAGCACTATCTATGTGAGGGGAACTACATATCCCAGCACAATCTATGTGAGGGGAACTACATATCCCAGCACAATCTATGTGAGAGGAACTACATATCCCAGCTCTATCTATGTGAGAACTACATATCCCAGCACCATCTATGTGAGGGGAACTACATATCCCAGCACAATCTATGTGAGGGGAACTACATATCCCAGCACAATCTATGTGAGGGGAACTACATATCCCAGCACCATCTATGTGAGAACTACATATCCCAGCACAATCTATGTGAGGGGAACTACATATCCCAGCACAATCTATGTGAGAGGAACTACATATCCCAGCTCTATCTATGTGAGAACTACATATCCCAGCACAATCTATGTGAGGGGAACTACATATCCCAGCACAATCTATGTGAGGGGAACTACATATCCCAGCACAATCTATGTGAGGGGAACTACATATCCCAGCACAATCTATGTGAGAGGAACTACATATCCCAGCACTATCTATGTGAGGGGAACTACATATCCCAGCACAATCTATGTGAGGGGAACTACATATCCCAGCACAATCTATGTGAGGGGAACTACAGATCCCAGCACAATCTATGTGAGGGGAACTACATATCCCAGCACAATCTATGTGAGGGGAACTACATATCCCAGCACAATCTATGTGAGGGGAACTACATATCCCAGCACTATCTATGTGAGGGGAACTACATATCCCAGCACAATCTATGTGAGGGGAACTACATATCCCAGCACTATCTATGTGAGAGGAACTACATATCCCAGCACCATCTATGTGAGGGGAACTACATATCCCAGCACTATCTATGTGAGGGGAACTACATATCCCAGCACAATCTATGTGAGGGGAACTACAGATCCCAGCACAATCTATGTGAGGGGAACTACATATCCCAGCACAATCTATGTGAGGGGAACTACATATCCCAGCACAATCTATGTGAGGGGAACTACATATCCCAGCACTATCTATGTGAGGGGAACTACATATCCCAGCACAATCTATGTGAGGGGAACTACAGATCCCAGCACAATCTATGTGAGTGGAACTACAGATCCCAGCACAATCTATGTGAGGGGAACTACATATCCCAGCACAATCTATGTGAGAACTACATATCCCAGCACAATCTATGTGAGAACTACACATCCCAGCACAATCTACGTGAGAACTACATATCCCAGCACAATCTACGTGAGAACTACATATTCCAGCACAGTATCATGCACAAGAGAAGGCCTGCATAGCACAAGCATGCCTCACACGTCACGCAGGCACACACACGACGCCACAGCGCATGCTCTCTGTGTCCCCAGCACAGTTGCGCAGGCGTACCTCGCCGCGCCACATCCGCCCCGTCTCCCAGTACAGCGCATGCGTAGTGGCCTCGCCGACCGCGCCCTGCCCGGCAGCACGCTCCAGCCAGCGCAAGCACGTGGGCTCCGCCCCCTCCCCAGCCTCCTTCACCTGGGAAGCCGCGCCCTTTCCCTTCTTCCTTCCAATCAGCGTGCGGAGTGCCCGGCCGGCCCCGCCCTTCCTCTGCCGGGCTGGTATATAAGCGTCGGGGCGGGCGGGAGAGGAGTCTGCGCGCGCACGCTCCGGAGCAGCACGAGGCTTCCGATCCACCCGAGCAGCAGCAGTCCTAGCCGAGCAGCCTCCCTCCGCCTCCCGCCGATATGTCTTGGGATCAGTACGTGGCTACCTTCGTGGACGGCTCCATCTGCACCGACGCCGCCATCTTCGGCCTGGACAACCTGGCGCTGTGGGCCGGACACCAGAGCGGCTGCCTTGTGAAGGCCACGGTACGTGCGTCACCCCCGGCACCGCCTGAGCATGGAGGGGGTGTGTGTGATGTATGGGGGGGGGGCAATGTATAGCTCTATACAGAGATCTGCCATCCCTATCTAGCCGTACAGGGCTCAGCTGACTGGCCCTGAGAGCTCACAATCTAACGCCTAGCATGTGATAGGGGTGGGGTGTGCCTCAGTGCTCGGGGGAAACCCATAGAGGAATAGAGATGGCAGGGGTTGTCATACCTAATGTGTTGTGCTTATATAGCTTGACATGGGTGGAGTGAACATCTGTGCTTGGGGGAAACCCGTAGGGGGGGGGGGGGTATTGGTGGTAGACTGTCTCCATGTATATGCATGCATATATAGTTATATGAGCTGGGCTTAGTTTATGGGTAGTGGTAACCTCAGTGCCTGCAGGATATCCATAGGGGGATATAGATGGCAGGGGTCTCCTCCAATGTATACCTTCATATGTAGTGATGTGATCTGGATGTAGTTGTGGGGTGTCTGGGGGAAGCCCATAGGGGGAGTGGATATTGATGCCAGATGGGTTGTCTGTTCCTAATGTATGTACATGCATATATAGGTTTATGGTCTGGGCCTGCTTTGTGGGTGGGGTTTACCTCAGTGCTTGGGGGAAACCCATAAGGTGATGTAGGTGGAAGGCAGAGATAGGATGTCCCCAATGTATGTGCATGCATAGTTACATCCCAATGTATGTGCATGCATAGTTACATCCCAATGTATGTGCATGCATAGTTACATCCCAATGTATGTGCATGCATAGTTACATCCCAATGTATGTGCATGCATAGTTACATCCCAATGTATGTGCATGCATAGTTACATCCCAATGTATGTGCATGCATAGTTACATCCCAATGTATGTGCATGCATAGTTACATCCCAATGTATGTGCATGCATAGTTACATCCCAATGTATGTGCATGCATAGTTACATCCTATATAGATAGATATAGTCAGTTGTCTGACTGCTTCTGATTGGACCTGGAATCTGATGGGAAATTGCATGGTGTACCAGGCAAAAGAACTTGATTCTCTGTATAATTTCTCCCATAGATGAGGTATTGAGTGTGGTCTATATGTGCGTTAAGTGTGGCTATATGGATCTGTTATATATTCTGTACATTACTGAAATGTTCTGCAGCACTACATAATTAATGGCCCTGCCATGTGGGCTCTATGTACATCCCAGCAAAGTGCAGACCTAATGGGGAGGCTTATCTAATTGTATGACTCTTCTGAATGTGGTGGATCCTCAATGTCTGGAGGAAACCCACATAGATGGATGAGAGCATGCAAGCTGTGGCTGCAGCTAGTCTCGTGTCTGTCGTCTGTAGGTGTCCTGTATATACCATTCCTTTACTTACAGGGGAGTGTGCTGAAGTCAGTATTATATAATGCATTGGGAGTGATCTGACTCTTCATAAAGGATTAGGTTCCAAGAGCAGTAATGTTGAATAAATTGCCATATACATATTGAGGACCAGCCATATACATATTGAGGACCATACACTTTTTGCTATTGCTGTCTGGTTTTGTGTATCTTGTTAGTAGACTTGTCTACTGATCATTAGATTTTCTTAAGCTAATGATTAACTGACAGCTCAAATTAGCATAGCAATTAGCCATTCATTGTTGCTCACTTTCCAAATGTAGCAACACCGAGCAAAGTTCTGCTTCCTGTAGATGGCAGGTTTAGGAAAGTGAGTTTCTAGCTTATCACTACTTCCTTATCCTATCGCTATTACCCATCCTTACCTATGTGTATGTCCTGTGCTTGTACATTCTTATCGTATTCCACCAGGTGGCCCTGTGTGCTGTATGCACCTATGCCATGACCCCAACCTGCTATAGAAGTGTGTAATGGTGAATGTACACCATTACACAATCAGTAATGTAGGGTTGTCTTGTATAGACATCCTCACATATCCATACTGGTGGTTCTCACCATTTCAATGACCTTTACCCCTTCTGAAAGCCTATCCTTGCAAAGTACCCTCTGGTATGGCAATGGGTTATCTTGACTGCGTACGTACAAAAAGGGCGCCTGGACAAAAAGGGCGCGGGGTGTAAACTCTAAATAATAATTAATCATTAATAGGGTTTATAAATATAGTGTGCTATATTTCGTTTACAAATAATGTTTAACAAAATTATAAATCATTAAATGTTTATGAAATCGGAAATTGTGAAAACGTTAATCTTCCCTGTTTCAAAAGTTAAACTTATAATTACGTTTATAAAAAAACCAATAATATATGTTTAATTGTTATAATTGTATATTATTGTGAATAACAGTCATTTATGGTTTGTTCTTATAATAAAATCTGAAAATATTGTTTATAAAGATGATATAAATATAACTACGTTCGTAATAAGTGTTGTAATACATTAGTAATTATTACTAAAATTTTACTAAAACTATACCTAAGCCTACTCTTACACAGAACCCTACCTGTACCTATCCCTAACCCCTAGACTCCCCTGTTGGTGCCTAAACCTAAGACCCCCCTGTTGGTGCCTAAACCTAAGACCCCCCCTGTTGGTGCCTAAGTAACCCTCCCTGTACCTACCCCTAACCCCTAGACCCCCCTGTTGGTGCCTAAACCTAAGACCCCCCTGTTGGTGCCTAAACCTAAGACCCCCCTGTTGGTGCCTAAACCTAAGACCCCCCTGTTGGTGCCTAAACCTAAGACCCCCCTGTTGGTGCCTAAACCTAAGACCCCCCTGTTGGTGCCTAAACCTAAGACCCCCCTGTTGGTGCCTAAACCTAAGACCCCCCTGTTGGTGCCTAAGTAACCCTCCCTGTACCTACCCCTAACCCCTAGACCCCCCTCTTGGTGCCTAAACCTAAGACCCCCCTGTTGGTGCCTAAACCTAAGACCCCCCTTTATTATGTGGATAATTATGTTTTACTAATTGTGGATTAAAAAAATATTTTGCAATTTACGTTACGTACTGATCGCTTTATTTTGTGAATAATAATGTTTTACAAACAGTAAGGGATAAAACTTTAAATAATGTTTTAATTATTTAAATAAGATAAATATGTTTAGTATTTTCATAAACGTTGTTCGGCACGGGTGCATTTTATAAACGTAAATCACCACAAGTTCAGTTATAAATCATTAAACAGCTCCGGGCGCCGTTTGTAAACTTTATTTAGCTCCTGGCGCCGTTTATAAACTTTATTTAGCTCCGGCGCCCTTTTTTCCTACCCGGCGCCCATTAAACGCTATTTATTATGGGAGTGAATGGCGGCGCCCTTTTTGTCCACTAGCGGCATGCGCCCTTTTTTCCCAGCCCCATCTTGACTAGCCTTTCCCACAGATGTTTCAAACATACATGGTTTACAAGTAACATGCTTTTAATGCTCTAAAGGTGACAAGTGAATTTTGCAGCTGATCAACCAAGACAGAGCTCTCTCAATCTTATTGGGGAGAGATCTGTTGGTGGTCAACCTATTCACTTTCAGCATGAAATCTTTAATCAACCCAGTGATGCTGCCTTATCTCTGGGCCACATCCCCAACTGTGATGTCCTAATACTTAACCTGTCTACTGCTGTTTCTTCACTATTCTTCCTTACTGGTGCCCTATGTTGCTGAGCATGTCGGGTGTGATGTCACGCGCATCGCACCCCAGGTGATATGGCGGCAACCACATGGGGCACTAATGAGGGATGAGTGTGGACACTGGACAGGGAGCATTGAGACATATGCACCAGGGTACATCTACATTTGGAGGTTGTGGCCGGAGGTTTCCATCACATTTGTCTGGGATTATCGCACGCTGTTACCACTACACACCCAATTGCTGTGTTCTGATTTCCCAGCATGGCCAACTGACAGCTACTAATTTGTCGTAAAATTGTTGATCACGCATGCTCTATTGGTACAAATTTCATCAGATTAAAATATGGCCAATCAGCTGCCAAGTCTGATGTATGGCTGCCTTAACTTTGGGCTTTTTTTGTTGAACTTTTAAAACACTTTACTGTCAAGCCTGAATGCCCCTTGGGTTAAACATACCACTGAATGAGATGATAGGATCTACATGGATGGATTGACTGGTGCTATAGCAACACATACCTCCATACAGCACTAACATGTGTCCCTGAATATTGCTGCAAGCCTGTGTGCCCTGCTATACACCTCCTTGCTTTAAATAGGTGTCTGTCCCGCTGCACCCCTCCTTGCTTTACAGGCCTGTCTGTCCCGCTGCACCCCTCATTGCTTTACAGGCCTGTCTGACCTGCTGCACCCTCATTGCTTTACTGGCCTATAAAGCATTGAGGGGGTGCAGCAGGTCAGTCTACCCCGCTGCACCCCCTCATTGATTGATACAGGCCTGTCTGACCTGCTGCACCCCCTCATTGCTTTACAGGCCTGTCTGCTGCTCCCCTCATTGCTATTTAGTCTTGCTGTATAGAAATTGTCTGCTTCCCCACTCCTGTCTTCCTGCATACACCCCTCATTGCTCTATACACCATCTTGCTGTATAGCATCCCCTGGCCCTGCATGTACAGTGTATATATAGCTGGTTTCCCTGTTCCTGTCTTCCTGCATACACCCCTCACTGCTCTCTACACCATCTTGCTGTATAGCATCCCCTGGCCCTGCATGTACAGTGTATATATAGCTGGTTTCCCTGTTCCTGTCTTCCTGCATACACCCACTCCTCAGCGTGACTGTTCCTTGCACTGAGCTGGTGGATGTTCTGTTTCTGAAGATCTCTGCTTGCTGATTGGCTCACAGCCTTCTTAGTCTTGTTACCGCCATGTGAATACAAAGGCAGTGATTCAGCTTGAACTTTATATATAGTATATTGGCAGATCTGCTGTCCTGTTATACTGTGGTTGTCTTGTGCCTGTACAGCCTCCATCTTGCTCCACCCAGTGTGGACCCCCCTGGCCTCCTATCTGCTGCTTCCTGTATCCTGCTGCAGCTGTGCACCCAGTGACATGCTGTCTTATTACTACACTCCTTTATTGACCTGTCTATAGGGCTATTATAGTATAAAGCCACACCCTTCCATGGTTCTCTGTATGACTACATTACAGCTTCCTGTGTTAGTCTTCTACTGGGTATAGCAATGTCCTCTGTACAGACTTATCTCTATAAACCACTATAACCCTCTGACTTATTACAGGGCAATAGAAGTATATAGGCCTGGCCTATTGTGAACTTCATCAGCATTGCCCATGCCAGTGATGGCTAACCTTGGCACTCCAGCTGTGGTGGAACTACAAGTCCCATGAGACATTGCAATAATCTGACAGCTCTAAGCATATGTCGGAGAGTCAGAGGCATGATGGGATTTGTAGTTTTGTTGCAGCTGGAGTGCCAAGGTTATCAGTTTATCTGCCTATGTGAATACTTGTATAGATACTGTGCTGATATCAAAGCAAAGGTTACATATCAAAACTTAAAGAGAGTCTGAAGCGAGAATAAATCTCGCTTCAGACCTCATAGCTAGCAGGGGCATGCATGCCCCTGCTAAAACACCGCTATAGCGCAGCTTAACGGGGGTCCCTGTCCCCCCAAGCCCCCTCCGTGCAGCGGGGGAGCGCTTCCTGGTTGGGGCAGGGCTAACCGCCGCAGCCCTGCCCCACGCGCATCTGTCAGCGCGTATCTCTGCCTCTCCCCGCCCTTGGTCTTCCTTCACTGAGAGGAGCGGGGGAGAGGCGGCAATGCGCGTCTGATAGACGACGCTGGGAGGCAGGGCTGCAGCCGTTAGCCCTGCCTCCAGGAAGAGACAGCCAGCGACCATTTTACGACCAAGTATTGCGGGGGGTGGGTTGGGGGTGAAGGGACCCCCGTTAAGCCGCGGGATAGCGGCGTTTTAGCAGGGGCACACGTACCCCTGCTATATATGAGAGCTGAAGCGAGATTTAGTCTCGCTTCAGTGTCTCTTTAAGGTCGCCATACACTGGTCAATTTGCCATCAGATATATATATATATATATATATATATATATATATATATATATATATATATATATATATCGTATGGCTGCCTTTACTGTAAACAGATTTCAGCATGAAACTGATCAAAATCTGTGAAGCTTGGTCTTCGGTCACTTCTCCGTGCTCAGCTCATCCGGTCGGCGCGAGTCCCGTGGTCTCCGCGGTCACCTCTCCGTGCTCGGCTCATCCGGCCAGCACGAGTCCCATGGTCTCCGCGGTCACTTCTCTGTGCTCGGCTCATCCACCTTCACTTCCTGTCCGGGGAAGTTTAAACTTCCTGAGGGCGCTCTGTATTAACTTCCTGTTGGGACAAAGTTCAGTGAAGCTGGAGCCAAGCACTGAAGTGATTGCAGAGAGCAGGGACATGGCCGGCCAGGGTCAGGTAATGTATTGGCAATAGTGTCGGGCATTCAAACGCCTGACCCACCGATGTCGTGCAATATCTTCTGCATGGACAAATAACCTTCTTTCGGGCGGAAATCGATCGTTCTGTCAGCATTTGTGCAGCGATTTCACAGATTAAATCAGTGATTGAATCTGCTGTATATCGGCAGGAAAATCGTTAGGTGTATTGGCCCCTGGAGTTTCTTCTACAGACTTTATACAGAACTGCCTGTGTGGGCCTATCTGCCCACATGCATGGCTGCAGCTCTGTGCCTGCACACTTGGCAGCTGACAGATGCAGGGTATCGTGCGAACCATCTTCTGAAGTGCTTGTGGTATGTAGTCATGTCACTGTCCTCAGAGGAGCTCAGTTAATCCTTACTCTAGTGGCAGTGAGCTGTTGCCTGAATTTAGCTTGGCACACTAGCCTATTAGCATGTCTCGATTCTGGAGCAATCGCATGACTTGCATGTGCCCTCTTAATGAAATATACCAGATTTTGGCTTTTTTTTTTTATTAAAAGCATGTGCAAACCCTTGAAGTGAAATGGGAGACCATGTTAGATTAAACTCTTTACTTCTGGTCTGTACTTGATTCTGTGATGGGTATTGTTGGATAGTGTCCAGTGGTCTTTGCCTGTGAGCTGTTCAATAGTCTTGCAGCCCAGGGAACTTTGCTATTAAGACAAGGTGAGGGTCCGTTTCCACTATTGCGTTGCAGAATCGCCGGCAAATCACCGCAGGCAAAATCGTATGCGAGTGCGATTCTGCATGCATTTTTTGCTGCAATTTCGCATAGGTTAGGGTAATGCGATTTTAACCATGTCACTGCCTGTGTGAATGAACATGGGTACCTATGCGAAATCATGGGGAAAACGCATGCGATTTCCCTATTAAATACATTGCGTGCAATTCGCCTGCATTCCACACGCAGGCGAGTTCTGAGGGCCCTACCATGCAGATTTTTTCAGCACAGAAAAACGTTCAGGAAAACACACAAGTGGAAACAGTCCCATCCACTTGTACTGGCTGTGCGAATCTGCATGCGGGCAACGCATGCAGATTCGCCATAGTGGAAACGGGCCCTTACTGAAGCTTCAGGATTTGTGTGGGGAGTTTTGGATGGCAGTTGGCAGCTCTGACCAGGCACATGGCAATAGGTGGGGGATTGTGTGGCAGTGGATGCTGGTTCTGGATAGGCACATGGCAATAGGTGGGGGATTGTGTGGCAGTGGATGCTGGTTCTGGATAGGCACATGGCAATGGCTGCAGCAGTGGTTGGGTTTTCCAGCTTCAAGCATTGAGATCAGAGCACGTGGAGTTGCTGCATCCTGTCTCTAAGCATTCTGCTTGTTTCATAGCACAGAGCAGCAGGAAATGGAGGCTGCCTGTCTCAGAATCAGCTATTAGGGCTGAAGACATGTGAGAGTCTTTATTCCTGCCAGGAGTTCTCTGAACAATAAAGTTCAGTGACAGAGCCCTGCGGCTGGACTTGGGCGGGGCATTGACTCTGGGCTGCCAGCCGCACATGGCTGATGGTGCAATCTTTCCATGCAGCCTTTGTCCGGAGCATCCTGGGTGGTTGCCGGAGATGACATGCTGAGGCTCTTATGGGAATCTTCAGTATAGCCCAGTGATCTGTACATTCTGACTTGTTTTCTAGGGCATGCAAAGCTAAGGCTGTGAGGTCCTTGCTGTTTGGACAAAAATACAAGTCTTGTCTCTTGCTGCTGATCAGGAATGTTTACAGTTCTTGTCAGTACAATGCTGCAACTGTAGTTTATGACCAGTAATTGCCTGAGTAGATCACTGGCCTCTTACTGAAACCTGTGAATGGCTGTGTTTCCAGCCACTGGTTGGTCTGTATCTGGCTTTAGTCTTCTTCCTGTGATTGGCTAATGGAAAGTACATGATGGGTTAACTGGGAGTGCATCAATAACCTGAATTAACATGTTACTCCAGACTTCCCTCTTTCTGCTGAGGGGCCCAGTGGGATCACATGACCCCACATCCTGCTGCTGTGCTGCAAGACATTCTGGCTTACTGACACTACCTGGCCTCCTCCCTGCATGGTGACCACTGCCATGTTGCCTCTTATATAGGCCTAACCATCTACTGGTTTCTGTCCAGGACCCTCCTTGTGCTAATTTTAGGGGACCAGTTAACTTGCCAGTGTTTATGGTGCAAGACTAAACCGGTGCATGAAGTTGCCACAAATGCTAAATGGTGAAGGATGGTGCCCTGGCCCAGATTTGAAGCACTCCAGTGCTGCTGAGTGCTAGCCACTACACCACTGTGCTGTCCAGTCAAAGTGGCTTTAAAGAGTCTGTATTGTTAAAATCGCACAAGTAAACATACCAGTGCGTTAGGGGACATCTCCTATTGCCCTCTGTCACAATTTCGCCGCTCCTCGCTGCATTAAAAGTGGTTAAACAGTTTAAAAGTGTGTTTATAAACAATGGCCACCAAAACAGGAAGTAGGTTGATGTACTGTATGTCCACACATAGAAAATACAACCATACACAAGCAGGCTGTATACATCCTTCTTGAATCTCAAGAGATCATTGTGTGTTTCTTTCCCCCTTCTGCTCTCATGCACTGAAGTTTCAGGCTGCTCTTTTTTTCTCCTGCAAACAGCTTTGTCCTTGTCTGTAATTTCTCAGTATGTGAAAGCCCAGCCAGCTCAGAGGACGATTTATCCAGCTTGTAAAAGATATGAGAGAAGAGAGAAGCTGCTCTAATCTAAATAATACACAGGCAGTGTGCATAGAGGGGCCTGGACGGGGAAATTCATAGCAGAACCACAACACTGAAGAACTTGGCAGCCTTCCAGACACAGGCTGACAAGTCTGACAAGGGAAAGATACATTGATTTATTACAGAGACTGTGATAGCAGAAAGTGCTGCAGTAAGCCAGAGCACATTAGAATAGCTTTTGGAACTTGTAGGATGATAAAAAACAGGATGCAATTTTTGTTACAGAGTCTCTTTAATAAAGACTGGTCAAAGCCCTGGGGACATCGCTGAAACTTTGGGCCTGTTTCCACTACACACAGTTTGAATGCAGAAAAACTGACTCCAATGAATGCCTATGGGAAAATCTCCATCATAAAAATTGTAATTAGTAGAAACAGGCCCATAGGCATTCATTGGAGTCATGTTTTTCTGCATCCATTCTGTGTAGTGGGAACAGGCCCTTCAGCTTTTAAAGGACAATTGTAGTAAAAATATAGAGGCTGCTATTTCCAAGGTGTACAAGTGAAATTGCCACCAGGAGACTAGGGTGCAGGATACAGCCAATAAACAGCTCACCCTGCTCCTGCACAAGTCCTGGTGGCAGTAACTACAATTTCCCCTCCAGGTCCACATGGATGCTGCGAAATGATGTAATTCGACTTCCAGCTATTGCTGGCAGGGATATTTATGTTAAATAACTTCAGCTCCTTCTGATGGCACTGTACTTGCTGTGCACCATTATAGCCATAATGCCTATTGTAATCTATGGTGGCCCCAGCTGTGCTCAAATCTCCTGCACTGTATTCCACATGTTTACCTGGCTGTCCTGCTGATATTTGGTTGTGAAAATGTAATAGTGCTTCATTTTTACAATTCAGTGTTTGCCCATTGTAAAATCTTTCCAATTCCTGATTTACATGGTGACATTTTTACTGTTGGCAGGTGCTGCTGCTTGCTGTTTTGGCAGTTGGACCCAGCTGTAAACGGTTATTTCCCACAATGCAACAAGGTTCAGACAGGAAACTGCCAGGAGTACCGCAGTCAGTTTCTTGTGGGAGGGGTTTCAACACATGTCATACAGCACCCCTTGATTTTTGTGAAAAGGAGTAGATTTCTTATGTAAAAGGGGTATCGGCTACTGATTAAGAGAAACTCGACCAAGAATTGAACTTTATCCCAAGGACTCACATGGCAAAATACTCAAAATGCCTGCATGAAATTTTTATTCACGTAGGATGCAATCTGCGCCCTCCATGCCATTCCCGACCCCACAGCCCGGGCTCTCCTGCCTCCACTAAGATGGCCGCTTGAGCTGGCTGCGCAGTCTGCAGACGCAAGTGTGGCTGCACAGCTCTAGGGCCTCCCTGATCCATGCCACAGGAGACGGCCTGTAGTGTGGATCAGGGGAGGCCCTAGAACGTCTGTGGCCAGCTCAAGCAGCCATTTTAGTGGAGGCAGGAGAGCCCGGGCTGTGGGGTCAGGAGCCGGCCCGGGGGGCTATTGAGCAGCGGGGACCCGGAGCAGATGGCAGAGTCCATGCATTAGTTTCATGCAGGTATTTAACTGAGTATCTTGCCTCATGAGTCCTTTAAGTGCAGCTGAGCAATCAATATTCCCTGGAGTGGTGGTCAATTTGTAGTCAGGCAGATGTTTAGGTTTCCTGCTGACTCCCCTCACCACATAGGCATAGAAAGTGACTGCCTACTGAAGGCCACAGCAGTCCCTGATTGACATTACCAATGCATGCTGCACACCTGTGTATTGGGTGCTGCTGAGGTCTGGCAGTCTGGCTTCCCAGGCACTATGCTGCCCATGTGACGTTCCAGTGGATGTCTTCATATATTTAACCACCCTGCAGTACAGATTTCTCCATCCCTTTTTCCACCCTTAAAAAAACCAAGGGACAGAGAAATCCAAACCTACCACAGCTGTCCACGCTCATGCATGCCGCTGCCGCCTGCTCGCCCGGAGATCAATGAATGGGAAAATCCATTCCCTGATCTAAGCCCCTGCAATGATCTGCTGCTTCTATGAGAAACAGCACCATCGTGATTTTTTTTCCCAGCCTCATACTGCTTCCTGTAAGCCTCCTTCCGGACGCTTTCAGGTTACATAACTAAAATAGTAAAACTATACCCTAAAGCATTTTACATATACAAATTAGTTTTACACAATAAATTAACTCATTACCTCCTACACTCCCCCTTTTTTTTGTAATTAAAAAAATATACAATAAAGTTACCTTCAGGACTGAACTTTTTAAATTATGTCTGTTACTTTATAAACTATGGGCTTGTAATTAGGGATGGACACAACTGAAAAATGCACCTGATTTCCAAATAAAATATTGGCACCAAACATTGTGATAGGGACATAATTTAAACAGTTTTATAACCAGGGCAAATACATTTCATGGGTGCTAATTACATTAGCATGCATTTAAAAACTATAATGGCCGAAAACAGAATTTTTTCCTATTTTCCCATTCTAACAAATTTAGAATAAAAATTCTTGGCATAATGTCCCACCTAAAGAAAGCCTAATTGGTGGCGAAAAACAAGATGTAGTTCATTTCATTGTGATAAGTAATAATAAAGTTATAGACAGATGAATGGAAGGAGCGCTGAAAGGTGAAGATTGCTCTGGTGCTCAAGGGATAAAACCCCCTCAGTGGTCAAGTGGTTAAAATGTCAGTATGTGACCAAATACTTGCATGTCCCCTTCTGTATCTGGCACATTCATCTGTAGCTTAAGTTGTGATCATGGGTGGTTTAGCAAATGTGGGCTTTTGAATACTTTGCTCATCTGCCTTAAACACTTACTACAACCCGCACTAGTCTTTCAACAATGCTTTGTAACATGTCTCAAAACCCTGTTACCTAGAATGTAAAGAATCTTCTTACTGCTGGTGTAGCATGACTAGGAGTAAATAACCCTTCAGCAGCTATCCAGTGTACCCCAGCAGTGTTCTCCCCAGAAACTTTTTTTTTTCCAGCTGGGTGGCATGAAAAAGTAGCTGGGTGGGGCAAGATGAGAATGCAGGGCCAGTGCTTCTGTGAGCAACTCTCCTTACAGCATAGGAGGTGAGCTGATGACAGATGGGTGGTCACCAAAACTAGCTGGGTGGAGCCACTGGCTAAAAACCTGGGGCAAACACTACCCAGGTGAAGGTTGCTGACTCCCAATGGCTGGAATTGACAATCTGCAATCAGATGCATCTTTCTCTACTTTAGCAATTCATACAGTCTTGAGGTTCTTGCTAGGCTCTCTGTAACATTTTATCCAGTGGCACCATTTGCATGCTGTTAGCACAGGTTGCTGGTGGACTCAGCTCTTGGGACATTCTGCTCAGTGGTTGGTGTAATCAGACATGAACTCTTCAAATCGTTGTTGCCAGATGCTGTTCTTCTGATCCTACATGCCTCCACAATACAGCAGCTGCTACTGAGAGCCAGTCCTCAGCATACACGTGTGCAGCTTATTTCTGGGGCTGGACAAATGTGAAAACCAGAAGCCAGCTCCATAGGCTACTACAGGAAGTGGTGGTTTTAGTTGCTGGCTGTTTCAGATCCTGAGGTTTGTCCAGCTGTGGTCAATTTTGAAGTCTTGAGCTGTAGAGACCAGGAGTCCATTGGTTGCTTTTCCCATTGGATCATGTTTGGGTTTTCATAGCCTCTCCTGGGACTTGTTGGGGAAGCGTATTTCAGCCATGCTCCTAAATAGTTTGAGTATATCAATCCTTCAATTTGAGATTGGAAATTGTGGATCTTCTATTGTGCAGCATTTCCTGATTGAGTTATCTATGGATTCAGATATTGACTCATGCATGACTAGTTTTAGTATGGGACAGTGGTGAAGGTTTTAGTATCTGTGGGTGGATTTAAAGGATATCTGAGGCAAACTAGCTTTACTTGTATGTGGCATCTTCCAGCCTCTAGAGGGGATGCCTGTCCCTTGCCACAGCTCTGGTCTCCTCTCCAGTCCTAGTGACAGGCTCTGAAGTAGGTCAGGGTATGTATCACTCACTGCCTACATCACCAAGAGCATACAGCCCTGTACAGGCCTCTCCTGATGGAATGTGCAGGCCACTGACCCAAGCTGCAGCAAGGGACTGACATGACCTAGGAGCTAGAAGCAAGCTTAAGTCACCTCAGATATCCTTTTAAGATGGCCATTGGATCCCCTAACTGAATCTGATCAGACATACTTTAGTATGAAATCTGTTGGAAATCGCCCTAGCATTGCCACCAGCATGTGGGCAGTGGAGGTGTGCCTGTCACACCATCACAACTCCTGGGCTCTTGTCTTGTTGAAATTCCACCATGAGCACTTGTACCATGTGGCAGTTACATGGTCCAGGCTCTTGCAGTGGCAATTCAGTCATGCAGGAGGGGAGGAGTCACCAGTGTGACAGGTGAGCCTGCAAAACAGGATGTTTACACAATGCATTGTGGGAAACAATTAGCAGTCCACTCAAGAGTAAAACAGTACTACAGCACATCCAAACCCATTCTGACCAAGATTTTTTTAAGTGTTCTGATCCTCTTGATCATTTTTGCCCCAAAATCAGCAGTTACAGCATTGACTTCTGCCAGATTTGATTATGATCAAATCAGCTTGATATCCATGCTGGGAGTCTTTTCAGCAGTTTATCAACACACCCACATCAGGAGCCACACCCCATTATACCTTGTCAGTATGAGCCCTATTTCATCATAGTAGGCCTTCCATCACTTCTCCCTGGCAATTATGAGATCGCACAGTATCACTTAAAATGCAGTAAATTATTCAGTATCCCCACTTTTATGACTTCCCCCTCCCACAGATGTCACAGCCTAGGCTTATGTGGTACCATCCCCAGCAATGTGCTTACGCATGATTCAAATGAGCCCTAACTACTGCAGTTGGATTACAAAGGGTTAGTTGCCCACAATTCTGCTGTCCAAACAGCTTGCTTGTCCTATTAGTTACGATGCAAGCCTCACCATGCACTCTTATAGCTTGAAGGAGTTGGTCGCATTGCAAGCCTCATCACAGCACACCAATAGGATGCATGCAAGTTGTTTGGACAGCAGAATCATGGGTAACTAACCCTTTGTAATCCAGATGCAGCAGTTAGTGCTAATTTGAATCACACGAGCCCATCGCTGATCCTCCCATCTTTCTGGAACATGTATATTTTGCACTGGCTTCAGAACTCTTAATCATTCCAGTGATGTACCTGACAGAACTAAAGATTTCATCACCTGTGATTTCACAATGTAAATCAAGGATAGGAAAGATTATCTGCAAAAACTACATTTCACTACAGTTCCTCTTTATAGTGTACCCCCAGGAGTTACCTCTGCATCCTAGAGGAGCAATGCACTCAGCCACTAACAATCACAGGTTAGGATTCACCTGTGTTGGATTTTCAGCAGTGGGGTAGGGGGTCCTTAACCTCCTCGCCAGAGTGCATGCTAGCATTGAGGGACCAGTGTTGCCTAAATGGAGAGCTTCCAATCTGCATCTCACTGATATCTTTGTTGAGTAGAACAGTTCTGACCTTTTCAGCTTTACTGACCCATGAAGTGGAAGCAGAATTAGAGCCTCAACAGATAATTCAGCAGCTGGTGCTTTCATTTGCTAGCTCTGCTTCCTTTGTCAGATTGGTGGAGTTTCAGCTTAACACTTCATCCAAAGCCACTGTCTTGTCACAATTTTGTTATGGGTTAGCCACTTCTGCTAGTGAGTCTCTGAAATGCACACCTGTACTTGTGTTATCACCTCTGGCAGTGTCCTGACTTCACTGGGCTGCAGTTCTCCATCTGAATTCACATGTGGGGGAGTCTTGTTACCCCCAGAGGAATGGAGGCCTTAGTGCTGGATCAACTCACCCCACTACTCCTGGGATAGAAGGGTCACTCCTGCTGAAGTGAATAGGGGCTCTCCTTGTGGCAATATGATTCATAGCATGAATCAGCCTTATGCAATCTCAGCACACTCTGTTAAAATTCTCACTATTGTCTTATTCAGCTGAAGTCCATATATGGTGATATGAGCTGCAGTCATGTCAGTCCTGCTCATTGGATCTGTTCCTTTTCTATCAGAACAGACTAATGCCACAGTGCTGTGCTGATCCCTGCACTGTACCTGCTCTGCACACATCCCAGCAGTCAGGGTGTCTTCACTTATCTATTCATTCCTTCTCTGTAATGCGGGTAACCAGCATAATGGCCAGACTGCATGTCTTCTGTGCCACCCCCTCCATAGAACACTCAGCTGATGGTGCTTGCAGCACTTTTTTTAAACCAGCATTAACCCCTTGCACTGGCAATGCATTAAGCTAGTTTGCAAGGTTACTGCCTGTCCCGACACTGCCAAATATTCACTACAGGCCTGTAAACTTCAGTTCCAAACCAACCACCATTAGATTCTGCACAGGTTTGCTCTCCGCTCAGATATTACCATCTCATTGACCTTCCCTTAGACTAACATGTTGTGCTTTTCTCCTTGCTTCAGCCACTAGGGCACTCTATAGCAGTGATTGCTAACCTTGGCACTCCAGCTGTGACAAAACTACAAATCCCATCATGCCTCTGCCTCCCAGAGTTATGCTTAGCTATCAAGAGTGTTACAATGCCTCATGGGACTTGTAGTTCCACCACAGTTGGAGTGCCAAGGTTGGCCATCACTGCTCCATAGGCAGTAGCAGTGTTAGGCCAGTGCTGCAGCCACTAGGGGGAGCTCTATAGGCAGTAACAGTGTTAAGAGACTTGCCTAAGGTCTCCTATTGAATAGGTGGCAGCTTACTGAACTGGAAGAGTTGAGATTTGAACCCTGGTCTCCTGTGTTGGAGGCAAATGCCTTACACTGTCCAACCAGAGCATAAGCATCAAGTTTCAGTCTGAGGGCTGCGTCCAGGGTTAGGCTGGACAGATGGGCTCTACTTGAATCACACCTTTCCTGATCCCCCCCCCCCTGTAGGACTGAGCTATTAGGAAAAAATTGAACTGAGCAATTTGTCTGAAATTGCAATTTCATATCTATTCATTTCCTTCAAATCAAGCTTTGTTCCTCCTCTTTGCCTGTTCTCTATGGCCCCCTATCTTTGTGCCTCTATGCCACCTCTGGGTCTTTCTCTTGCTCCCTGTGTCTCTGTGCCAGCTCTGTTTCTATCTCCTGTGTCTCTCTGCCTCTGTCCCCTAAGCTGCATCAGTTCAGGACATGGCTTCCAGCACAAGTCTAGCAATGCCAGTCTATCCACTTCTCCTCCTGCAGGCTCTAATGCACGGCATACTTCCTGTATGTCATGTGACCTACAGGAACCCAGTTTTCCCAAGCACAAGAGCTGGCAGACTGTGGTGGGACTGTCAGCGTTTTGACTTGTGCAGAAGGTTTGTCCAACACTGCAGGCCGCACACGCTGGGACTTTAGGGACTTTTTAACCCACTTCAAACCTCCCCATGTGGTAATGACATACACAATTGCCATTTTCACAATTCTGAAATTGTTATCTTGGTGACAGCGCTTTCAGTTTAAATTCAATTTCATATTTCAGGCGTACACCAAGTCACTTGAGCTGTGACAAATGTGATGCCTCTGAGGTTTGACATCCCAGCCTTAGAGGGAGCAGTCACCATTCTGATTTAGCCAGGATTAGCTGGTGGATATATAGCATAAATCTGCCACCTGTATCTCCAGTAGTGGAGGCCTGTATGCCTGTCTTTCCATTAGTCTCAAGCTGTAGCTCAATCACTCATTCATAAGCTGCTTTCATCCAATCCTAGAACTAGAGATTCTGACTCCAGATTGATGCATGGAATGGGGCCATGTCTGCAGTGTAACCAGGGGTAATGGTGTATAAAGCATACTGACATGTTCACAATCCTCCCCTACAGCAAGCATTTACTTGCAGGGGCTGCACCTTAGCCTCCTATTGATATGAAGGCCTCAGTTTTTGTTGCAGTCTGGCGCTCCCAGTTACGTCCTGTGTTCCTGGCTGTGGCTGTTGGCCAGAGTAGCTTCCATTGATGTGGTTGAAGCTCCCAGCCAGGAGATGTAATCACATCAATGGGAACTAAATCTCCCAGCATGCATTGCATTCAGGACTTCACTGCAGTTCTGCAGCACCAGTGACAAATGGGCCTCCATATAGATGTGGGGGTTACTGGGCAGCCTGTTAATGCCTGCTGCACCCCAACCCCACATGACTGGCATTCCTACCCTGTGAGGATGGTATAGACATTTGGTGCAGATCACTAACATGAAGTGGCTGAGACAGTCAGGGCTGGGAATCCAGCATGTGCAGTGGCCCCCTTCCCCATGGCCTGGAGACCAGTATTGTATCCTGTGCCTGAGGCTAGTCTCAGTCCTGGCAGATGACCATCTGCTTCATACAGAGCTAACAGCCATGTGTGTGCCTTTAATTCAAGGCCATCCATCTGCAGGAGTGCAGAGCCCCAGCCTCGCTGACCCAATGTGGACCTTATTTAACTGAAAGCTCCTCTAGGTCCTGCTTGCCCTCATAGAACAGGCTGCTTAGAGCCTCGCCCAACCATGATTGGCTGCTCAGAGCCCCACCCACCATGGGCAAGAACTGCCCAACAATCAGCTATGGGTGACCTACATCTGCAGCTTGGAGTCAGGCAGATCTCTAGGAAGGAATGCAGAATACTTGCAGCAGTGTTTGTCTTATAGCTACTGCACCCTTCTCCCAATGTTTACACTGGCTCTGCAGTATAATGGTACTATGGTGGTTTCATTGGGTGCTGCCGGCGGGGCCTGAGATTATTCCTGAATCCCCTCCCTGCTGCCAGCTTGGGCTTCAGGAGTCTGAGGACCTGTCTGTGGTTGGGTAGGATCGGTACATTGTCATGGCTGTGCAAACTTCACAATAAAACATTACTATTAAACTGTGTAGAGGGTTTATTTTAATGCTGTTGTCCTGGAAGTTTCCATAAAACCTGTCCAGACAGGAAGAAAGAATCCCAGGAGTGACAGCAACAAATCTTCCAGGCCTGTAAACATAGCAAACTAGCTTTACCTAGTGATTATATAAAAATCTGCATTGAGCTGAGCCCAGGAAGTGGCATCACCAGGGTGCAATGACCCCAGTTTCCCTGAGGTTAGGGTGTTGGGCGCAGTCACACATCTGCATTCCTGGCTCCACGCTTGCTGTAACTGCTGGAGGGGGGGGTGCTATGTCTAATGCAGGAAACAGGGATGACATCACAGCATTGGCCAGTAGATGTGAGAACACTCAAAGGGGGCTTATCAAATGTACTTGGCCCAATTTCAAGCCATGTGTATTTGGCATTTAATTGAAGCTATACACTGGCAGATCAACATATTTGACTGTCAGATCCCTCTGAATCTGTTGCAATCAGGTTTCTGGTTTTGTTCAGCAGTGACCTGAACTGATCAGACCTGTTGGAAATTGCATGGTGTACAAGCATAAAGGACCTTACTAAAATCTCATCATAACAATCTGTTGCCAACTATCCCTGCGCAATTCCTAATGAGCCACATTTACTGCAGAAGCTTCATTGCAGGTCCTTATAGCTGTCAGTAGTAAGTAAAACCCATAATGCATCACTCAGCTGTTGTGACAATTATGCAGACCACTTGCAAGCTTCCAATCTGAAATGCTCACTTAAGAGCTTCATTGCTAAAGTTAAAGCAATAGTTTGGTGATCTCTTCTGAACTGTAGCTGAGCAGTGGTGAGATCAGCCATTACTCTTGTTGGTCCATCTCAGTGTTCTTGGGAGATCTCACGTTTTGACCCCTTGTCTAACGCTGTGCCTATGTCAGTGGAGGCAGGATTAGGTTGTACAACTTATTGCAAACTCTTGTCTTGGGAGGGAGTAAAACCTCCCAGACCTATTCCTGCATGGGTACCAGTATGTAAATAGATCTGTTACCTCATTTCCTGCCTTAAACACAACAGGAAGCATCCTCAGAGGGCAGATCCTGTTTGTACTATCCTCAGGACATCTGTCCTAGTCTCTTGGGAAAGCCACAATTGACCATCTGTGTGGTGGACAGGAAGTGAGGCCATCTCAGATGGAAGGCTAGGCAACAATAAGATTATAACCTTCTTCAAAGGACAACTGAAATGAGGGATATGGAAGCTGCCATATCTCCTTAAGCAATACCAGTTTCCTGGCAGCCCTGCTGATACTCTGCCTCTAATACTTTTAGTCATAGCCCCTGAACAAGCATGCAGCAGATCGGGTTTTTCTGACATTGTCAGATCTGACAAGATTGGCTGCATGCTGGTTTCTGGTCTGATTCAGACACTTCTGCAGCCAAATACAACAGCAGGACTGTCAGGCAACCAGTATTTTACAGGAAATATGGCAGCCTCCATATTTGTGCTGCAGTTGTCCTTTAAAGGGTTGAAGTAAATTGGTGTTACATTTGACTTGAGCAGATGTGGTTAATAACATTATTCTGGCTTTCATAAAACTATATGCAGGCTGAAATTAGAGGGTAAACCAGGCTATCAATTTGGACTGACTCCATTCTAAGCATGCCTACAATTTGCATTACATTTTCATGCGTGCTGCACTGCCGGTCTCCCTGGCCAGCTGTACTTATCAGATTGCTACAGCCAGATTGCTTCATACTGGACAGTGATGCTGGTACAGAGACTCAGATTGAGACCTATTTTTAGGGGTGCAGAAGCTGACTGACATTCTGGAGCAGCTTGTAACGGTCTCTGGTGCTTAAGCATCTGTCATGAGAACATGCAAATAAGAACATTGCTGCAGCTGAGAATATGCCTTGCAAATTTCCCCAGGCAGAATGCTATGGAGAGCTGTGTGCTGGGAGGCCAGGCCATCCCTCCTGCTCCAGGGTACTGCAGAGCAGAAACAGTCTCTGCGATCTCATAGCCTTCACAAGAAACAAACATGCAGCTAATTTTGTCAGGTCGGACTATGTCAAAAACCTGATCTGCTGCATGCTTGTTCAGGGTTTGTGTATGTATTAGACAGAGGAGAGCAGCAGGATAGCCAGGCAACTGGTATTTAACAGGAAATATGGCAGCCTCATATACCGGTCACAGAGTTCCTTTTTAAAGTGAACCTCCAGACTAAAAATCTACTCTGCAGCACTGCAAAGGCTTGGTGTTTCATAGCATCAGAACTTTGGTTTTCTTATCGAGCCTAATTTTTAGTTGCACAGAAGCAAAGCTCCTCCCATCACAGAACTGCCCAGGCATTTTTCCCTGATGTTGTGCAAAGCATGATGGGATTTCTGGTGGTCTCATTACCTAGCAACTGGGAGGGGTAATCAGGACAGTTTGAATTGTCTCATGCTCCCTGTCGCCTCCTTTCAATTAAAAGGATGGCAGCCCTCAAATGACATTTGCTTGTTCGTTTTAAAACAGGGTGGGTAAGATTATATTACCTAATGTAACATAATGACCATGTTTGGTCAGGCTGAAGTTCCTTTGTCAAGATGCTGAGATCCTGTCCATACATCTTGGCTTTTTTGGGGGAAGAGTTTCCTCACACGGTCACTCTGCCATAGGAGTCCTGTAATCTGTGGACGATTGGAAGTTCAGCCAGGTGCTCGGTGAGATGTTAGGAGTTCATGCAAGCCTATGCAGCTTGGACATGGATCAACTTAAAGAGTAACTGTTAGGCATAATATGAGGCTATCTCCTCTCACTGTCCTCTGCCACCCTCCTCCAGTGTGATGTCCGTGCCCCCCTTCTGCCGCCTGCCGCATTATCCTTCTTCCCCGCACAGAACTTTGGGGAAGGATAAAGGCAGTGCAGAGTCCAGGAATAATGTTCCCAGGCGCTGTAGTCCCCCCCCCCCCCCCCTTACTCTCTGCACTGCCGCCGGTGGTAGTGCAGAGTATAGGGGGGAACTGCAGCACTTGGATCTATTAAGCCCCATCTACACGATACAATTCTTTATACGATTCGATTTACGATCCGACATGTCCGATCAGGATTCGATTTGCCATTGTTTTGCAATGGCAAATCAGATTGAATCGAATCTAACCCTGATCGGACATGTCGGATTTAATCGGATCGTAAATAGAATCGTAATTGAATCGTATAAAGTATCGTGTAGATTGGGCTTTAGGCGAGTCTTTGCCAGCTGCAGCTTTTCCTCCCCGCTGTGCTGAGGATAAGTGCGGGGAGGGGGAAGAATATACCCGGAGGAATCAAGATGGCCCCTGCCATGAAAAGGATGACCCTTTATTTATACTAATATTGAAGGAAACCGAGGACAGTGCAATACATCTGTTATGTAAGTAGAGTAAGTATTTATCTACTTATGTGTTTTCTTTGGGCATGTTTTTGCTAATAGTGCCTCTTTAAAGCAGAATATAACCCTGCATTTCAACTTTGCTCTAAAACATTTACAGCATATTATATGCAACCAGCATTTTTTTTTACTATACCAGCATTGGAAGGGTTAAACAGAGGTTTAAAGTTCCATGGAGAGATATGCAGAAGTTCAGATACATCCAACTAAATAGAATGTAACAAGTGATAAATGTTATGCACTCTTTGGCTGTCCTCCAGCTCCTTCTCAGTCAGAGTGAGTCACATGCCACACTTAAATATATTTATGTAAACAATGTATCTATGTAAGCTTCGGATGTTTCTGCTGTTCTGCCCAGGAACTTTAAAGCTGTGTAAGCCTTCCAATGCTGGTCTAGTAAAAAAAAAAATGCTGGTTGCATATAATATACTGTAAATGGTTTAGAGCAAAGTTGAAATGCAGTTATATTCCGCTTTAATGCAGGAGTCTTGTGTGGTCCATTTCCAAGCTGTTGGCCTCTTTATTTCTCTGAAGGAATACTGCCACTATTGAGCCTTTAGTGGTCAGTAAACGGCCAGGACCCACTAGCAGCAGTTACCATACATCGAGTTGATTGGTGTTTCACAAAGTGCAGGGAAATGGCATTCCTACAAGTTGCTACATTTGATTGTGAGATTTGTGAGCGGGTCTTTTTTTTGCTATTGCAGAGGGTGGCATGGTGAGGGTTTGGCCAGCATTGGGCCACATGGTGGCAGTGGGCACTGCAGACAGTCATGAGTAGCTACACAAGAGCGATGTACATCTTGGTAGTATGCTGAACTCTACAATACCCATTTTTAAACTAATGCTGAATCAATGGTTATAGATCCATGGAGGGATGACCAGCTAGTAGCACCCAAGCCAGCACAATGTGTTTTTTGTATTTGGTGATTGCTTGTCAAACAGCCAAACCTCCCAGGGTGGCTGTACAGATGCTGGATTGTTAGGATGATCCAGTCTCATATCTGTAGTGTTGATCAGGGTCTCCCATGACTTGCTCCAGAATGAGGTACAGTGTAAGATGGGCACATCAAGGATGCATTATTGGGTCTGTAGCCATAGTCTTCTGCTGTGTAATGTGCTGGGAGGGGGACTACAGCTTGGACTTTGGCCTACAGCATTATCCTGTAAAGCCGTATCTACACAATGTCGATCTTTGTGCAATTCAATTGTGATTCTATTTACGATCCAATTAAATCCACCATGTCCAATCGGGATTCAATTTGCCATTTTGAAATGGCAAATTGAATCAAATCCAGATCAGACATGTTGGATTTAACCAGATCGTAAATAGAATCACACAAAGAATCGTATCCTGTAGATTGGGCTTAAAGCTAGTACACACCTTGCAATGTTCACAGCCAATCAGAACTCTGATCAAGCAAGTTGAGCTGAATGGGGCAATGTTTATCATAACTAGCTTTCCAGTGAATGTTATCTATTGCTCATTCGTTGATTAGACCGGCTGGAAATTGACCAAATCTGTTCCTTGACCTTTGTATGAATGAGCCACTACCCAGGAACAGGGCAGAAGTCAAGCCGGCCTCAGATGTCCCAACTCAAATGGAAGTTTTTCTAGTCCTTATCTTTCAAGATCCAGCAAACCAATCAGAATTGGAAGTTAAATTGCGTGTAACTTGTGCTGTCAGGTTAATGACTGATATATTGGGCAATCTTTTGTTCATCAGATGTCTGGCTGCAAATTGCATGGTGTATTGGCCTTTAGATAGATCAGCAACCATAGCACCCTGGTGTAATGCTACCAGAGTAGCTGCCTGCTGTGGCTTTGAAAGGATCCAGAGGTATGACTTGTATGGAACCTGCTAGATTTACTTTTAAATGCCAGTTGCCTGGCAGCCCTGCTGATCTCTCTGGCATCAGGGTCTGAATCGCACCAGAAACAAGAATGCAGAAAATTGAGCCACACTTCAGTCAGAGCACCTGATCTGCATGCTTGTTCAGGGGCTCTAGATAAAAGTAATAGGCAGAGGATCAGCAGGACAGCCAGGCAATCTGCATTGTTGGAAAGGGTATCTTCATGTCTTAGTGCCCTTTAACCAGCTGAGCGGTCTGGACGAGCTCAGCTCGTCCAACACCGCCAGCGGCTGCCGCTCAGGCCCTGCTGGGCCGATTTTAATGAAATAAAAAGCAGCACACGCAGCCGGCACTTTGCCAGCCGCGTGTGCTGCCTGATCGCCGCCGCTCTGCGGTGATTCGCCGCGAGCAGCGGCGAAAGAGGGTCCCCCCAGCCGCCTGAGCCCAGCGTAGCCGGAACAAAAAGTTCCGGCCAGCGCTAAGGGCTGGATCGGAGGCGGCTGACGTCAGGAAGTCGGCTGACGTCGATGACGTCACTCCGCTCGTCGCTATGGCGACGATATAAGCAAAACAAGGAAGGCCGCTCATTGCGGCCTTCCTTGTTTATTCTGGGCGCCGGAGGCGATCGGAAGATCGCCTCCGGAGCGCCCTCTAGTGGGCTTTCATGCAGCCAACTTTTAGTTGGCTGCATGAAATAGTTTTTTTTTTATTTAAAAAAAACCCTCCCGCAGCCACCCTGGCGATTTAATCAGAACGCCAGGGTGGTTAAAGCAGAACTATAGATAGAAAATAAACACTGTTTCACTTGGGGCTTCCCCAGCAGCTGTCCTGTCCTACACCGCTCCTCGATGAGCCGCCAGTCCATCCCATACCTTGACTTGTAAGTCGAGGCCAGTGCAGCTTGCCAAGCATATGCTTCACATTCCCCTCTGCAATAGCGGAACGCGAAGAAAGGATACATGTGGCCTGGCAGTGAGACTGAAAGTAGCTGGCAGCAGAGAACGGAGGCTCATTGAGAAGCGGGACAGGACGGGTGCTGGGGGCTTGGGGAAGCCCCAGGTAAGTGTAACAATGTTTGTTTTCAATCTACAGTTGCGCTTTAAAGAGAACCGAGCTGGGTTTGAACCATGTGATCTGCATAGTGAGGCTGGATCTGCCTATACAGCCCAGCATCTGTTGGTATTCCAACCCCCCTGCACTCTGCAATCCCTGATAAATCACAGCTGTGCTGTCTTTCTCTGTAGTGTCAGTCTGCTGCTCTCCCCACCTCTTGCAGAACTCCCAGTCCCCGCCTACCTCAACTCCTCGATTTAGAGGGGGGTGGAGAGCAGCCGAGACTGACACTACAGATGGAAACCTAGCCACACAGCTCGGCTGTGATCTATGTCTGATTTCAGAGTGCAGGGGGACCTTAGGGGGGTTTGGAATACCAACAGATGCTGGGATCTATAAGCAGATCCAGCCTCTATTCAGATCATTCTTCAAACCCAGCTCGGGTTCTCTTTAAGGGCTGTCTACACTAGGCTCCATGGCCCTTGGAGTCAAGTGGTCATGTTGATGGCTTACATGTATTTGTACAGTGACTCCTGCAGTATTCCTCCCATGAAACAATGTGCTGATGGTTGAGGTCAGGCTGACCTGCCTCCTGCACATGAGATGTGTTGTGTTCAGGCAGTAATTAGAGGAACAGTCTGAGCTTGGCATGGATCCAGGCTTCCTTCCAGTGGGCAGATATGTACGGTTACTAGAATTACAAGATTCTCCCAATACTGCAATGTAGCTGCATGATGCATCTTGCCTCTCTTCTAAAATACAAGCTTACCAATGTCTACATGACAGAGCTTAGTCCTAATCCTTCAGATGCTTCCACTAGGGTGCCAGATCTGAACCTGTATAGCTGCATTACTAGCTATGCACAGCTAAAGGGATTCAGAGGTGCGCTGCAGAAAATGCAGTTAAGATGGCAAGCTATTGTCTGCAGCATTTACCAAATGTGAAGCTGCCTATTCAGTCAGAGGTAGGTGAAATGGGCCTGCAGTGTTTGTAGATATAATAATCAGCACAATGTTGCCTGCAGGGGGCAGTATACAATCCTCTAAGGGTGATTGCTGTACAGAGGCCTTCTGAAGTGGGGGGAGGGGCACTATCTGCTTCCTGTAAAAGGGGTAAGGAGAATATTATCTAGCTTGTAGTAGGTGGGTTACCCACTTAGTGTCCTGCTTTCAGTATTAAACACTTCCTATATAGATTGGTATGTAGCACTACCCTCCAGGTAGGTCACAACCTAGCTATGCGGAATTCTCCTCCTCCCCAGTGCAGAAACTGGCCTCCCACTGTAAACTTTCCTTAGTGATACACCTGCCAGCAGAGGTTGTCACCTGTGACATTTTAAAAGGAGTGAGGAAAATTTTACAGTTGGCAAACACTACACTTGTAAATTAGCAACTTGCTGCTTCTGGACTAGGCTATTTGACATCTACACCCTGTTTATCAGTGTATCCCTGCCAGGGCGTAGATTTCAGCATTGGCATGCACATGCCACTCCCCTCTGCACACATTCTGCAACCCGCTGTTGTGCTGACAGCAGAGCACTGCATCTCATGACCACTGAGCCAATCAGTGATCACTGCTTGTGTTTGTAAAGTGCCAGGCTTTAAAAGTGTACCTGAGATTGTATGTGTGGTCCAATTTGTGCTTGGAGGCCCTCAATGTCCTCCCTGACTGCCCCTCTTGCAGAAAATGTCCCAGTAATCAAGCCAGCCATGCTCCTGCACATGTGCACCTCAGCTGTGCATGCTCCTGGAGTATTCTGCACATGTGCAGTACAGGGTTGCATGTGGCATAGCCATGCATGCACTGAAGACCATGACTGACCTGGTTTAGAATGTCTGAGAGGTCAAGGGACTCTTAAGAACCTCATGGGGCTGAAGGAAGCCACTAGTAGAATAAATTGGGCCACATGCCATCTTGGGTTTACTTAGAGATGCAGAGTCTGGGGTTAAAGGACAACTGGAGTGAGTGGCACATGGATGCTGCCATATTTACTTTTAAATACCAGTTGCCTGGCAGCCCTGCTCTATTTGGCTGCAGTGTCTGAATCCCACCTGAAACAAGCATGCAGCTAATCTTGACAAAGCCTGATCTGCTGCATGCTTGTTCAGGGTCTATGGTTAAGTGTTGGTGGCAGTGGAACAGCAGGATAGCCAGGCAAGTGGTAATGCTTAAAAGGAAATATGTCAGCCTCTATCGCTCACTTCAGTTGTCCTTTAAGTTGCATTGTTTGGCTCCAGCAGTCACTCCATACACGTGGGAGCGCAGGGGAGTGGCTGGGCACAAGCAGGCAGCAATCAGTGTCAACTGGTGAAGCAGGTTTTTTATCTTGCAGAAAATGCTTTTTACCTAAATATTATGATGCATAATTAAACTCTTATAAATGCACACAAAGCACTTTAGCTTTAAGACTGCTGTGAGTCAGACATTGTGACACGTTACAGCTATAGCTGCTCAGTCTTCAGCTTCCTGTCTGCCACAAAATGGCTGGGTTCCCCTGCAGAGCCTCCCCTGAGGCGGGAGCAGACACACTGCTCTCTATCTGAGGAGAAAGCCCTCTGCCTGTGTGCTGTGAGTCAGCTGCTGTGTACAGCTATCACAGCTCTCTGAGAGCCTTCAGTCTGCCTGTGTGCTGTGCATAGGGCAGTGTCCTGTGTACAGCTATCACTCGTATGGCTCTTTGAGCAGAAAGCCCTGTCTGTGCTGTGACTCAGCCGCTGTGCTATGCGTAGCAGTGTCCTGTGTACAGCTATCACTGGCACAGCTCTGTCTGTGCTGTGACTCAGCTGCTGTGCGCAGGGCAGCGTCCCGTGTACGGTTATCACTGGCACCACCCTTGGCTGCTGGATGACTGCAGTAGTGCGCAAACTAGCCTGCTGGTTATGCAAGTCCCTGAACTTCAGGCTTTACCTAAAAAGGATACGAGGCTCTGGTAGGTAAAAACCAGAGGAGGAAACTGCCTTTTATCAGCACGCACGCAGAAGTAGATCGCTGACAGGAAGTGACTCTGTGAAACCAATTTGTTCCGCCTTCTGTAAAAATCCCCATAAAAGCACAAATGCTGTGAGTGCAAGACTGCACAGGGCTGCCTGTATGTGGCAGGCAACTGCCTCGCACACCGCTGGGACCTGAAAGCCTTCTGTGCAATTCATGGAGCAGGGCTGCAATAGGTCTTGTGCTGCCAGCTCTATGGTGTAACTGCACATCTCAGCCCTGTCTACTCAACCAGGACACATGGGGTTAAAGTGACTGTCACTGGATTCCTTTCAGTTTGCAATTTTGGCTATTCTAGAATTTATATCACCAATTTTCAAAGTAGGTCACAGGCAGCTTGCTGGTGCCCAGATTTCACTGAAAGCACACCTGAAGCTTGTGTTTCCTTTTAAGAGGACCTGAACTCAGAACTAATCTCTGCTCTAAAAGATGCACTACAGCATAATCTTTAAACAAATTTGTTACAGCTGATACAAATCCTAAAACTTGCAGTTTCTACTTCCTGATTCATGGAAGCAGACATCTTTACAGCCTGTGCTTTCATGTGACACTGAGGATCAAATTACATCTTGTGATTAAACACAAATGAGGTGGAATTAAACAAGCTAAACTCTAAATACATTCAGGGTGCATGTCTCTTTGGGAGCTGGAGTGCTACTGCGTGAGATTGCCTGCGCCTGCAGTATCACAAGAATCTAGCAAAGTACAGGTCAGATTGAGGTGAGCATATAACCTGTGTACAGAACTGGCCTATTCTACTAGACTAGAATAACTGGGCCTTTGTAAATCTGCCCTCATCTGCAGCTAATGCCTTTTCCATTTCTGAAAGACCTGAGCTTTTGCTTTTGTAGTAAACATTATTATGCCAACCATAAAAGAACTCACATGTTTGGCACAAACATGGCTTATTGTGTAGGAGCTGAATGGAGCAGGGGATGCCTGGAGCATCTCTGGTGTGTGGCTTTCCACTGGGGAGAATAGGAATGATGGGAGAGTCTTCTGGGGGGGGGGGGGGGGGGGGGGGGGGGGGGGGGGGGTTTGGCGTCAGGGGATGATGCTGGGAGAAGCAGGGGGCATGTGGTGGTGACATGTGCACTTTCTAAGATGACTTGCATCTACTCCCAATGTGACAATGTCTGGGGAGGAAGCCACTGGCTTATCCTCACCTTGCCATGGTTGCTGACCGCACCCAATAGGCTTATGCAGTCAGCACTCCATGGTCCAGGTCTTGTACAGCTTAATCGCTTTGTGTTGACCTCATGATCAGTTGACAATAGTGTAAATCCAGAAGTGACATATACATAGAATATATGAATTGAGCCTTCCTTGGTAAGCTACTCCAATTGGTCAGCTGGTACAATCTCTAGTCATGTGGTCAGTGGCTTAGTGAACTCTAGCCTGGTCAATAGGAATAAGGATTAAGCTTTGTAGTTCAGGAATATTTCACTCTCTGAGCATTTCTAGTTGGTGGAGACCATGAAGGTTGGGTTCCCACTGGTGGGAAAACCTGAACAGATCCTATACAAAGCAATAGCATCCGTTCAACAGTCCATTCTTAACTAATCTGTTTCAGTTATAAGTGGAAGGAAAGTTTGTGAGCATCCCAGATGCCGAGCCACTGAACTCCTGAGGACAGTGTCCATTCTCACCAAGCTAGTTGATGCAGGGCATTTTGTTCTGGACATTTATCACTAGGGACTGATGGTCCTTTTGGCAGTACATACTATGATGCTGGGGTCTAAACATGGTGTTAAGGATCAGGAATAGAGGTCCTGATGTCTTAACAAGCTGCAGCTGGGCACAGCAAGAATCTAGAAGCGGAGTACTCCAGGTCACAATGCAGCAGATTGGGAGATACTGAGTGTGAAGGACTGCTTGCTTATCTCCTGCTATAGCCATTCTGACTAGTAGTCAAGAAAAACAAGTTTGCTTTCCTAAAACAGAGAGAATTTGTGATAATTCAGGTTGGAGTGAGCTTGATGTCTCCCAGTGCAACACTGCTGAATATATGCAAATTAACCATTGTACTAACCTCTAGTAGTCGTGGGGGGAGCTTTTTACAACTGCTTTAGACCCCCTGAGCTTTCCCAGGGTAATGATTACAAATGACCCAAACATGACTGATTCAGATTGGGATGTAAGTATCATGCTGTGACCTATGAAGTCACCTTTTTATACACATGACATTTATCTGCATCATAGCTGTAAAGCTCTATAAAGCTGGCCATGCCATTAATAGAACAGTTGCCTAGGCAAAGTGTGAGCTGGACATAGTTGGCCAGGTTGCCATCCAGCTGAGGTCACATGATGCAGTGGCGACTCTTGCTTTGCCCTCAGGGGCGACTTCTGATCTGGTCTCCTGATGCTGCTGCTCCTCCCCATCCAGCTGCATTTCTTGTGCAGAAGGGCTCCTGCCTTATCTTGCAGAAAACATCTTACAGGAAGCCCTATGGGGGCTGTCCTGCATGCTCCACATTCCTGAGACCTGACAGGACAGGCAAATCTCCTAGTGGCTGCATTAACCCTGTACAGGCTGAGCTGAGGAGCTGATTGCTTCCTCGGGTATGGCAGCATTAACCCCCCCAGCACAGGCTGTGCTGAGGAGCTGATCACTGGCAGTATCTGCTTTTCTGCAGAATCTGTTCAGGAAGCCAGCGTGCAGCAAGGCACTGAAGCCTGACCATGTAAGGAGCTACACTCAACACTTCCTGCACTTAAAGGGAACTTGTCTCTGTGCACACTAAAATGCTCTACAGGGTTGGAGCTTCTAACAGCCCTATCAGCGTGTATGTAGTCTACTGGGCTGTGGGCCTGATGGAAGTGAACCTAAGGTGAGCTGCCATATTTTCTTTCTTTTTTGAAACCCTACCAATTGCCTGGCAACCCTGCTCATCTGGCTGCAGTAGTGTCTGAATCACACCAGAAACCAGCATGCAACTAATCTGGTCAAATCTGAGTGTCAAACACCTGTTCTGTTGCATGCTTGTTCAGGGGCTATGGCTAAAGTATTAGAGGCAGAGGATCATCAGGACAGCCAGGCAACTGGTATTGCTTAAAAGTAATTGGATATGGCATTCTCAATTCACCTCAGATTCACTTAAAGAATTCCTTAACTCTAAGACCTTGTTCACATTATAGATGTTTTTGTAAATTTTAAGCGCAGGCGGTTTTCAAAATAACCCTGAAGGGGCTTGTGCAATGATTCTGATTTCATATCGGAGCGGTTCCTTTGCAATCCGCTTTGAAAAGCTGTGCTTGGGCCATTTTTGAGGCACTTTCCCTCAATGGAAGGTATGGGAAAAACTCTCTCGCTTTGGCAAGCGATTGCATGAGCGTGTTTAAAAAAAAATGCGCTGTATGTATTCCCAGATTTTTTCCGTATCAAGACGGAAGCTCTCTGCAAAGGCACTTACAAAAAACACCCACAAACGCAATCGCCAGAAAACATTTAAAAGAAACGCCCACTGTGCACGGACACACAAGCTGAACGCAATGTGAACAAGGCCTGGCAGTCATTGTAAAGCCTGAATCAATGAATTGCGGAAGTTGGGCTGCATTTCCACTTGTGCGGTGGGAATCGTCGCGGGAAAAATTCGGATGCGAATTTCACATGCGGGTCTATGTGAATTTTCATGTGAATTCACATGGATGACAATGTGTGCAAATTTAACCATGGCAGTGCTGGTGTGATTTTCCATTGTTTCTATGCGAATTCACATACCCAAACCGCATGCAAATTTCCTGTTAAATACATTGTATGCGATTCACATAGCGGTATGCGAATTCTGATGGCTCTGCCATGTAAATTTTTTTTCTGGACAGAAACGCAAAGGAATCCTGGCAAGTGGAAACAGTCCCATTCACTTGTATTGCTGTGCGAATTTGCATGCAAAAACCGCATGCAAATTCGCAATAGTGGAAATGGGCCCTTAATGTTCCTCCTGCAGAATTCATGGGAAGGTTGCATTTCCTTGACAATCTTCGCTGTTTTCGCTCCCTCATGGGATGAGTTTGGTGGGCTTGTCAGCAGGAAGGGGTCTTCACCAGCTGGCCCAGTCACACTCCCCTTGCATGCTACTGAGGCCTCTCACCCCAATAGAGAACATGAATTCAAGGGTATAACTACAAGTCATGGGGCCCCTTAACCACGTCAGCTCTCAGTCGTTTTCACTTTATGCATCTGAGCAATGTTCACCTCCCATTCATTAGCCTATAACTTTATCACTAGTTATCAAAATGAACTGATCTATATCGTTGTTTTTTCCACCACCAATTAGGCTTTCTTTGGTAGGTACATTTTGCTAAGAGCTACCTTACTGGAAATGCATTTTAACGGTAAGAATAAGAAAATAAAGAAATTAATTTGTCAGTTTTCAGCCATTATAGTTTTAAAATACATGCCACCATAATTAAAACTCACGCATTGTATTTGAACATATGTCCCGGTTATTTCACCGTTTAAATTATGTCCCTATCACAATGTATCGCGACAATATTTTATTTGGAAATAAAAGAGCATTTTTTCCATTTTGCGTCCATCACTATTTACAAGCTTATAAAAAATATAGAGAAATATTTCATCTTTACATATTTAAAGTTTAGACCCTTAGGTAACACTTTATGTGGGTGTTTTTGGGAGGGTGGGATAGTGTTTGGGGAAATATTTGTGTATTGTAATGGTTTTTACTTTTAGATGTAGTTTTACTTTTTGGCCACGATGGCAATCTTGAGTGTTTACATGTCACTCTGAGTGTACAATGTACGCTTAGAGGGACATAGTGTCAGAAAAAGCATAGCTTCCGAGAGAAGCTGTCGCTTTTTCAGCAGGGGGGAGGAATCGGTGATCAGGCACAATAGCCCGATTGATTCCTGGGCTAACGAATCCATGACCGGGAGTACGCACGCGTGCGATCGGCTGCGGGAGCGCGCATGTCGTCGTTTTATACGTCAAGGACAAAGTGGTTAATGTTCCACCCTCTGTGTCCCTCACAGCCTGGAGGCCCATCTCACAAGTGTGGCCATCAGGACTGTCACCCCATAACTAGTGTAGACAAACACATGATCTGAGGTATAGTCCCCCTGTATCGGAGGAAGGGAAGGTTAGTAGATCCTTCTGAACCGCACCAGACCCATTGTGCAGAAATGGGGAGATGAGGTGGTCTGAAGAGCCTATAGGTATCTGAGGTGAGAATGTGTTCACCTCTGAAAGGTTCTCAGCAGGTGGCCCATGTACCCCGTGGATAGTTATAGTGTGTTTAACATACAAAGGATAAATCGCTAAAAATGAGGCCGTGGTGGACTTGCCGCCTCAAAGTACACAAGATGCTGTACAACAATGTGCAGAGGTGCTTGGCTTTGAACTGGACCTGCAATGGTTATGTGCTGTCTATTGCCTGATGAAGCAGGATGTACCTGCAAAATGCATTGCACTGCACTTAAGGAGTATGTAAATATTTTATCAACAGCATCTTGTTTGAATTTTAGTTGTCCCCCCACTTGTACATTACCTTGCTACACCCTTGGGGGGGGGGGAGGTGAACCCCCTTTTTCTTCCAATCCAGAGCAACTTCTTTAATCCTGAGTGGGGCCTGGTCTAATCTCCCAACCTGCCCTTAGGGCTCTTTTCCACTATGAAATGTGATTGCTGTTACAATCGCATTTAAACTTCCAACATGCAATTGAGCTACTATACTCATTATAGTGCAGCTCAATCGCACCCAAAATGCAGCAGGACGACTATTGCGCTTGGACCAAAATCAGATCACACTAATGGAAATTGCTGCTGTAGTTTCCATTAGTTTAATGTACCTTGCAATTTGCAATTAGAATCAAATCGCAGGGTAGTGGGAAGGCCCTTACAGGGTTTACCAGTTTGAGTAATTCTATACTTTATCAAATCCAATTGCCAGTACATACTACACTATATTGTGCTGTCCACCTGTTTCCTATGCTGTTTAGGGGATAGGCGAACCTATTACAATTTGTTTTTAGACTAAATGTACTAAAATAAGCCTGAACAAGTGGCATTTAAAATGGTTAATAAAAGCATGAAGGAATGTGTTAATGTTTGTAGATCTATTGCATCAAGGGGTGCTCTGCAGACCCTGCATCTCCATAAAGGGGTACATGCTGTAATAAGGCTCTGATGGGACTTTGGCTGTTCCACAAGTGCTATCGGTCTTGCTGCAGTTGATTTGCTGTAATCCATAAGTCTGATCTCCTCCTCTCTCTTCTTGCAGCCACAAGAATTAGGCCTGTTGGTGGCCAAGGAGCGGGGTCATCTGTTCACCTCTGGCTTTGTGGTCGGTGGAGAGAGGTGCGGCGTGCTAAGAGATAACTGGTGCGACTCAACATTAAATTCAGTGGATGCCAGGACAAAGTGTGCAGATGGGCCCACATACAACATACATATCTGCAAAACCAATAAATGTAAGTTCATGTCTCTAAACTCTGTGCAATCCCTACACTGTATCCAGCAGCCAGGCCAGCTCTGTGCAATCCTTACACTGTATCCAGCAGCCAGGCCGGCTCTGTGCAATCCCTACACTGTATCCAGCAGCCAGGCCAGCTCTGTGCAATCCCTACACTGTATCCAGCAGCCGAGCCGGCTCTGTGCAATCCTTACACTGTATCCAGCAGCTGGGCCAGCTCTGTGCAATCCTTACACTGTATCCAGCAGCCGGGCCGGCTCTGTGCAATCCTTACACTGTATCCAGCAGCCAGGCCAGCTCTGTGCAATCCTTACACTGTATCCAGCAGCCGGGCCGGCTCTGTGCAATCCTTACACTGTATCCAGCAGCCAGGCCGGCTCTGTGCAATCCCTACACTGTATCCAGCAGCCAGGCCAGCTCTGTGCAATCCTTACACTGTATCCAGCAGCCGAGCCGGCTCTGTGCAATCCCTACACTGTATCCAGCAGCCGGGCCGGCTCTACCCTTTCCTTCCTTTCTGGCTAGATCTGTTCCCTTCTCTCCCTCCGCAGGCATGATTCTCTGACTAACTGTTGCTCTCTCCACAGGCATAATCATTCTGAAAGGAGCTGAAGGGATTCATGGCTCACAGCTGTCCAAGAAATGTTATGATACCGCAAACTACCTGAGGAATGCTGGGTATTGATGCTGCTGTCTGAGTCGCCTGTTAGCTGCCAACATTGGACCAACCCACTGATTTTGTTTCCCTGTTCCCTTCCCTCTCCCTCAATTTTTTTATCATTTACAGTTTTTTTGTTTGCTGCCCAAGTCATCAGAATGAACAGAATTTTTTCAGGAAAGATTTATATCTGATTTAACAATAAAAAAAAGTATGCTATACCTTGTGGCTTAAACTTTTTTTTTTTTCAGGGTTTATTCATCATAGGGTTACCTATTTATATGCTTGCAACTGTTCTGGTCAGTCTACAGCAGGGGTCTCAACTCGCGGGCCATTTGCGGCCCTCGATACAATATTTTGTGGCCCTTGCCGGCCAAAGCTTCCTTATAGTTCGCTTCAGTGCTCCCAAGTAATCCGCCGCATCCCCGCCGCTAAACAAGGGCTGCAGAGCCCCCAAATCGCCCGGGGGGCAATCCACCGGCATTTCCTGGAAGGAGCAGAGCTTTCAGCTCTGCCCCTCCTGACGTCAATCGCAGCACGGATCGCCACCCCTCTCTGAATGAAGAGGGGTGGGCAGAGGCGGCAATGCACCGCGATTGTGAAATTATGCGGCCCAGCCTCATCCTGACTTTGCCTCCTGCGGCCCCCAGGTAGATTGAGTTTGAGACCCCTGGACAGTATCGCTTATATGGGTGGGACATGCAGGAGCAAAGAAATCTCACTTCTGTAAGGGCTCTTTCACATCAGAGCTTGCGTTGGAGAACGCTCAAAGCATGCGTTTTGTTTGCCTTTTAATGCGTTTTGATATGCGTTGCACTGCAGTGAGTGCGTTTTTAATCCGTTTTCAATGCGTTACAGCACATAGAAAAACGCAGGTAATTTTTTTTTCTTTTAGTTGTCAACTTTCTACATTGTTCCTCTGTTGCATTCTGGGACTGATTGCCTGCGTTAACGGATTAAAAACGTGCATAGTGTGCGTTTTACATTGACTAACATTGTAACGCATAAAGCTAGCGTTGGCCAAAAAACTGCGCCTGGGTGCAGTGGAACGCAACGCACAAAAAGGCTGCGTTATATGTGAAAGCTAAAATGAAAGTCTATGGGCTTTCATTTCACCTTGGGTAACGCAAACTTTATCCTTTGCGTTGAAACGCAGAAAATCTGCCCTAATGTGAAAGAGCCCTAAGGGAGGCAAAGCCTTCTACTATGCTAAGTGTTTATAACACACATCGGGGTTCCTTTATAGTAAACTTCAAGGACTGGGCCTTAACTTACTATAGCAAATTGTCAAGCCAAAGTACAGCACTGTTTCCCCACATTTTATTACAGCCGTATTCCAAAATGGATTAAATTCCTCAGAATTCTGCACACCTCATGACAGCATGGAAGTTTTATCTTTGCAAGATTTATTAAAATGAGAGCATATATACCATAAGTATCCACAGCCTTAGGATGAATCTGAGCTCATTTTGAGCTTCATGGCAGTCCCCCCCCCCCCCCCCGATCAATTCAACTGCAGAAACCTTTCAAGGATGGAGTCCCCTGTGGTGAATTCCAGGCCTGTGAAGTCTGTACCAAAATCTGACTGTTAATGAAACCAGACTCCCCAACTCCAGGTACCCAAAATTTCTCCGACTCTCCATCCCTGGTAAAGTCAGGACATGATTTGGAAAGGCACACCTATCAACTAAGGTCCTACAGTTGCCAGTTTGTGTTGGAGCATGAAGTTGCAGGAATTGTCTGCAGAGCTCCAGACAGGATTGGCTTAAAGAGGAACTTCAGCCTAAACATACTAATCTCTACCCACCATGTTTTAAAAGAACAGGCAAATGTTTGTTTTTCCTGGGGGAAGCCATCTTTTTGGCTGAAAGGAGGTGATGGGAAGCATGAGACAGTTCCAACTGTCCTGTGCTGATCAACCCTCCCAGTTGCTAGGCAACATGAGTAACATAGGAAATCCCATCATGCTTTGCACAGCATCAGGGAAAAAAGCCCAGGCAGTTATCTTTGATGGGTGGAGCTTAGCTAAAATTATGCTTTGGTAAGAAACCAGTTCTGATGCTGTGAAAGTTTTTTAAATGCCAAGCCTCTTCAGTGCTGCTGAGTAGATTTTTAGTCCAGGGGGTCACTTTAAGGAGCCGTAAGTCAAGGTGTAACTTCAATTCTAGCAAGCAGTTGCACCATCTGGAAGAGCACCTCCAGGGTCTCTTCAGAGGATTTCTTTGCCACCTCCTGCCCCAGAGTCCCATGGAGAGTAGCTGGGGAACTCACACGCATACAGGAAAGATGTCCTCCCATGAGTCACCTGAGGGAGATTCAACGAGCTTTGTGGACATCAAGAATGGGGAAATGGAAAACAATGCTGAGTGCAGACAGGAGGAAAATCTCCCCAATGAGGCACATGGGAAAGGCCTTCCCACCCAAGAGGGGAGTAAAAATCCTGATGCCTCTTCTGGCTAAACCTGATGGGTGTAGTCAGGTCCATAAATATTGGGACATCGTCACAATTCTAACTTTTTTGGCTCCATACACAACAGATTGAAACAATGTGTTAACTGCAGACTGTCAGCTTTTAATTAAAGGGTATTTACATCCTAACTGGGTGATTGGTGTAGGAATTGTGAATATGTGCCTCCCATTTTGGGGACCAGATAATGGGACAATTAGATTTCCAATTTTAATACTTGGTTCCAAATCCTCTGCAGTCAATTCAAGCCTGAAGTCTGGAACATAGAAATCACCATTGCATAACATTCCACTTTCCCTTCAAAACCTCTTTGGATGCTTTTGCAGTATGCTTTGGGTCCATCTGTAATGTGAAGTGTCGTCCAATGAGTTCTGAAGCATTTGTCTGAATGTGAGAAGATATTGCCCAAAACTTCATCCGAATGCTTGTTGGCTGGTGCAGATAGTCAATGACTCAAAGCATACTGCAAAACCAACTTTTTTGGGGTGGGGGGGGGGGGGGGGGGGGTTTAGGTGGAGTGTTATACAAAGGCCGATCACCTGACCTGAATCCAAGCAAGCATTTCACTTGCTGAAGGGAAAATGCTGCAGGAACTGGAGAGTTGCAGTAGAGGCCTGGCAGCATCACCAGGGATGGAAACCAGTGTCTGTCTATGCAGAGGATTTGCAACAAAGTATTATGAGTAGGATTCTGTCATTACTTTTGGTCACTTAAGGGCCGGTTCACACGGACGGCAGGCGGCGTTGGGGTGGCCAGGAAGTCGCGTCGTCCTGCGACGTTCGGTGGCAGCGGTACAGAGATCGTCGCGATCGGCGTTTCTCGTCCCCGCAGGGGGACATATAGCTGCGCCGGCTAGCCGTCCCTGGACGTTGCATGCGGCTTCTAGGGACGGCCGAAACGATGCGTTAAATCGGGATCAGAACACCGCGTTTATGCAATCGACGGTAACCGTGCAATGCTAAACGCTCCTATTCACTTGAATGGGAGAGTTTAGCCGATGGGTCCCGAATGCTTGACGGTAGACGCCGCCAAGCGTCCGTGTGAACCGGCCCTAACTGGGAGGCACATGCAAACTTAATTCTTACACTTCATCTGATTTAAAAAGAACCTGTAACAAAGTCCCATGGGGGGGGGGGGTAGTCACCTCCAGTAGGGGGAAGCCTCAGGGTCCAAATGAGTCTCCCCCCCCCCCCCCCCCCCCCCAGTCCAGCACTGGCTCCCCAAAGTGTCCTGCAATCTGGTCTCAGCAAGGCTAATTTACCCTTCCTGGCTCCAGCAGGGGCGATGTTGTAGCTATCAGCACGGAGATAGGTGGAAATGGTTGATCTGTTGGGTGCGCTCTACTACACAGGCACAAGAGACTTGCGCCTGCGCAGTAGAGTGGACCAACGGCGATCTATTTCCACCTATCTCCAAGCAGAGAGCCGATACTGTGACTGCACTGGTGCCGGGAAGGTTAATTTTTACATCCTTGCCGTTTGGGAGATTTTTCACCGCTGATGTGGGACACAGGGCAGGGGAAGCCTTGATATGATCCTGAGGCAAGTACCCACCTGGGGAACTTTCTCATTACAGGTTCTTTAAAAAGCCTCAAATTGAGTCTGCAGTTAAAGAGAACTTGACGTAGCATAAATGAGGACCTGCTCCACACGGCTTCCTGGATCCATCTGCACCACTCTACATGGTCACCAGCAGAAGAATCCAAGATGGCTGCAACCCAGAAGTACTTGCTAGGTTATGGCTTAGTTGATTGGGGGAGTGAAGCGATTGGCAAGGCAAAAGGAGGCTAGTGACAATCAGATTGTTGCTAGCTTTCAAGGGGATAGCAGAGCCCAGGGGGTACTGACAGCAGCAGGAGGACATCTGGGGTATGTTATTGGACACAGGCATGTCCTCTGCAGAAATCCAAACTGTCTACCTCGGGTACTTTTTTTTTAGAGCACTTGTTTCATTTCAAATACATTGTGGTTGTGTATAGAGCCCAAATGTTAGAATTGTTGTCCCAATATTTATGGACCTGGCTTTTTTCCAAGCTATATAACCTTTCTGCGGCTTTGAACGTCCCAATGAATGAGCACAGTAACTGCTTATCTGTGTGGAAGACGTTCATAACCACCAGGACTCTTCCTAGAGCTGGACAGCCATCTAAACTTGGGTAAAGGGCCTTAGGGAGGTGACCAAGATCCCGATGGTCACTCAGAGCTCCTGTATAGGACAACTCTACCATAAAGGGATTTCTGCAGTGGCCAAACCGAAGCACCGCCTTAGTAAAAGGTACATGGCAGCTTGCTTAGTTTGTGAAAATGGACTCTGGTTCTTAACAGAAATGTGGTTCTCGTGGTTAAGATTGAACTCTGGTGTGAATGATCGGAATCCTGTTTGGAAGGAATCATGTTTGGAGGAAATCAGTCACTGCTCATCACCAGGCCAACACCATCCCTACAGTGAAACATGGTGGTGGCATCATGCTGTGGGGATGTAAGTCAGCAGTAGGAACCAGACTAGTCAGGATAAAGGGAAAGAGGACTACAGCATTTTAGACATCCTGGATGGAAACCTACTCCAGAGCGTTCTAGAACTGACTGCGGTGATGGGTCATGTTTCAGCAGGACAAGGACTCTAGGCATATAGCCAAGATACTGAAGTAGCTTCAGGACAACTGTAAATGTGCTTAAGTGGGCCAGCCAGAGCTTAAACTTGAATCCAACTGAAATCTCTGGAGAGATCTTAACCAGCTTAGCGGTAATGATGAGCTCAGCTTGTCCATGACCGCCGTGCTGGATTGCTCTGGCCCTTGTGGGCCGATTTTCATAACTGTTTTTAAAACTCGCAGCTCTGCGTGTTGGGGACGTTCAACGCCAATGCGCTGCTACCCGCCGCTTAACAGGCCCCCCCCCCCCGAGACCCCGTGCGTGGCCTGGCCAATCAGTGCCAGGCAGCGCTGAGGGGTGGATCGAGACTCCCTCTGATGTCAGGATGTCGATGTCATCACAATTGTCGCCATGGCAACAGGGGAAGCCAAACAGGAAATCCCATTCTGAATGGGATTTCCTGTTTGCTCTGATCGCCGGAGGCGATCGGAAGGGGTGGGGGGATGCTGCTGCTTAGCGGCTATCATGTAGCTAGCACTAGGCTAGCTGCATGATTTAAGAAAAAAAAAAGTGCTGTGCAGCCACCCTGGCACATTCAATAGAACGCCAGGTGTTAAAGTGGCTTCTCAGACTCTTCCATTGAATCTGATTGGGCCCATACACTTGGCAATTTCAGCCATCGATCAATTCTATAGAATCGATCAGAAATTGAGTCTATCAAATTCCCTGGTTGATTTCGATTGATTTGATCTGACAGTATGGAAAATCTAAGTTGTACTGCTGACAGCAGATCCATGGCCCATAGAGTTGCATTGGATCTAATGGTCCAATAATGCATTTAGATCTATTTCCAATAGATTTCATTCTGAAATCTATTGGAAATCTGTTCCTAGTGTGTGGCACACATCAGATTGTACAAATGTTTACATGTATGGCTACCTTTAGAGATTCTGCAGAGAGGAATGGGTGTAGTAACGCCAGATCTGAAAATGGAGTGCTGTGAATACTTTACAGATACAGTACTACAATATACAGTACAGTGCATCTTAATTCCGTCAATGGGGAGTTCCATTTACAGGATCTTCTCAAAAAATTAGCATATTGTGATAAAGTTCATTATTTTCTGTAATGTACTGATAAACATTAGACTTTCATATATTTTACATTCAAATACACACAACTGAAGTAGTTCAAGAGTTTTATTGTTTTAATATTGATGATTTTGGCATACAGCTCATGAAAACCCAAATCTCCTATCTCAAAAAATTAGCATATTTCATCCGACCAATAAAAGAAAAGTGTTTGTTTTTAAAACAAAAAAAGTCAACCTTCAAATTATGTTTAGTTATGCTCTCAGTACTTGGTCGGGAATCCTTTTGCAGAAATGACTGCTTCAATGCGGCGTGGCATGGAGGCAATCAGCCTGTGGCACTGCTCAGGTGTTATGGAGGCCCAGGATGCTTCGATAGCGGCCTTAAAGGACTTCCGAGGCCAAAATCCGGGCCCAAAACATAAAAAAAAGTTAGCTACCTTCATGGCTTTGTAAGGCACGGAGGACGCCGTCCGCGCCCTCCGTGCCGTTCCGCCTGGTCCCCTCTGGTGAATAGCCCCCCGAAAGGCTGCGACCCCACGGTCCGGGTCGGCATCTTCTGCCCCTATAAAGATGGCCGCCGGAGCTGGCCACGGCTGCGCAGTCCGCATAGCCGCTACTGCGGCTGCGCAGCTCTAGGGCCAACCCCCCGATCACGTAACAGGCAGCGTGGATCGGAGGGTTGGCCCTAGAGCTGCGCAGCCGCAGTAGCGGCTATGCGGACTGCGCAGCCGTGGCCAGCTCCGGCGGCCATCTTTATAGGGGCAGAAGATGCCGACCCGGACCGTGGGGTCACAGCCTTTCGGGGGGCTATTCACCAGAGGGGACCAGGCGGAACGGCACGGAGGGCGCGGACGGCGTCCTCCGTGCCTTACAAAGCCATGAAGGTAGCTAACTTTTTTTATGTTTTGGGCCCGGATTTTGGCCTCGGAAGTCCTTTAAGCTCATCCAGAGTGTTGGGTCTTGCGTCTCTCAACTTTCTCTTCACAATATCCCACAGATTATCTATGGGGTTCAGGTCAGGAGAGTTGGCAGGCCAATTGAGCACAGTAATACCATAGTCAGTAAACCATTTACCAGTGATTTTGGCACTGTGAGCAGGTGCCAGGTCGCGCTGAAAAATGAAATCTTCATCTCCATAAAGGTTTTCAGCAGATGGAAGCATGAACCCACTTTTGAACCAGAAACAGCGGCAGAAGCGCCTGACCTGGGCTACAGAGAAGCAGCACTGGACTGTTGCTCAGTGGTCCAAAGTACTTTTTCGGATGAAAGCAACTTTTACATGTCATTCGGAAATCATGGTGCCAGAGTCTGGAGGAAGACTGGGGAGAGGGAAATGCCAAAATGCCTGAAGCCCAGTGTCAAGTACCCACAGTCAGTGATGGTCTGAGGTGCCATGTCAGCTGCTGGTGTTGGTCCACTGTGTTTTATTAAGGGCAGGGTCAATGCAGCTAGCTATCTGGAGATTTTGGAGCACTTCATGCTTCCATCTGCTGAAAAACTTTATGGAAATGAAGATTTCATTTTTCAGCACGACCTGGCACCTGCTCACAGTGCCAAAACCACTGGTAAATGGTTTACTGACCATGGTATTACTGTGCTCAATTGGCCTGCCAACTCTCCTGACCTGAACCCCATAGAGAATCTGTGGGATATTGTGAAGAGAAAGTTGAGAGACGCAAGACCCAACACTCTGGATGAGCTTAAGGCCGCTATCGAAGCATCCTGGGCCTCCATAACACCTGAGCAGTGCCACAGGCTGATTGCCTCCATGCCACGCCGCATTGAAGCAGTCATTTCTGCAAAAGGATTCCCGACCAAGTATTGAGTGCATAACTGAACATAATTATTTGAAGGTTGACTTTTTTTGTTTTAAAAACACTTTTCTTTTATTGGTCGGATGAAATATGCTAATTTTTTGAGATAGGAAATTTGGGTTTTAATGAGCTGTATGCCAAAATCATCAATATTAAAACAAAAAAAGCCTTGAACTACTTCAGTTATGTGTATTTGAATGTAAAATATATGAAAGTTTAATGTTTATAAGTACATTACAGAAAATAATGAACTTTATCACAATATGCAAATTTTTTGAGAAGATCCTGTATTTCCAGTGATTCAAGCACAGACAGCTTCTAAGCTAAATCAATGTGTGGTGATCAGTATGGTGGGATTTGCATGGGAAGCATAGGTCTCAACAGTTGATGCAGGTACAGTACTGCTAGTATGCTCCTCTGTCCACACGTCTGTGCAGCCTGGATACTATAACATTGCAGCCATGCACAAGCAAGTGACAGATAACAGGCAATTCCCTCAATCTGCCAGCAGCTTACACAGGACTTGCCAGTTAATGCAGGTGCAGTAATCTTAGTGTGCTCCTCCGTATCATCCAGGCTGCACAGAAATTTGGACAGAGCCTTGCAGTCATGCACAAGCAAGTCACACATGACGGCCTCGTCACCAAGGACAACATCCAGGACTACCAGCAGCTGGTGGAGAGATTATGCCACTGGTGCATGAACAGTCTGGTGCTAAACATGGCCAAAACTGTTGAGCTGCTTAATTGACTTTCGGAAGTCTGCTCCCACCCTGCCCCCCATCTACATCTATGGCACTGAGGTGGCCAGAGCGCCCTGCACTCGACTTCTGGGTACCACCATCTCCAGCGATCTCAGTTGGAGGGTCAACCCAGCGGAAAGCCCAGCAGACTTCTTCCTCCGCCAACTGCGGAAGTTCGGCATGGCACAAGAGATTCTAACAAGTTTCTACTCTGCCACTATCAAATTGATCCTCTGCTCCGGCATCTTGGTCTGGTATGTGGGAGCCACCGCCAGCGACAGGCACAAACTACAGAGGGTCATCAGATCAGCGGAGAGGATCATTGGGAGACCTCTGCCCTCACTTGACCTCCTGTATAACACAAGACTGTGTGCCAGCGTGCTGAAGATCGCAAGTGACCCCTCACACCCTGGCCACTGTTTCTTCACCCCACTTCCATTGGCCCGGAGACTCCGGGCCATCCCCACCAAGACCACCAGACACAGGAACTCTTCCCTATGGCCGTTAGCCTCCTGAACTCCCTTCACATTCTCCCACCTGCCATCAGCGTCCTACCACCGGCATAGTAGCGGACTGGTGAAATGAGTTTCTTTTCTCTCGAGCAACTAGCCATCATATTTTAACTGATCAGACTTTTTCCCGCACTTTTGGAAGACTGGCAGAGTCTCTGAAAGATGTATATTGATGCTGAATGTATATCTATTTGAGAATGATGGATCACTGTCATGTTCTTTATATTTTGTTGTGGTTACCTTCCTGCTTTTCTATGTACCGCCCTGTATCGTGCCAAACTCATGACCCAGTCGTGCTTGGCGAAATAAAATGATTCTGATGGGGAACTCCTTCAGTAATTGGTAATGCAGGTACAGTACTGATAGTGTTCTTTGTCCACATGTCTGTGCAGCCTCGATGATGCTGGAACGTTGCAGCCATGCACAAGCAAGTCACACATGATGGGAAACTCCCTCAGTAATCAGGCAGCAGCTTGCGGTATTTAGCCTCTGCACTGACTGGTGCTTGGAAGGTAATCCACATGGACAGAGATAGTGAGCGGACTACAAGTGGCTACCAGTCCACCCACTGCTCAGGTCTACAACTGATGTATAACTCGTGTCGCCCACTTTCCATTATAGCCGGCTCTAGAATACTGCAGGGGCCGCATACCGGGTTCACTATAATGGGGCGTTACTATTGGAACAATTCAATGCCTTGGGTAACTAATGTAGATATGAATCAGAAGTTGGCTCTCCAATGGTGGTCGTTATCTAAGGAGAGAGCACTCTGAGCCAGGCTTGTAGAAGGGTTGGAGAGTGGTCCCCTTTGCCATAGACTTGAGGGGCTGCTGGCTCCTCCCACAAAACGTACTGGGCAGGCATTTGCTATTGTGTTATAGAGCTAGGTTGAGAAGTTGGCAGAATTCTATTGATCCTTTTTTTTTAAGCTAGATAAATTTGCATAAATCTGCATCAACTTAAGAGTTTTTAAAAATACACATGCTGTACTTGCAAATGAATATTACATACTTACCTCGCTGTCAATTCCTCTCAGACCAGTTGCTGTCAGTTATAACTGAAAGGACAACTGATATGCAAGGTAATGTCCATGTTTCCTTATGGCTCAAATGCTATTACTGGTTCACTGACTGCTGACCCGGAGGATATTCCTAGGGTCACCGCTATAGAGGCCTGAGAAGTCCATTGCTCACAGTGAACAAACAGGACGTGGGAGAGAAGGAAAAGATTGATGAGCAGACTGGGGTTATGACGTGTATGTTTATGCTGACTTATTTATCATTGGAGGTTTGGATATAAAAATGTTTTTGTAGTGGGCTAAAAGAGCTCAAACTATGCCCAAGTGTCTTGCCTTCCGAAATTTTAGCAAGTCACTTCAGAGAACTCTGGATAAGTGACCTCTGTGCAGCGCTGTGGAATATGTCAGCTCTATATAAATGTATAAAAGTGTGTGACCGTGAGGACATTAGAGTGTAAGCTACTCTGGTGCAGAGACTGACATATTCCACAGCCCTGTACTGAGATCACTGATCCATTACCATCAGTTTCTGCACCAGAGGAGCTTACACTCTAATGTCCTCACCCCAGTCACACACTATTATTATTATTATACATTTATATAGCTGACATATTCCACAGCGCTGTACAGCGATCACTGATCCATTACCATCAGTTTCTGCACCAGAGGAGCTTACACTCTAATGTCCTCACCCCAGTCACACACTATTATTATTATTATACATTTATATAGCTGACCTATTCCACAGCGCTGTACAGAGATCACTGATCCATTCCCATCAGCCTCTGCACCAGAGGAGCTTACACTCTAATGTCCTCACCAGTCACACACTATTATTATTATTATACATTTATATAGCTGACATATTCCACAGCGCTGTACAGAGATCACTGATCCTTTCCCATCAGTCTCTGCACCAGAGGAGCTTACACTCTAATGTCCTCACCACAGTCACACACTTATTATTATACATTTATATAGCTCTGACATATACCACAGCGCTGTACAGAGATCACTGATCCATTCCCATCAGTCTCTGCGCCAGAGGAGCTTACACTCTAATGTCCTCACCCCAGTCACACACTATTATTATTATTATACATTTATATAGCTCTGACATATACCACAGCGTTGTACAGAGGTCACTGATCCATTCCCATCAGTCTCTGCGCCAGAGGAGCTTACACTCTAATGTCCTCACCACAGTCACACACTTATTATTATACATTTATATAGCTCTGACATATACCACAGTGCTGTACAGAGATCACTGATCCATTCCCATCAGTCTCTGCACCACAGGAGCTTACACTCTAATGTCCTCACCCCAGTCACACACTATTATTATTATTATACATTTATATAGCTGACATATTCCACAGCGCTGTACAGAGATCACTGATCCATTCCCATCAGCCTCTGCACCAGAGGAGCTTACACTCTAATGTCCTCACCCCAGTCACACACTATTATTATTATACATTTATATAGCTCTGACATATTCCACAGCACTGTACAGAGATCACTGATCCATTCCCATCAGTCTCTGCACCACAGGAGCATACACTCTAATGTCCTCACCACAGCCACACACTATTATTATTATTATACATTTATATAGCTGACATATTCCACAGCGCTGTACAGAGATCACTGATCCATTCCCATCAGCCTCTGCACCAGAGGAGCTTACACTCTAATGTCCTCACCCCAGTCACACACTATTATTATTATACATTTATATAGCTCTGACATATTCCACAGCACTGTACAGAGATCACTGATCCATTCCCATCAGTCTCTGCACCACAGGAGCTTACACTCTAATGTCCTCACCACAGCCACACACTATTATTATTATACATTTATATAGCTCTGACATATACCACATCGCTGTACAGAGATCACTGATCCATTCCCATCAGTCTCTGCACCAGAGGAGCTTAAACTCTAATGTCCTCACCACAGTCACACACTTATTATTATACATTTATATAGCTCTGACATATACCACAGCGCTGTACAGCGATCACTGATCCATTCCCATCAGTCTCTGCACCAGAGGAGCTTAAACTCTAATGTCCTCACCAGTCACACACTATTATTATTATACATTTGTATAGCTCTGACATATACCACAGCGCTGTACAGATATCACTGCTCCATTCCCATGTCTCTGCACCAGAGGAGCTCACACTCTAATGTTCTCACCCCAGTCACACACTATTATTATTATTATACATTTATATAGCTCTGACATATTCCACAGCGCTGTACAGAGATCACTGATCCATTCCCATCAGTCTCTGCACCAGAGCAGACGTGCGGTGGGGAGCTCCTGTTGAGATCCAGAGAGCAGCATAACCGGCTTATACCTAGCCCAGTTCTGTGCTTGTTTTTGGGCTTGGAGACACCTGAGGTCCCTGCTTAGGCCTTGGCCTGCAGGGGCCCTCTCTACACTAGCCAGCTGCTTCCAGCAATGGAGCAGCTGGCTCATGCCCCCCCTGACCTGTCTTACCTAGGGGCAGGGGGGAATATCCGAGAAGCAGCTTCCAGAGATGTGGTGGCGGATGTGGTGGCCTGGAATAAGGCAATGAGTTATCATTCACACCTGTATGACCAACTGGAGTTGCAACTAAAAGAACGGATACACCGCTTTGGAGTGAGATGGAGACCTGAATTCCTCCAAACCGACCCAGTAACTGCGGAGCTACAAAGAAAAATAGATGAGCAGAGGAAAGTGGTGTCAGAACTGGAGGAGAAAGGTGGACCCTTCCGTGAATCCTACTGTAATGCTGCTCGGTTCCGTCAGCAAGCAGCAAAGCCAGCTATGGGAAGAGCAACACCTACACCTGGAGCCGATGTGAGAGCTGAGACATCCCAAACCGTAAGTCCCGCGGAAAGGGTGGAGGGTAATCCCAGTGAGACCCCGTGTGGGCAGGTAGAGGAGATGGAGGTGACCCTGGAAGGTGTGGAGGGTACTGGTGAGCCAGCTGTGCTCAGAGCCCCCCAGCAGAGTGTGGCTGTGGCCGGAGAGGGGGGCTGTGCTGATGTGCAAACCCAGAGCAGCCCTGTGTGTACAGAGAAAGCTATGGAGAAGGAAATGTTGCAGTCTAACGTGCCTACACCTAATGCGGCTGCCGGTGGAGTTGATGGTGTGACGAGCAATGTGCCTAATGTGGCCCCTGCATCCCCTGTGAGCCAGGAGCCTGCTGACACTGATCCTATGGAGGAGGATATGCAGCCTGAGGATACTAAGAATGCTGGTGTGGTGGAGAGCGATGTGCCTGTGTCTGCTGATGTGGTCCCTGCACCCCCTGTGAGTCAGGAGCCTGCTGGAGCCGATGTGGTGGGAGAGGGCATGCAGCCTGAATTGCCTGTCCCTAGCAGTGCTGGTGTGCTGGGGAGTGATGTGTCTGCTGAACCTGCTGATGTGCCCCCTGTGAGTCAGGAACCTGCTGATGCTGGCCTGCTGGAGGAAAAGACAGAGACAAACTTACGTACATCGCTGCCAAGAGCAGCAAAAAGGAGGAAAAGTAAACTTAAACTCACTATGAGGAAGAAGCATGCTGCTCGCAGCCAGCCCTGCACTGCACAGCTGTCTACTGCAGAGGGTGCAGGGCCGGGATTGGCGGGAAAGCAAAGAGGAAGTGATGTCAGCACTACTGGAGCTCTGTACTCTGAGGCATCCCCGGCATCCCTGCGTGTGGGAGCCAGCAGAGCTGGAGTCAGACTGGTGAGAAGCTGCAGGCTGGTGATGGAGCTTTTGTGAGTAAAGCTGTCACCAGCCATGATGAGGATGTTTCATTAACCCCTTCTGAGGTGTCTGCACCTCCAGGGGGGAACTCTGCCACATCCATTGAAGATAATGGTGGCTGTGAGCAAATTTTGTCTGTTAATGCTAATTTGTCTACTGGTGTTGATTGTAATGTTGTTGTGCAGAAACATGTGCCAGAGGTTATTGTGTCCTCACTCCCAGCTGCACAAACTAGTGAGACATCTGCTGAAGAAAAGCAGCTAGCTGCCAATATTAACAATGAAACCAGGTCTATTGATAGTGTTAATAACCCTGTGTCTTCAATTCCGGGTCCTGTCGGGGCTCCTGTCGTGCCTGCTGGGGATCTGGGGTCGGGGCCAGCTGAGTCCACTGTCCACATTAAAGTAAAAACTGTGGACACCATTTTTGGTGACATTAAAACTGTGGTGGTGGATGGGTTGGCACTGGCCCCGGGTCTTGCATGCACGGCAGGCAATGGAGATTCTGTTTCAGTATCTGCTGGTCTTTAAAAGGAGGTTTTAGGGGTGGCAGATGTCCCTTCTGGGGGTTCTAACTCATCTGCCAAAAAGGTATTGCCCCAACAGGTTGAAGAAAACAGGGAAATAGAACGTTTTGAGAAAGAACTTTTGGGGCCGAGGGTGATAGGTGATTTTGTAGCAGGAAATAAGCGGTATGTCATAGAACCTGATGTATTGTATATATTAGGGGAAAAAAATTGTAAAGTACTTGATTTTTTTCAAATAGAGGAAGAGTCTAATTTAAGTAAGATTGAGTCCATAGGCTTAGGTGATTCCAGCCTAGGTATTCAATCAGATTTCAGAGCAGGTGGTATGCGTTTCCTGATTAGAAACGAAGTACTTTTTTGTTATGATGATAAAGGCAGTGAAATCCTCATGGAGGTCATTGCTGGAGTGGGCGAGTGTCATCCTTCTGTAAAAAAAACACCAATTTCTTCTAGTTCTGGTTTAGCCTCTGTCACCAGGAGTGGGGAAACTGTAGCACCTACTGTGCTACCCAAGCCGCAGGCTAAACCCTTTTCGTATGCCCAAAAGGCAGCAAGCGGTCGGTCAGGTGGTAGTGTTGCTGGAGGTAAGAGAGTGCCCGCTCCCTTGGTACAGGGGGAGGATGCACCTGTGTCGGGGGGGAGGAGGAACGTGGTCCGTTTTAAATGGATTGGTGAATCCCGGATCCCGGGAAAGCAGGACTTCGTTCGCCTTCTCCTTGGCACAGGTGTAAAGGCCCAGGACATTTATGCGATCATTGCTCCTGGTGACCCCCCTGAGTACTACGACGTTAGCTTTCTGACTTCAGGGGGGCAAGAGTTTTTTATGGAAGAGAAGGATAGAAGGAGAGCAGAGTGGAAAAACTTTGTTGCATCGTATGTGTCTCGGCAACCCCTGGAGAGGAAGGCTACCGTCGTAGTATACAATGAATCCATCCCAGTACAAGACGTTATCCTCTGGCTCTCTCACTATGTAGATGTGGTGTCCCGTCCCCAGAGGATCCTGGATGACCTGGGTATCTGGTGGGGCGGATATGAAATCTCAATAAAAATGAGATACGAAAATGGAGTGTATTCTCATGTTCCCAGATCCGCCCTTATCGGAAGAGATAAAATTTCAGTTTTCTACCCAGGTCAGCCCAGGGTCTGCAACCGTTGTGGGGGGAGGGGACACTACAGCTATGGCTGTAAGCAGCCCCGGTGTGGTCTTTGCCAGGAGTTTGGGCATGACGCAAAGGATTGTAAAAATATCAAGTGTAATCTGTGCCATAGTTTTGGCCATCCCTATAGTGTGTGCCCAAACTCCTGGGAAAACTTGCCTGCCACTGTGAAGGAGGCCTTGCTGGCAAAGATGGAAGAGGAGGGAGTACAGTCGTATGCCCTTAACCTTCCTATTGTGCAAACCTCTCAGTCTGTTTCCCCTGCCACCCCTCCTGATGTGTCGAATCCTGTGTCTGAACCTAGTGTCAACCCAACTACTGTGCTCCCCTCTGAAACAGCGCCCACTGAGGAGGCCTCTGAGGAACTGTGGCATGTAGTGAAGAGGGCCAGGGGAAGAGGTCGTACTGGGAATGTGACTGGGGGAGCGGGTACTCCCTCCCAAAAATCGCCTGAGTCTGGAGGTCCTAAAAGGAAAGCCGCTAATACCCCTTATCCTGGGTCGCGCAAGGGCCCAAGGGAAAAAGGGACCAAGGAAGCTATAGTTACCAGAGATGGTAAGGGGCCGCTGGCCCAGTCAATTTCAAAACCTGAGCCAAGTCCCAAACCTTCTTCTCCCTCTCCAACTGTTTCCCCTACTACTCCTCCCTCACCTTCCCCTCCTGTTATCCCTCCTCCTTCTGCCCTCCCTCCTGTCCCTCCTGATGAACCTCCCGCCCCTGTCCCTTTGTCTAATCCCCCCTCCCCAATGTTACTTTCTGAGACATCTGTGGTCCCTCCCTCAATAGAGAGAGAGCCGATAATGTCGGTTGAGTGGGATGATCTACCTCCAGATGAACTGATTTATCTGGAAAATAGGCTTCGTTATGTGAAGAAACATAAACCTAAAACCCTTAAGGAGAGGCGATTACAGAAGCAGTATGAGACCACTGTTAAAAGACAGGACATCCATTTGTCCAACAGGTTTAGTACTCTGCAAAACGAGCAGGAAGATCCATCCTCTGAGGAGGTCATGGACACAGCAGACTCTGGGCAGAAGAATGCATCCTAATGTTGTCTCTGTCTTGTGTTCTTTTATTTCTTTTTGTCCTTTGTGAAGTAAGTTGGAGGGATTCTATTTTTTACACTCAAATGGCTGTTCTCCCACCACTAAAGCTGGCGACCATTAATGTTGCCAGCATAAAATCAGTAAGAGCTCGTGAGTTAGCCTTATTTTTTCTCAGCCGTTTTGATGCTGACATTTTGTTTTTGCAAGAGACTAGGCTCACCTCTTTGGCTGATATCCACCTGGCCAAGAGGGACTGGAGATCTGGTCCGAGTTATTGGTCTCTTGCGGCTGAGCCTTACAGTGGTGTGGCAGTACTTTTTAGAACTGGTTCAGTAACTTGCCGGCGAGTGTTTGAGATAGAAATGGGGAGATGTCTGGTCCTAGACGTCGTTGTGAAGGGGCAGGACCTCAGGCTAATTAACATCTATGGCCCCCAGTCCAAATGGGAGAGGAAATGCCTTTTTACAGCGATCAGGCCTTTCCTTTTTACAACCCGGCATGTAGTATTTGGTGGTGATTTTAACACCATTGTCAGGTCAATGGACAGGAGAGGTGCCAATACTCGGCTGGGTTGCGATAGTATTTCATTAAATAGAATAGTTAGTGAGGCTGGTTTGGTGGATGTTCACGTTCGACATTCACCAAACCTCACTGGGTTCACTTTTTCTAGAGGTACTAGTCAGAGTAGAATAGACAGGTTTTTTGTTACAGAGAGTCTTGCTACCTCTTCCCATAGGGTACGGCCGGTAGAATTCTCTGATCACTGTATTCTGTCGGTGGACTTGAATGTTTCGGATGCTCCTCCCAGGGGTAGGGGTATCTGGAGACTTAATTCGACTCTATTGCTGGAGGAGAGTATAAGACAATCTGTTGAGGAATTTTTTCAGGCGCAGGTTACCATCCTGGACTGCTTTGGCAACAGGTCAGAGTGGTGGGAGGTAGTCAAAAAGCGGGTTGTTGGACTCTTCAAGGGCCTAGCCAAGAAAAAACACGTTGGTAAATATGTTGCTTACCAACGACTGAGAAGAAGACTTGAAGTCCTTGTTTCGGAAGGCGGAGATCAGGGGGAGATCTCTGAGGTCAAGACTCAACTCAAGCAGCAGCAGTATGACCGGCTGTCCTCTCTGTGTCTGGAAAGGGATTATGGCAAATACCACTCGCCTGATCCCTACCAGAACTGCAGACAAGGTGCAGCGCTTAAAACGGTCATTGGTCTCAGAGATGGTTCAGGATTTGTAGCAAAGTCCAGGCTAGGAATCCTGTCCATTGCTAGAGGTTTTTATGCTGATTTGCTTGGGAGAAAGTCACTTGATCAAGCAAGGATAAAAGATTTTCTGGTCTCTACACCAGGTCTCGATGATGTTGATGTTTCTGGCATAAATTTGACAGAGGTAATCACTACCGAGGAAGTACTAAGAGCTATTGATAGCCTTACACCTAAAAAGACCCCTGGTCCAGATGGCTTGACGGCTGAATTTTACAAGACTTTCAAGTCATTTCTGGCACCTCAATTGGCAGATGTTTTTAATCATTGCCTTGCTGAGGGTGTGTTACCATCGTCCATGAGGCAATCGGCTGTGATCCTTCTGTCAAAAGGTAAAGATCCCGAGATGATTGAGAATTGGCGTCCCATCAGCCTTCTCAACGTCGACAGGAAGATTTTGGCAAAAATTTTGTTCTGGCGTCTGACTCAGGCAACATGTATGCTTTCTCGCCATCAGCACTGCTCAGTTCCGGGTAAAGGCACTTTCTCAGCGTTGTTAGCTGTCCGGGAAGTCTTGGAGCGGTGCAGGGCTGAGGGTTGGGGAAAGTACTTGCTGGCATTGGACCAGTCCAAGGCTTTTGATCGGGTCAACCATGAGTACCTGTGGCAGTTACTTTGCGTTTATGGTCTACAGGGTGGTTTTGTTGATTGGCTCCGTACATTGTACAAAGGGGCAGAGAGTTTCATGCTTGTCAATGGTTGGGTTGGCAAACCTTTTGAAGTAAGTTCTGGTGTCCGTCAGGGTTGCCCTTTGAGCTCCCTCCTGTACGTGTTTGCGATCGACCCCTTCGTGAGGAGGCTAGAGAACAGCATGCTCAGTGGAGTTCCTGCGGGCATCCCTGGTGTCTCATCCTTCAAGGTAGTGGCCTATGCCGATGATGTAACTGTGATAGTCTCTGGGACAGAGGAGGCAAAGGTGGTTGTCTCGGAGATTGCCAGGTACTCAGAAGCATCAGGATCACAGGTCAATCAGGACAAGTGTGAAATTTTCTGGATGGGAAAAGATGGAGAGAGCTTTGTACTTCCTGGCTCCTTTCCTGTACCCCAACCGAAAATTAAGATCCTTGGCATCGAATTCAGTCCTGGTGATTACGGCCATCAAAATTGGGTTTGTAGACTAAATGATGTCGGCGCTAAGGTGGCTCGCTGGAAAGGTTGGCATTTGACCTTCAGAGAAAGGGTTGATCTGATCAAGAGCCATCTGGTACCAATACTGTTATATGTTAGCTATGTTGCAATTTTGCCTCAATCCCTGTATTCGAGGATATGCGACCTGTTTTTCCAGATGCTCTGGAAAAACAGGTTAAACATTGTGCGCAGAAACATTACCTACAAAGTCAGGCAGGAGGGTGGCTTAGGTATGGTCAACCCGATTGTTTTCTTTTCTCTGCTTTTTATCAAACATAATCTTGGTAACATGCTTGCAGAGAACCCGCCTGACTGGGTAGGCATTTTTCGTGACTGGTTTGGGACTTCTCTCACGAGTTGGGAAAGTAGTGGTCCAGTGAAGAGTTTGGCATCACGTCGTGACTATCTTCCGGCCTATGTTGCCCCGTGTCTGAGAAAGCTAAAACAGTGGGGATTGACTGTGGAGGATATCAAATCGGTCGGGAGGCGTGCTCTCACGGTCCGGGTGGTAGACTCACACTTTCATGACTCACTGTACTTGAGAGATTGCCCAAGCACGCATCTGGAGGAGGGTTTGCGGCTCATTAATTCGCCGCGGATTCCCAACAAATTGTGGGACATCGCTTGGCTCTCCTTTCAAGGCAAGCTTTACGTTAAGGGTAACGTGAAATGTCTAAAGGTGGAAGCACGTGGATGTCCTCGTGAGGAGTGTGGTGGTGCTGAGGAGTCCATGGATCACTTTTTGCTTCACTGCCCCTTTAATGTGGAAGTATGTAAACAGGTGGGTGGGAGCCTAGGTATTCCTTTCCTGGCGCATCTGAGTTATGCTGAGTGGGCATACGGAGCATTCAAACGTCGCCAGGGTTTTGATTTGTGCACTTTGTATTTAGTTAGTTTAGCTGTCAGACATCACACATGGTTAGCACGGTGTCAGCTTTGCATTAGGCAGAAATTCCTCCCTGTTCAGGTGGTGGTGAACAGTATTCTGGGTGAGGTTTCTAGGATTCGGTGCTTGGAGAGGCGTAGGATGGGCAGAGGTGCCTGGGTTCTTGCCTGGCAGAACATCAGGCCTCCTTAGCCTATTGACGTCTCTTCTGGGTGAGCTTTCTATTTCTCATCACAGACTACTTAGATTTTGAATCTTTTTCTACATTTTTTGTAAATGACTGGCCGCAGACATACTGGAGGTGTTTTCCTTCCAGCTTATTCTTATTGTATTGGAGATGAGGTTTTTTTTTTTTTTTTTTTTTTTTTTTTTTTGTCTTGTGCAGGTTTTTGATTATTTATCGTCGTATGTGTACACTTGCCCTTTTCCTGAATATGTGGTAGTTTGATTGTTAGTGTTGGTGCATTTATTTTGTATGATTGTTGTTAGGTGATGTCAGGTATTGTGTGGTGTTGGTTATTGTATTTGTTGCATACGTTCAGGTGTTGGGTCTGTGTTATTTAGTCATGTCTCGTTGTTTGAATCGGTGGTATGTTTGAGCATTCTTCTGCTCAGGTCTTCATAACAGATTAATATTGTATTATAATGTTATGTTGATTTTGTTGTTTTTGGACATAGAAGTCCTGCTTTTGTTTGTGCATATATATGCAGAATTGATTGTTTTTTCTTGTTTCTTTCATCTTGTTTTTTGTTACATTTGGTATGATTAATTGATCAAATTATTTTATTTATTTATTTGTATTATAATTGTAAATAATATTTTTCTAATAAAAAATCTACACTCTAATGTCCTCACCACAGTCGCACACTATTATTATTATTATACATTTATATAACTTTGACATTCCACAGCGCTGTAAAGAGATCACTGATCAATTCCCATCAGTCTCTGCACCAGAGGAGCTTACACTCTAATGTCCTCACCACAGTCACACACTATTATTATTATACATTTATATAGCTCTGACATATTCCACAGCGCTGTAAAGAGATCACTGATCAATTCCCATCAGTCTCTGCACCAGAGGAGCTTACACTCTAATGTCCTCACCACAGTCACACACTATTATTATACATTTATATAGCTCTGACATATTTTATGGGGCTGTACAGAGATCACTGATCCAGTCCCATCAGTCTCTGCGCCAGGGGAGCTTACACTCTGTCATCATGTTTGCAGAAGTGCTGGGTGTGTGTTTGCACCAGACAGGCTGCCCCCTGGTGGCAGCTCGTATAGCAGTCATGGCCCAGGCTAGCCTTTGTCCTACTTGTGACTGGCACGTCTTATCAGCTCCCTGGAAGAAAGGCGCTGTGGTGATCGCTGTTTGTTTTGTGGGCTTGTCAAGGTGCAGCCTACAAGTCTGTGTGTCATGGTCATTTCTCATGGCTGCTGAAGGATTATGTGTGATTATGCCACAAATAAGACACCAATCCCAACTTTCCTGATCAGTAATGCACTTATGGTCCGGCACCGGTCCCCGCTTTGCCCAGAAAGTCTGAAGATCCCCTGAGTGCTGATTGTTTACACTCTTCATCCTCTGCAGCTCAGATATACTCACCTCCACCTGGGAGAGAATTCTGGTTTAGTATCTTGTGGAAATTAAGACATCCCCAAAAGTAAAGCCCTTGTAGATATTTCCAACATGCTTGAAATGTAAGCCACCCTGAAAGCAAGCCCTAGCTGTAGTAAGGGAAGAAGTATAGCAACTTGTGTTACTACTGGAGCCGATGGTTTTTCAGGTGGGACCATGGCTCAGTCATAGCAAGTGCAGTGATTGGCCTAATAAAGGAGCTATGGTCCCACCTGCGAGACCATCAGCTCCAGTAGAAACAAGTTGCCATACTTCTTCCCCATAGGCTGAAGATCGGAGACACAGTGGCAGGAAGCTGGGGGAAGGAACTGCATGGAGCTCTGATGCATAGGGACACCAAGGGGACAGAGAGCAATACCAGGAGGACACTAAAGGTGCAAGAGGAACACAGGCATATGAGGTGGATCTATGGCTAAAAGTGTTAGAGGATCAGCAGGACAGCCAGGCAATCTGTATTTCTTATAAGGAAATAAATATGGCAGCCTCCATATAACTCACCTCGAATTCAGGAAATAAAAATGGCAGCCTCCAATCTCATCGGCACAGTGGACTGCCATGTTGAGGATAACAGTTTTCGCTCCTTTCATACCAGTCTCCATATCCCTTCCACTTCAGGGATCCTTAAAGCGGAATATAACCCTGCATTTCAACTTCGCTCTAAAACATTATTTACAGCATATTATATGCAACCAGAATTTTTTTATTTATTTTTTACTAGACCAGCATTGGAAGGGTTACACACAGAGCTTTAAAGTTCCGTGGAGAGACATGCTGCCGGCAGCCAAAGTTTAGATAGATACATTTAAGTAAACAGAATGTAACAAGTGAGGAATGTGACTCACTCTCTCTGACTGTGCAGGAGCTGGAGGACAGCCAGAGAGTGCGTAACATTCCTCACTTGTTACATTCTGTTTACTTAAATGTATCTATCTAAACTTCGGCTGCCGGCAGCATGTCTCTCCACGTAACTTTAAAGCTCTGTGTGTAACCCTTCCAATGCTAGTCTAGTAAAAAAAAAAAAAAATGCTGGTTGCATATAAAATGCTATAAATAATGTTTTAGAGCAGCAAAGTTGAAATGCAGGGTTATATTCCGCTTTAATGCAAACAGATAAGGTTTGTTGGACCTCATGTGGAATCCTCAAGGAGCAATGGAGAAGCATTGGTAAATCATGTCCGGTACACACTGGGCCAGCACTGCTCAATCTGCTGCCTGTGACCGTATTAGCCACACATCTGTCATCTGCACATCAGGTCTGGTGATCAGGGATCTGGATACAGACAAAAGAATAGATTGCTGAGAACACCAGACCTGATGTGCAGATGCCAGATACTCTGTCACAGCATATGGATGCCTAGTGAAGAAAGAGCATGTTTAAGCATCGCCAATCAGTGGATTAAAGGGACACGGAGAAGTTTCAGGATAGCAGTCTAAACTCACCCTGTGCCCAGCTCACTGATGTCATACGAATACATAGACCTGCTTCCCACCTGACTTCACTAGTGGGGAGGAGGAATGAAGAATCTGTGCTGTCCAGGACATGACTGACTTTTCTGGGGAGATTGCTGGCAGTCACCACTGCACTGTGCTTGATGGAGCATTTTATACCACTGAGGAATAGAAGAAAGACAGCCAACCATAGTGAACTGTGCACAACTGTGTGCAGCACTACGACCTCTCAGCAGGGTCACTTACTGATGCTGCTGGGGATCATGGGAAATGTAATCTTGGGTCCTAATAGCAATTGCTACCCAAAGCAGTGCCAACCTTGCAATTTTAGCTGGTTCGTTTTTACAATACTGATGACATCGCTACATAACTTGATCTTAAAGTGGATCCGAAATAAACTTTTGCTCATTGCATAGTTGGGTTCCTTTCATATAGTTTATAGGGCATTCCTCAAGCCAAATACTTTTTTTGTTTTGTTTTAATACTCTAATTCCCTATACACTAAACAAGCCTCGCTCACAGCTTCTCCAGTGCCTTGGCACTTTCAGACTCCTGTAGCAGGGGCTTATGGGAGCTCAGTCTGGGCAGGAGGAGGTCACTAGCCAGAGATTGCAGAGGGAGAAGGGAGGAGAGGGGAGTGGAGTTTTCACAGCCTGAGGGCTGGAGATGCAGAGCAGCTTGCCTGTGTGTAATGTGACAAACAGAACATGGCTGCCCTCATTGTATCACAGGAATAAATAATAATAAACTGTTGAAGCTGTTTGCAGCTAGATATGCTGTGTAATCTAAATTTTAGATAAGATATATAGACAAGTCACTTGTTATAGTTAGTTTTTCATCTCGGATATGCTTTAAAAGTAAAATTCCTCAATGTTTGACACAGGGGCCTGTCCCTGGCTGCTCCAAACCCTGTAATATCCTGCTACCTCTCTAATCGCGATTTATAAAGTACACTTGAAGTGAAAGCGAAATGGAGGCTGCCGTATTTATTTCCTTTTAAGCAATACCAGTTGCCTGGCAGCCCTGCTGGTCTTCTGTCTCTAATACTATTATCCATAGACCCTGAACAAGCATGCAGATCAGGTGCTCTGACTGGATTAGTTGCATACTTCTGTGTGATTCAGACATTACTGCTGCCAAAGTGGTCAGCAGGGCTGCCAGGAAACTGGTATTGTTTAACAGGAAATAAAAATGGCAGCCTCCATATACCTCTCACTTCAGGTTCCCTTTATGACCTCCTCAATCAACCCCCCCCCCCCCCCGGTTGGGATCTTTCAGGTCTCTGTTCTCTTGCTGTTCTCAATGTAAACCGCCTCCATTGGCAAACTCATCTCCTCCCTGGACTTCAACTACCACCTATATGCAGATGACACCCAGATCTGCCGCCATGGACCTCTCCACCACCACGGATAAGGTGTCCTCCTGCCTCTCAACCATTGCATTTTGGGTGTCAGCCAGGTTCCTGAACTCAAACCTGGATAGAACGAAACTAATTTACCTGCCCCATTCAGCATCACTGCCCCCCACCGAGAATAGGGTGAGCAGTGGCACTTATTAAGGAGAGCTCTGTGGTATAGTTGGATTTCTAGGCTCATCTTGAAGGATACCTGTCCTTATATTCAAACTACAGGAGCCCAGAGTTCATTTGGAACAATCTATGTTGACAGATTTCGTGAGCAAGAGACCCATGTTTGTGACTAGACTACCAATGCTCATCTAAAACTCATCCCACCACAATGGATTGTCTTCAGTGCGAGGACCCGGTTAGCTCAGCAACCACATCTGACCAATGGCTGGCCACCTGATTAAGCCGCAGGCCTGGCCAGTGGCAGATGTAGTAAGTCAATGTTTACATTTAGATTGATCTAGCACCATTCTGAGGAGGTCCAGTAAAAGCTGAACGTGGAAGGAGATGCCAGTGATGGAATGAAGTTGATTAAAGGTTCTGTCTTTCTGCAGGGCTTTCAAGTGAAAACATTTATGAAACCTACCTCACCTCCAACCCAGCTTCTCAAAGTTGTCAAGACAACAGGCCTAAGCTGAAACGAAACAAGACAACAGCTGGACCCTAATGTCCTACTTTGTCAACCTAGTAGTAGAGTCGTAGCAACAAGTAACAACCAACATGCCCATAATTTCACCTCACAAAAGAAAAAAAAAAACGAAGCTTAATTCGTTAGGAAATTGTATTTATATAAAATCTGTACAGGATAATTAGTCAGATACAGATTAATTCCAGAGGTAAGAGTGCAAACACATGGGAGAGTGCAGGAACACCCACCACAACAAATACACAGCCTACACCCTCAAATCCCCTCCGGTCCATTCATGATATCCACCCTACGAAGAAAGGGTTGCCTAGTTCTTCCTACATTGATTCATTAACGGAAACCACTCAGAAGAGATCAGCAGCAAAAGAAAGTTACTATAATAAAAATAATCAAAGGTAAACCCAGCCAATGTTGGTATTCATGTTCCATAATTTGTATAAGTTTGTTTTAGGATAGACACCAGTGTTTGGTGGTGGGGAGTGTGTGTCAGGTGGGGGAAGATGGGGAACATACCATTCTCCAAATATTCACACTTTATATTGCTGGAAACCCTTTGGCCATGCAGGACCCAAAACTTTTGACCTGCACACGAAGTCCTGCTCCACATTGTCCAAGTCCTATGTCGGACTGCAGTGGATCATGCTGGATTCTCTAGATATCTGACCACCTTCTAAAGTGTCTGTAGCCACACCTCTAACTGCAACCGAAAATAAACGATCAGTTCTGGAATGAGCAAGACAAACTTTTCACAATGGTTAGCGTGGAGGGGGAGCGGTGATGAGAAAACAGGAATCCCACCAGTGGAATTCCCAAGAGATATGAAGATATCGACTATGTCAGTATGGAGCCATTCAGATATATAATCAAGTGACATGGCTTTTATCTCTTGTTTTCGGAAATCTACCCCCTGAGGGTCAATCATTTGCTCGGGTATCACCTATACCCTCGAGGAGCAGATTCCACCCCATCCCTGTTGGCAAAAGGGACATCTTTTGGAGTTTTCTCTTCTTTTTATTCTTGAGATCAAAACTGTTCTTCCAGTGGGATTTCCTGAGGGAAGAGAGAAGAGGAGGAAAGACTCATCTCTTCCATGTAGGTGAATGGGTCCCAAGGAAAGCTTTTGGACCCCTGTCAATTTAATGATAGGATAGCCAATCCGCTGATAAGCCATACTAGATGCATCCTGAGTCACCACCGTGTCAGCTTAGGGAACGGTTATGTAGAAGGTGGTTTAACGCACCTGTATTGACTCACACAGTGTTTGGGCTTGGTTTTTAAAAACATCGATCTTGATACAAGGAGAAGGTGGATAGGGACGCAGGTAGAATATTGGGGGAGAAAAGAAAAAAAATCACAATGGAAAGAATTATGGGAAACTGAACAAACATAGTGTAAACCAAAAAGAAAAACCAGTCAACAACAAATCAAAAAACATTAAAACATGGAAGATATGAAAAGCCCAACTTGGCGAGATTATTGTGGAAGTGGGTAAATGATGAGAGCAAAGGACTCTGAAGAACTGTGGAGGAAGTCTGTGTCCGTGAAACGCCTGGCACATGGTGCGGTCTCAGACGTTGACCGCTGTAGTGGACAATGGCTCCTGCTCTCTTTGTTCAGCAGGAGAAGATTCGCCCATGCTTCCAAATGTTGGCGAGGGCCGAAGCAGAGGGGTACGCTCATTGTCACTCTCATCACTCCTTTCACCACCGCCACCACCACCGCCAGCTTCTCCTACTTCTCCATCGGAGTCTGAGTCATCTTCTGAGCGCAGAACACGGTGCTTGCAAACAGGGCAGTTCTTCTTTGTCTTCGTCAGCCAGGGGTCCACGCAAGCACAGTGGTAGGCTGCAAAAAAGAAGAGATTTAGCATCACTAGATCATCTGTTACAGGAAATGATTGAGTGAAGTAGAAGTCTTAGTATTAACCCTTTCAGTAGCTTGGAAATCTTTTAAACATTTTTTTTTTGCCAATATCGATCCCTAGACCCTTCCACTAGTGGATATTCAACATACAACATCCAGTTTCTGGTACTGACCCCGAGACCCTCTCACCAGTGTGCACTCTACAGCATCCAATTCCTGGTATTGACCCTGAGATACTTCCAGCATCAGACACTCTAACAATACCCAGTTCTAAGTATTGACCCTTCCACCAGTGAACACTCCACAGCACCCAGTTCTCGGGAACTGACCCTTCCACCAGTGGACATTCTACAGCACAAATTTTCCAGTATGGCCCCTGAGACCCTTCCACCAGTAAACATTCTACAGTATCCAGTTCCCGGTATTGACCCCAAGACCCTTCCACAAGTGGACATTTTGATTATTCCATATCAGCGCTGCGTAATATGTTGGCGCTTTATAAGTACAATAAATAAATAAATCCATGGACATGCTGATCCTCACCATGATGGCAAGGCAGGATACGCAGCTTGTCCCCCTCTTCGTACTCCTCTAGACAGATGGCACAAACATCATATGGGTCCCCTGGAAAACAGAGAGAGAAAGATGAGTTCTGCACACCCAAGTTTACCCGCTCCACCAAAGTTTCACGAATCTCCTCCGGGTACTCCTGTTTCCTCTCACATCCCAAAAACATACAGATAAGTTAATTGGCTTCCCCCTAAATTGGCCCTAGACTATGTCCTACCAGAGACTGTCCTACCAGAGACTGGTGAATTCTACCAGAGACTGTCCTACCAGAGACTGGAGAATTCTACCAGAGACTGTCCTACTATAGACCGGTGGATTCTACTAGAGACTGTCCTACTAGAGTCTGGTGAATTCTACCAGAGACTGTCCTACTAGAGACTGGTGAATCCTACCAGAGACTGTCCTACTAGAGACTGGTGAATCCTACCAGAGACTGTCCTACTAGAGACTGGTGAATCCTACCAGAGACTGTCCTACTAGAGACTGGTGAATCCTACCAGAGACTGGTGAATCCTACCAGAGACTGTCCTACCAGTGACTGGTGAATTCTACCAGAGACTGTCCTACTATAGACCGGTGGATTCTACCAGAGACTGTCCTACAGGAGACTGGTGAATTCTACCAGAGACTGTCCTACAGGAGACTGGTGAATTCTACCAGAGACTGTCCTACTAGAGACTGGTGAATCCTACCAGAGACTGTCCTACTAGAGACTGGTGAATTCTACCAGAGACTGTCCTACTATAGACCGGTGGATTCTACCAGAGACTGTCCTACAGGAGACTGGTGAATTCTACCAGAGACTGTCCTACTAGAGACTGGTGAATCCTACCAGAGACTGTCCTACTAGAGACTGGTGAATTCTACCAGAGACTGTCCTACTAGAGACTGGTGAATTCTACCAGAGACTGTCCTACTATAGACCGGTGAATTCTACCAGAGACTGTCCTACTAGAGACCGGTGAATTCTACCAGAGACTGTCCTACTAGAGACCGGTGAATCCTACCAGAGACTGTCCTACTAGAGACGGGTGAATTGTACCAGAAATTGTCCTATTATAGACCGGTGGATTCTACCAGAGACTGTCCTACAGAAGATTGGTGAATTCTACCAGAGACTGTCCTACTAGAGACCGGTGAATTCTACCAGAGACTGTCCTACTAGTAGAGATTGGTGAATTCTACCAGAGACTGTCCTACTAGAGACTGGTGAATTCTACCAGAGACTGTCCTACTAGAGACTGGTGAATTCTACCAGAAACTGTTCTACTAGAGACTGGTGAATTCTACCAGAGACTGTCCTACTAGAGACTGGTGAATTCTACCAGAGACTGTCCTACTAGAGACTAGTGAATTCTACCAGAGACTGTCCTACTAGAGACCGATGAATTCTACCAGAGACTGTCCTACTAGAGACCATCTCTGGCCATTACTGACCTTTCTTAAACTTCTCAATGGGGATCTTCTTCAGCTGATCCTTAGACAGGCGGTTCCTGCGGAGCTTCTTCCTGTGCTGGACACAGCGAACCACCTGGAGTATGGAACAAAGGAGAGTTACTCATGCACAAATGGTAATAACCTCCTAGGAAAGACCCATCATTCCACCTTCAGATGTCTTCAGAGCCACTTCCTGCTCTGCTACTACTTCCCTGCTCCACTCTGCTCCTGCTGACACTCCAACTCCACCTACATATGTCTCCCCAGCCACTTCCTGCTCTGCTTCCCTGCTCCACTCTGCTCCTGCTAACACCCCAACTCCACCTTCATATGTCTCCCCAGCCACTTCCTGCTGCTGCTGCTGCTGCCGCTGCCCTGCTCCACTCTGCTCCTGCTAACCCCCCCAACTCCACCTTCATATGTCTCCCCAGCCACTTCCTGCTGCTGCTGCCGCTGCCCTGCTCCACTCTGCTCCTGCTAACACCCCAACTCCACCTTCATATGTCTCCCCAGCCACTTCCTGCTCTGCTGCCGCTGCCCTGCTCCGCTCTGCTCCTGCTAACCCTTCAACTCCACCTTCATATGTCTCCCCAGCCACTTCCTGCTCTGCTTCCCTGCTCCACTCTGCTCCTGCTAACACCCCAACTCCACCTTCATATGTCTCCCCAGCCACTTCCTGCTGCTGCTGCCGCTGCCCTGCTCCACTCTGCTCCTGCTAACCCCCCCAACTCCACCTTCATATGTCTCCCCAGCCACTTCCTGCTGCTGCTGCCGCTGCCCTGCTCCACTCTGCTCCTGCTAACACCCCAACTCCACCTTCATATGTCTCCCCAGCCACTTCCTGCTCTGCTGCCGCTGCCCTGCTCCACTCTGCTCCTGCTAACCCTCCAACTCCACCTTCATATGTCTCCCCAGCCACTTCCTGCTCTGCTTCCCTGCTCCACTCTGCTCCTGCTAACACCCCAACTCCACCTTCATATGTCTCCCCAGCCACTTCCTGCTCTGCTACTGCTTCTCTGCTCCATTCTGCTCCTGCTAACACTCCAACTCCTCCTTCATATGTCTCCCCAGCCACTTCCTGCTCTGCTACTGCTTCTCTGCTCCACTCTGCTCCTGCTAACACTCCAACTGCACCTTCATATGTCTCCCCAGCCACTTTCTGCTCTGCTACCACTTCCTGCTCCACTCTGCTCCTGCTAGCACCCCAACTCCACCTTCATATGTCTCCCCAGCCACTTCCTGCTCTGCTGCCGCTGCCCTGCTCCACTCTGCTCCTGCTAACCCTCCAACTCCACCTTCATATGTCTCCCCAGCCACTTCCTGCTCTGCTACTGCTTCTCTGCTCCATTCTGCTCCTGCTAACACCCCAACTCCTCCTTCATATGTCTCCCCAGCCACTTCCTGCCCTGCTACTGCTGCTTTGCCTCAATCTCTGTCTCTAGATCTGATTGGTCTGTAAAATGATTCCAGCGGCACTTTATGTATATCTGGCTTTTCAGGAATATAAAAAGGAAAGATCTGCACCGCCCTGAAGCAATGCCTTATGGGAGTTCTTTCTGGCTAGTGTGAAGCAGGATACTTGTGCTCTTTTGGCTGGTTGCTCAAGCAACTGGCAAGTAGAGATGCGAACATCAAATTTTGGTTTTATGAACAGCGAATGCGAACTTCTGCAAATGTTTTCAAATATGCGAATCTGGCAAACCGCCATAGACTTCAATGAGCAGGCAAAATTTAAAACCTACAAAGACTGTTTCTGGCCACAAAAGTGATGGAAAATGTGTTTCAAGGTGTCCAACACCTGGACTGTAGCATGCCGGAGGGGGATCCATGGCAAAAGTCCCACCGAAAATTAAGGAGTCGACGCAGAGTCAGGTTTTAAAGTGCACCTCCGGACTAAAAATCTACTCAGCAGCACTGAAAAGGCCTGGTGTTTCTTTAACAGTTTCACAGCATCAGAACTTTGTTTTTCTTACCAAAGCATCATTTTTAGCTGCATTTTTAGCTAAGCTCCACCCATCAAAGAAAACTGCCCGGGCTTTTTTCCCTTGATGCTGTGTAAAGCATGATGGGATTTCCTATGCTATTCACGTTGCCTAGCAACTGGGAGGGGTGATCAGCACACAGGACAGTTGGAACTGTGGCTCATGCTCCCTGTCACCTCCTTTCAACTAAAAAGATGGCAGCCCCCATGAAATCAAACATTTGCCTGTTCTTTTAAAACAGAGTGGGTAAGAGATTATATTACCTATCTATTTTAATTAACATAACCAATGTAACTTAATGACAGTATGTTTGTTTAATCCCTAAAGGGCAGGAATCGCATTATGCACAGCTCTGGGTGTCAGTGGGCTGTGGAGTGTCACACACAAAATAAAAAAAACAGGAGACCAATGTGCTAGCCCTCAAAAGGGCTATTTGGGGTGCAAGCAAGGAACAAGAACACAGGCCTAGCTAATGCTTTCCCTACCTATCTGCAGCAAGTCTGACCCTGCTCTCACTAACAGTCAGCAGCCAGCAGAGAATAAATCCAATATGGCAACGGCTTTTTGATAGGGGGGTGGGGGGTCCATGAGGGGGTGCTAGCTGAGTGACTGGCTGCCATTTGTCTGCTGACTGTGAGGTAAGGGGTTAAAGTTTAGCTCCATGATGATGTATAGGGGCAGGACGAACAAGCCATGTGCTTGCCGCCCGCCGCAGACAGCGGACATTCGCCGGTGAACAGTCTGAGCCATTTCTACTGGCAAGCACATGTACCCAGCATCAGGCGATCACCACTGGGGCCGGATACCGGGGTCTTTGCTGTATGTTGGTTTTATGTTGGCGGATCTGTTCGTCGACTCCCGCCAGGCTGCACCTCTCTCGCCGAGTGTGGTCACGGAAGAACAGAGCATTGTTTAGGCGTTATTGGGGGGGGTGAGTTTTATGCCGCACATAAGCTGTGTCGTTACCTATTAATAAGGTTTGCCTGGCGTTACAACGTAAATGGTAACCGTCTGGTAAAGCGCCGCATACAGGGTTAACCATCCCACGCAGCAGCCAGTGAGGGCAGCGGATGATTTCACGGCCAGGTTGTACACAATAGTTGCACGTCGTGTCTGGTACAGGCAGGTGTTCTAACAATAGCTCATTAAACACAGCAGGCCATGGGCGAGGAGAACGTACAACAATAGCTTCCATTATCATTACCTCTGTGACTGCACAGAACGTCTCCAGCCTAATACGCCTGCTGCACTCGGGAATCGCTGAGGGGCAAGGCTTGGAAGCCGGCCAATCAAAACGCTGCACCTGCTGCACTGAGGATCTGCCGAGGGGCAAGGCTTGGAAACCGGCAAATCAAATCGCTGCACCTGCTGCACTGAGGATCTGCCGAGGGGCGAGGCTTGGAAACCGGCAAATCAAATCGCTGCACCTGCTGCACTGAGGATCTGCCGAGGGGCGAGGCTTGGAAACCGGCAAATCAAATCGCTGCACTGAGGATCTGCCGAGGGGCGAGGCTTGGAAACCGGCCAATCAAAACGCTGCACCTGCTGCACTGAGGATCTGCCAAGGGGGGCGAGGATTGGAAACCGGGAAATCAAATCGCTGCACTGAGGATCTGCCGAGGGGGGCGAGGATTGGAAACCGGCAAATCAAATCGCTGCACCTGCTGCACTGAGGATCTGCCGAGGGGGGCGAGGCTTGGAAACCGGCAAATCAAATCGCTGCACCTGCTGCACTGAGGATCTGCCGAGGGGCGAGGCTTGGAAACCGGCAAATCAAATCGCTGCACCTGCTGCATTCGATTGGACGGTTTCCAACCTGAATACAGTTGCATGAAAGGAGCATAGATACGGCATCAAGTCAGAATTAGCAGCATTTCTAGCATGGAGTACCCACTTAAAAGTGTACCTGAGGAGACCAAAGGGGTCTTTCCTTTAATAATTGCGGGGGCTTGCGTGGGTTTCCTCCGGGCACTCCAGTTTCCTTCCACATTCCAAAAACATAGATAATTGAATTAACTTCCCCCTAAAAATTGGCCCTAGACTATGATACATACACAGACATATGACTATGGTAGGATTAGATTGTAAGCTCCTCTGAGGACAGTCAGTGACATGACTATGTACTCTGTAAAGTGCTGCAGAAGATGTCAGGGCTGGATGGTGTAATGGTTAAGGGCTCTGCCTCTGACGCAGGAGACCAGGGTTCGAATCTCGGCTCTGCCTGTTCAGTAAGTTAGCACCTATTCAGTAGGAGACCTTGGGCAAGTCTCCCTAACACTGCTACTGTCTATAGAGAGCGTCCTAGTGGCTGCAGCTCTGGCGCTTTGAGTCCGCCAGGAGAAAAGCGCGATATAAATGTTATTTGTCTTGTCATATAAATACATAACAATAATGTGAGCACAATGACCCCGGATGAGGTATGAATTCTCAGGTGTTCCCGGCTGGAATGTGACGTTCTTTCCGTGGCGGATTTCTGAGGCTCCACCTCCACATTCTGGTTGCTGTTGTGGAAACGGCGTTATCAGCCCAGGGATCAGAGATCAGAAAATCAGCCCCAAATGATGCACAAGAGAATGTTTCAAAGTGCAAAGTCCGGGAATTCCTGCAGCCGTAAATACAAGAGGCTCCACCCACAACCAACAGTTCAGCACTGGAGCCATGCTTCCTCTATGGACACCAGCAGTGACATATCCCCACCAGGTCTTCTGACTGAGTCCGCCTCCTGCTGCTCTAGCCTACATAATATAAAATACATGATACATTCAACCGTGCCAGCAGAGCTTGTGATAATGGTAGCAGCAGGTGTACAGAGCTGGGAACTCAGGTGCACAGAGATCTCACCACCAGATCCCCTGAGAGATAGAGGAATCCAGCAGGGGGAGGGGCCTCTGGTAATGGGTGCAGCAGGTGTACAGAGCTGGGAACTCAGGAGCACAGAGATCTCACCACCAGAGCCCTGAGAGAGAGGAGAATCCAGTAGGGGGAGGAGCCTCTGGTAATGGGTGCAGCAGGTGTGCAGAGCTGGGAACTCAGGTGCACAGAGATCTCACCACCAGAGCCCTGAGAGAGAGGAGAATCCAGGAGGGGGAGGAGCCTCTGGTAATGGGTGCAGCAGGTGTGCAGAGCTGGGAACTCAGGTGCACAGAGATCTCACCACCAGAGCCCCTGAGAGATCGGAGAATCCAGCAGGGGGAGGAGCCTCTGGTAATGGGTGCAGCAGGTGTGCAGAGCTGGGAACTCAGGTGCACAGAGATCTCACCACCAGAGCCCTGAGAGAGAGGAGAATCCAGGAGGGGGAGGAGCCTCTGGTAATGGGTGCAGCAGGTGTGCAGAGCTGGGAACTCAGGTGCACAGAGATCTCACCACCAGAGCCCTGAGAGATAGGAGAATCCAGCAGGGGGAGGAGCCTCTGGTAATGGGAGCAGCAAGTGTGCAGAGCAGGGAACTCAGGTGCACAGAGATCTCACCACCAGAACCCCTGAGAGATAGAAGAATCCAGCAGGGGGAGGAGCCTCTGGTAATGGGTGCAGTAGGTGGGCAGAGCTGGGTACTCAGGTGCACAGAGATCTCACCACCAGAGCCCCTGAGAGATAAAAGAAACCAGCAGGGGAGGAGCCTCTGGTAATGGGGGCAGCAGGTGTGCAGAGCTGTGAACTCAGGTGCACAGAGATCTCACCACCAGAGCCCCTGAGAGATAGGAGAATCCAGCAGGGGGAGGAGCCTCTGGTAATGGGTGCAGCAGATGGGCAGAGCTGGGAACTCAGGTGCACAGAGATCTCACCACCAGTGATCATGTGAACAGATGTAGTTATGATCATGTGACCAGATGTAGTGATCATGTGACCAGATGTAGTGATCATGTGACCAGATGTAGTGATCATGTGACCAGATGTATTAGCAGGCTGTGTGCGCTTGTGCCACCTAGTGTTAGAGGAGAGAGCTGACTGGCCAGCAGCAGGGACAAAGGCGTGGTCAGAGCTTGCATATGTCAGGCAGGTGGAGGGTGAGAAAACAACGCACACCAGAGATGGTAATCGAGACGCTAAATTTCAGAGTTGGTGCAATTGGTATGCAACTTGGAAACGGTCCAGTCTTATAGATAACAAGATCGGCAGGGCGCTGCAGCACTTGCAGCACTAGCTGTGTGTGCGGTCTGGTTTTCAATCTAACCATAACACGGGCATTAGAGAAAAATGAGGGGGACTTTTGGGACTGTATGGAGGTTAAAGGAGTCGTCGGGGGGGGGGGGGGGGGGGGGGTCGGGGGTCGGGGGAAAATGAGTTGAACTTACCCAGGCCTTTTAATGGTCCCCTGCAGACATCCTGTGCCCACTCAGCCACTCACCGATGCTCCGGCCCCGCCTCCGGTTCACTTCTGGAATTTAAGACTTTAAAGTCTGAAAACCACTGCGCCTGCGTTGCCAGATCCTCGCTTCCGCTGATGTCACCAGGAGAGCACTGCACATGCCCAGTATGGTTTGTGCCTGCGCAGTAAACTCTTGGTGACATCAGCGGGAGTGAGGAGTGAGGACACGGCAACACAGGCACAGTGGTTTTCAGACTTTAAAGTCTTAAATTCCAGAAGTGAACCGGAGGCGGGGCCAGAGCATCGGTGAGTGGCTGCGCGGGCACAGGATGTCTGCGGGGGGGGCCGGAGCATCGGTGAGTGGCTGCGCGGGCACAGGATGTCTGCGGTGGGGCCGGAGCATCGGTGAGCGGCTGCGTGGGCACAGGATGCCTGCAGGGACCGTTAGAAGCCCCGGGTAAGTTCAACTCATTTTCCTCTGACCCCGTACAGTATTCCTTTAAAGAAAAACAACTGCAATTTTTGTTTTTGCCTCCAGAGTGGTGACTTTGGATTCCGCATACTGTAAAAACTAAACCTGGGTAAAAAAAAATTTGACCACCAATTGACCATATGATATTTGTCATGACTGATATAAAATCAGTCGATAAAATCCACCAAAAGCAAGGAGTTTTGAATCCGGATGATACCATTGCTGGAAATAAAAGTTCAATGTGATTGTTCTGTAATCGTTTTATTGAATAATGCCTAATACTGGAATGGTTTGGTTGTATTGTGTGTGGGCAAATCGACAGAAGTGATTCTCCATAGCTGGATAGCAAAGCTACGTGAGAAGACCTGTGACCTCTCCAGTGTACAGAAGAACAGGATTCTCCTGTAGTCTTAGGATGCTTCCACCCCACCCTCACCTGGTGACGAGCCCTATCTGCTGCCCCGGGGCCAGGAAACAAGAATCTCTGGCATTTCAATTGCCCCAGACAACTTCTGCCCTCCAGGAACACTAAACACTTCTCACATTTTCCTACATGTCAGTTCAGAGTCCTCCTCTGTACCGGAGCTTCTCAGACTGGTCCAGGGATGGTTGGTGAGCCTTTTATACATCTCAGTTCACCCAGAGTCCTCTTTACCACAGATTATTATTTATTGTATTTATAAAGCGCCAACATATTACGCAGCGCTGGACATTAATTTAGGTTACAGACAATATTTAGGGGTGACAAACAGCATGGCCCGAACCTCCGATTTTCAGTTTGCGAACCGCGAACGCGAACTTCCGCTAACGCGAACCGCAATAGACTTCAATGGGGAGGTGAACTTTGAAAACTAGAAACACTTATGCTGGCTACAAGAGTGATGGAAAAGATGTTTCAAGGGGTCTAACACCTGGAGGGGGGCATGGCGGAGTGGGATAGACGCCAAAAGTCCCGGGAAAAAATCTGGATTTGACGCAAAGCAGCGTTTTAAGGGCAGAAATCACATTGCATGCTAAATTGCAGGCCTAACATGCTTTCAAACATCTTACATGTGTATACATCAATCAGGGAGTGTAATTAGAGTACTGCTTCACACTGACACACCAAACTCACCGTGTAACACACCACAAACAGCTGTTTGTGTAGTAACGGCCGTGCTGGACTGGTGCACACCATGGCCAGAGTGCAGGCCGTGACGGTTTTTAAGCCAATATGGTCGCCGGGCTGTGGTAGCTCAATGATAGAACAACAGCGACTGTCAGGTAGGTATATGCAGTGATGGTATTATAATGTGCACCTGTCACTCGTAGACAGGTACTGAACAGACACAGTGACACTGCGTGCGCTCAAGTTGGTGCACTGACTGAAGTGAACAACAGGTAGGTAGGTATATGCAGTGATGGGTATTACAATGTGCACCTGTCACACACAGAGAGGTACCGGGCAGGCACAGTGACACTGCGTGCTCTCACGTAGGTAGGTGGGTGCACTGTGAACAACAGATAGGTATATGCAGTGATGGGTATTATAATGTACACCTGTCACACACACACACAGGTATTCACTGAATGTGCTGGGCCTGGCAGTGGCACACACACAGTATGAATTATCAAGGCTGTCTATGCAACACAAGTGTCTGTCTGTGGGACACACACACAAAAAAAATTGGATCACAAGAACAAGATTAGCTCTCAAAAGTGCTGTTGAGGGGTGCTTTTTTTTAGCAATAAGAATCAGCAAGGCGCAAGCTAACAAGCCTACAAGGGCCTAACTAATCTTTCCCTATAAGAGAGTCTGCAGCAGCTGTCCCTTCTCTAATTACTGCAGGCACACGAGTGAGTGCAATGCCTGACGCTGCCTGCCTTTTATAAGGGGGGTGGGGGGGTGGGGGGGAGTGGCTCCAGGAGGGAATGTAGCCTGATTGGCTACAATGTGCCTGCTGACTGTGAGGTAGAGGGCCAAAATTGACCCTAATGATGTAGGCAAATCGAACCGGCGAACGCGAACCACCGAAATTCGCCTGGAACCGTTCGGGCCATCTCTACTCTTTACCCGAGCGTCTTAACCACCCTGGCGTTCTGATTAAATCGCCAGGGTGGCTGCGGGAGGGTTTTTTTTAAATAAAAAAAAAAACTATTTCATGCAGCCAACTGAAAGTTGGCTGCATGAAAGCCCACTAGAGGGCGCTCCGGAGGCGATCTTCCGATCGCCTCCGGCGGCAAGAGATAACACGGAAGGCCGCAATGAGCGGCCCTCCGTGTTTCGCTTCCCTCGTCGCCTGACGTCAGCCGCCTCCGATCCAGCCCTTAGCGCTGGCCGGAACTGTTCGTTCCGGCTACGCTGGGCTCGGGCGGCTGGGGGGGAACCTCTTTCGCCGCTGCACGCGGCGGATCGCCGCGCTGCAGCGGCGATCAGGCAGCACACGCGGCTGGCAAAGTGCCGGCTGTGTGTGCTGCTTTTTATTTGGTTGAAATCGGCCCAGCAGGGCCTGAGCGGCAGCCTCTGGCGGTGTTGGACGAGCTGAGCTCGTCCAGACCGCTCAGCAGGTTAAACTGGTCCCAGGCACGTTGTTGGGCCTTCCCTACATTCAGGATCCTGAGAGATCCGGGGCACTTTGGTGCACTCCAGACAAAAAAATGGGTGTGGCCACACACAAGAATGTGGGCATGGCTATGGGTGGAGACAAATTTACATGAACTTAACAGCGGTCTAAGTAGGTTTGCCCAGCAAAATGTTGGATGAAGCTCCCCTCTCCATTAAAAATTTTTTTTTAAATGCAGCATAGCGCATAAAGTGTCACTTAACGTAACTAGGCAGAGTTACCTGGCTTCTCTGCTGGCTGGTCTGGCTTTCTGCTGGGTGGGATGGCCTGCTGCCAGGTTGTCTGGCAGTTCCCCCATATCATTGCCTGATCTCCTAGTGATCCCCTCCCATGTTCCCATAGATTCAAATCTCGGCTCTTCCTGTTCAGTAAGCCACCACCTATTTACTACTAAGGAGTCCTTAGTATCGGAGGCAGAGCCTTTAACCATTACACTATGCAGCCACTATACTGCCACCTGCTGCCTGGGGAACAGTGGCACGTGCCACTGATCTTTGGGACTAGCAACGCCCCTGACTACACTTCAGTTCACGCTTAGGTTTTCCTCAGTACCTGAGATTCTTAAACTGGTCCAGGAATGGTTGGCGGGCCTTTCCAATATCTCAATTCACTCAGAGTCATATCAGTACCAGAGCTTCTTAAACTGGTCCAGGCATAGCGGATGGGCCTCTCCTATGTCTCAGTTCACCCGAAGGCCTCCTCTTTACCTGAGCTTCTTAAACTGATGGCCAATGAAGATGTGTCAGGTGGTCCCCAGCTGGAAGCCAAGAGAGGTCTAGAGAGGTCTGATGCTAGGCGCACACCATACAATTTTCTGTTAGATTTACCTGCCAGATAGATTTTTTCCAACATGTTGGAAAAAAATCTATCTGGCAGGTAAATCTAACAGACAGACAATCTAACAGAAAAAGTTTTCTTCTACATACAATTCAAGGTTACTTCTAATTACAACTTACTCCTATAGACGAGTGCTGAAAAGCTGTTTTTGTAGATTACGTAATGTTTCTGAAACGTTATCTTTCCATCTCAATCTGCAACCAGCTGGGAAATTCCACTAAGAAGCTTAAGTTGTTTGTTTGCTTTTCCCAACCATGGCAACAATATTCTGCTACTCTTTGGAGTACTGTTGGCTGCTCAGACACGCTTGCTGCAGGTATAGTTTGTTGCACAGAGCAGGAGCCCTTGTTGCTTATATTCAGTGCCTATTTGGCGAGATCTATAAGCTGGATAATGATAGATAATATTTGGAAAGAACGTTATTTTTACACACATAGAAAAAAAAGGTAGGTTAGAGAGTCACACGGAAACTGCAAGTTGTTCTGAATGAAAGAGGAATTTCCCCGAAAGGGCCGATGCCAGGGGACACGGGTTCTGCTAACAGGAAGACGCACAGGCCCGGTCCGCCCATGATGCCAAGTGAGGCGACTTCCTCAGGCGGCAGAAGTCTAGGGGCAGCACCAGGCAGAAACAGGAAGTGAAGAGAGTGCCTGGCCAACCTATACTGGGGCACCTATACCTAGCTAACCTATACTGGGGGCAACTGCACCTAGCTAACCTATACTGGGGGCAACTGCACCTAGCTAACCTATACTGGGGGCAACTGCACCTAGCTAACCTATACTGGGGGCAACTGCACCTAGCTAACCTATACTGGGGGCAACTGCACCTAGCTAACCTATACTGAGGGCAACTGCACCTAGCTAAACTATACTGGGGGCAACTGCACCTAGCTAACCTATACTGGGGGCAACTGCACCTAGCTAACCTATACTGGGGGCAACTGCACCTAGCTAACCTATACCGGGGGCAATTGTACCTGGCTACTTACCTATACTGGGGGCAACTGTACCTGGCTAACCTATACTGGGGGCAACTACTGTACCTGGCTAACCTATACTGGGGGGCAACTGTACCTGGCTAACCTATACTGGGGGCAACTGTACCTGGCTAACCTATACTGGGGGCACCTATACCTGGCTACTCACCTATACTGAGGGCAACTGTACCTGGCTAACCTATACTGGGGGCAACTGTACCTAGCTAACCTATACTGGGGGCAACTGTACCTAGCTAACCTATACTGGGGGCAACTGTACCTAGCTAACCTATACTGGGGGCAACTGCAGCTAGCTAACCTATACTGGGGGCAACTGCACCTAGCTAACCTATACTGGGGGCAACTGCAGCTAGCTAACCTATACTGGGGGCAACTGCAGCTAGCTAACCTATACTGGGGGCAACTGTACCTAGCTAACCTATACTGGGGGCAACTGTACCTAGCTAACCTATACTAGGGGCAACTGTACCTAGCTAACCTATACTGGGGCAACTGCACCTAGCTAACCTATACTGGGGGCAACTGCACCTAGCTAACCTATACTGGGGGCAATTATACCTGGCTAACCTATACTGGGGGCAACTGTACCTGGCTACTTACCTATACTGGGGGCAACTGTACCTGGCTAACCTATACTGGGGGCAACTACTGTACCTGGCTAACCTATACTGGGGGGCAACTGTACCTGGCTAACCTATACTGGGGGCAACTGTACCTGGCTAACCTATACTGGGGGCACCTATACCTGGCTACTCACCTATACTGAGGGCAACTGTACCTGGCTAACCTATACTGAGGGCAACTGTACCTGGCTAACCTATACTGAGGGCAACTGTACCTGGCTAACCTATACTGGGGGCAACTGAACCTGGCTAACCTATACTGGAGCAACTGTACCTGGCTAACCTATACTGGGGGGCAACTGTACCTGGCTAACCTATACTGGGGGGCAACTGTACCTGGCTAACCTATACTGGGGGGCAACTGTACCTGGCTAACCTATACTGGGGGGCAACTGTACCTGGCTAACCTATACTGGGGGCAACTGTACCTGGCTAACCTATACTGGGGGCAACTGTACCTGGCTAACCTATACTGGGGGCAACTGTACCTGGCTAACCTATACTGGGGGCAACTGTACCTGGCTAACCTATACTGAGGGCAACTGTACCAGGCTAACCTATACTGGGGGCAACTGTACCTGGCTAACCTATATTGGGGGCAACTGTACCTGGCCAACCTATACTGGGGGCAACTGTACCTGGCCAACCTATACTGGGGGCAACTGTACCTGGCTAACCTATACAGGGGCAACTGTACCTGGCTAACCTATACTGGGGGCAACTGTACCTGGCTAACCTATACTGGGGGCAACTGTACCTGGCTAACCTATACCGGGGCAGCTGTACCTGGCTAACCTATACTAAGGGTAACTGTACCTGGCTAACCTATACTGGGGGCAACTGTACCTAGCTACCAATACTGGGGGCAACTATAACTGGCTACCTACCTATACTGAGTGTTTTTTATGGGGGTGGGGCACACTGCAGCTATAACATGCGGTGCAAATTGTCGGTTGCTGTGCGATTATTCCAATTCGGGGGGGGCGCTTCCTCCTAAGGCCGCGTTTCATGCAACCAGCTGAGTGATAACGTGACGGTCCGGAGCAGATTGGACAAATCAGCGTCCGCACCTATTGATTTTCTCATCCGTTTCTCACCCAGAGAAGATGCGTTTCTACCATAGATTTCTATGGGAAACACATGCGCTATACGGAAAAGCACTGCAGGTCAGGACTTGCATTTCTAAGTACTGAACGGATCCATTGACCTCTTCTGGACGTCGCTAGTTAAAATCTACAGCCCATTTGCGTCCGCTTAGCCCGCCAGGGCGTAGATTTCCCCGCTGCGCGGTCACACCGTCCCTCATTTCATTGCCTCCGGACTCCATGATATCTGTGAACCAATCACAGTCACCACACACAGGGAAAGGACGTCTCTGCCAGAAGCGCCCAGCCCCCAAGGGGTTAACAATAGCAAATGGAAGCACAGGTTATTTTTAACGTATACATAAAATAAATGTGCCTGAAGAAAGGGGGCGGGGCTTGCCGCTAGTAGAATTTTGCCAAAATTAGGAATATTCTACTGCTGGATTGTGATAGTAAAATATTGGTAGGTTTTACCAAAATTTTACTATAACTAAACCTAACCCTACTCTCACACAGAATCCTCCCTCTACCGATTCCTAACCCTAAGACCTCCCCCTGGTGGTGCCTAACCCTAAGACCTCCCCCCCGGTGGTGCCTAACCCTAAGACCTCCACCCTTGTGGTGCCTAACCCTAAGACCTCCCCCCTTGTGGTGCCTAACCCTAAGACCTCCCCCCAGTGGTGCCTAACCCCAAGACCCCCCCCGCTTGGTGGTGCCTAACCCTAAGACCTCCCCCAGTGGTGCCTAACCCCAAGACCTCTCCCCTGGTAGTGCTTAACCCTAAGACCTCCCCCTGATGGTGCCTAACCCTAAGACCTCCCCCCTGATGGTGCATAACCCTAAGACCTCCCCCCTGGTGGTGCCTAACCCTAAGACCTCCCCACTTGTGGTGCCTAACCCTAAGACCTCCCCCCTTGTGGTGCCTAACCCTAAGACCTCCCCCTTGGTGGTGCTTAACCCAAAGACCTCCACCCCGGTGGTGCCTAACCCTAAGACCTCCCCCGTGGTGGTGCTTAACCCAAAGACCTCCCCCTTGGTGGTGCTTAAAGAGACACTGAAGCGAAAAAAAAATGATGATATTATTATTTGTATGTGTAGCACAGCTAAGAAATAAAACATTAAGATCAGATACATCAGTGTAATTGTTTCCAGTACAGGAAGAGTTGAGAAACTCCAGTTGTTATCTCTATGCAAACAAGCCATTAAGCTCTCCGACTAAGTTAGCCGTGGAGAGGGCTGTTATCTGACTTATTATCTCAACTGTTCGTGGACTATTTACTTTTCCTCTGCTAGAGAGAGGTCATTACTTCACAGACTGCTCTGAAAGACTCATTTTGAATGCTGAGTGTTGTGTAATCTGCACATATTATAGAATGATGCAATGTTAGAAAAAACACTATATACCTGAAAATAAAAGTATGAGAATATTTTCTTTGCTGCTAATCTTCTAGTAATTATTCATAGTACACAACCAATTCATTATATCATATTTTTTTTTCGCTTCAGTGTTTCTTTAACCCAAAGATCTCCCCCCTGGTGGTGCCTAACCCTAAGACCTCCCCCTGGTGGTGCCTAACCCTAAGACCTCCCCCCTTGATGGTGCCCAACCCTAAGACCTCCCACCATGGTGTTGTCTAACCCCAACAACCCTCAGGTGGTGCATAAACCTCTAACCCTAAGACCCCTCCCCCAATGGCACCTAACCCTACCCCCTAAACCTTAAAGCGTACCTGAAGTCAGAACGTCCTCTCTGCTCTAAAAGATACACAATAGCATGATAACCTTTAAACAAAAAAACATTTCTTTGTTACAGCTGATACAAATCCTAAAATAAATCTGACTTCTACTTCACTTGAGTGCTGTCCCACACACACTTTTTGGAGACTAAAATAAATCTCCACGGTTTCTACTTCCTGATTCTTGGAAGCAGACATATTGTTTACAGCCTGTGCTTTCAAATGGGCTTATCTGCTATCTCTGCCATTGGCAGTCATGTGACTCCTCGTATGTCTTCAGTCTTGTGCAAGAGTTCAGGTCCACTTTAATGCCCCCCCCCCTTCCCCCCAACCACAAAGCTGCATGATAAAAGCAGTGATTTGCGGCAAAAATGGTAAATAGCCTTTTTACCTGATTAGATTTTGAATATCAGATCCATTTGCTGCATTTTGCTGCGCTGCACAAAATGTATCCAGCAGGGTCCTTTTTCTGTGCATATCGGAGCAGAGGCTAAGGTGGTTGTAATGTTTAGACTGTTACATAGTTATTTTGGTTGAAAAAAGACATACGTCCATCGAGTTCAACCAGTGTGACTGTTGTGTCACCCCCAATCATCAATACAGCCTATAACAACCATCGCTCAATGCCATGCCAAACCAAATGGTATAACGGAAAAAAAGCTCATCCAGCTGCTTGCTTTATCTGCCACACAAGGTATTATTTCTGTGTGATGTTGCTTACATCTGTCAGGTGACTCTCTTCTCTCCCTGCATCGCTTGTTTTATGACTGCAGAACACTGGTAACTGTTTATACAGCAGTATTAATATGAAGCCCCTCTCCCCTCAATCCCACCAACCCAAAGGTGAGGAGAGTGATGCTACAAAAGGTACTGAAAAACCTTAGGGCTGGTTCACACACGGCGCTCGGGTCCGTGATTCACAGGCAAAATCTCACAATTCTCCACAATGTGCGCTTGTGATTCCCGTTTAAAAGACGAGAATCGCAACGCGATTGGCCTCAAAACGCTGCATGCAGCGAGATCAATCGCAAGCGCTGCAGTGTGAATGTATCCATAGGGCTACATTAGCAGCAGCGCTTTGCTGATCAGAAAAAACTCCCCTGGGGGGGTACTCACCTCGGGTGGGGGAAGCCTCCGGATCCTGTTGAGGCTTCCCCCGTCCTCTTGTGTCCCACGGCGGCGGAGAAAATCCTCCCGGAGTGGCGGCGATGTAAATATTTACCTTTTCTGGCTCCAGCACCTGCGCAGTCTCTGCTCTTCTGACGGAGATAAGCGGAAATAGCCGATCTCTGTTGGGTTGCTCTACTGTGCAGGCGCAAGTTTCCTGCTCCTGCGCAGTAGAGCGGACCCGACGGAGATCGGCTTTTTTCGCCTATCTCCGTCAGAAGAGCCGCAATAGCGCCCCCGCTGGAGCCTGGAAAGGTAAATATTGCGCAGGCTGTCGGATTTGTCGCCTGTGTGTTCCGGGGGCTGCAGTGAGACCGCCGTGGGACACCGGAGGACGGGGGAAGCCTCGATAGGGCCCAGAGGCTTTCCCCATACTGAGGCGAGTACCCCTAGGGGAACTTTTTTTCTCAGTACAGGTTTTCTTTAAATAAAGGAAGTTAAATGTTTCCTTAATTGATTAAATGACAACAGCAATTACCTTCTGGAGGACCCTTGTGTGATGTTCTGTCCTGCATTGATGAACATCACACTGATATCTCTGGGATTTGGGAGCTTCAGTACATAAGGAGGGAAAAATGTTCTCCAGTCTCAGAAATACAGGAAATCACACAACAGAGATCACTAACTACAAGAATAGGCAAGGCATGCTGGGACTTGCAGTGCTCCAAGGACCTCAGGACCTCACGCTGCCTGGGCTTGCCCTGCTGGCACAGCTCAGGCTTGCAGTGCATTCTGGGATGTCTTAGAAACTTCTTGAAAGTTCTTAAAACTTCTAATAAGATTTTGCAAATAGTTAGCCAGCAGTGACCCCTTGTGGCCAGACTGGGGTGCTGCGTATTGTTCCAACTCCCTGTATTACAGTATAATTTACTCTGACATATTATTCTGCATTTAAACAGGAATCTACAACACTTTACAGACTATATATTTACTTTTATTTAAGTATTTATATAGCGCTTAAATATTTATATAGTAGTGTTGTCCGGATCATGAACGATTCGGATCTTTGATCCGAATCTATTTTATGAGTCGATCATCCGAATCATCAAAATGAGTGATTCGGATCGCAAAAGGGGCGGGGCCAGGAGCGACACGCCCCCTCTCAGCGGGCAGCGGGTCCTGGAAGCAGAGCAGAGATGGATCGCTCTGTTGGAAGGGACTCAGGGGAGGCAGCCTTGCAGGGACAGGTAGAGGGGACATGGGTGCCACTGCCAGATATGTGTAGAGCACACATACTGGCTATAACGTGCTGCCCATTATAGGCTGGCTGTTCCGTAGTGCTGCACAGTGATCACATGGGAAGCTTTTGGCTCAGCACAGCTCAGTAACTTTGCAGGCACTGTGATTGCAGCGTAATATGATCCTCCTGCACTCGGCACTAAACAGCTGCACTTATCTTCTGGGAATGCTTTCTTTCACTGTGCGACCTTTTCTTTCAAAGTGTACAGATGAACATATAGGTGAAATATATGTAAAGCATATGACTTCAGCATGTGGGTATTACGTGCAAACATTTCTGCTCTCTGCTCGTCCCTCCTCCCATCTCTGTCCACTCCCTGCCCTCTGTCCATCTTCTCCCCTTCTCTGTGTGTCCACTCCCTCCCCTTCTCCTGTCCACAGACCTGTCCTGCTGTTCATTTCACCCCGAATGCTTCCGGTAGTAAAATGATCCGAGATTCGAATCAAAGATCCGGATCTCTTCAATGATCCGATTCGAATCATCCGGATCATTGAAAAGATCTGAACTTCCCATCTCTATTATATAGCACTGACATCTCCTGCAGCACTATACAGAGTAAATAATCATGTCACTGACTGTCCTCAGAGGAGCTCACAATCTAATCCTACCATAGTCATAGGAGAATTGAAAAAGGATTGAACAAGTGGTGCTAGATCTTTAAATAAGGCCTGCAGAGATGTTGCTCCTCTTCCCACTGGCTCTTTAGGGTCACGTGATACTAGACACACCAGGTGCCCCGGCCAATCAGTGAGAGAGTGGGAGCAGTGGCGGCTCCAGGAATTTTTTTTAGGGGGTGCTAAGCAGGTGCTGGACCAATTTCAGGGGGAGCTGACGACCTGCCGCGGCAAAAAATGGGTGTGGCTACAACCTGCGGCGCGCTTCGCGCGCCGCGGCGAAACAATGGGCGTGGTCATGACCGGATGAGGGCGGGGCTAACTAATTTAAAGTGAACCCAGGGTGAGAGTGATATGGTGGCTGCCATATTTATTTCCTTTTAAACAATTCTAGTTGCCTGGCAGCCCTGCTGATCTATTTGGCTGTAGTAGTGAACTGAATTACACCAGAAACAAGCATGCAGCTAATCTTGTCAGTTCTGACAATATTGTCAGAAACCCCTGACCTGCTGCATGCTTGTTCAGGGTCTATGGTTGAAAGAATTAGAGGCAGAGGACCAACACGGCAGCCAGGCAGCTGGTATTACTTAAAAGGAGATAAATATGGCAGCCTCAATATTATTCTAACCTCGGGTTCCCTTTAAAAGTGCAACGCAAAGACAGAGGGCCCAAGTATTGGTGCCCCTTTCCCCAGAAAATTCACATAATTGTGCAGGTTTTCTCAAGAAAATAGACGTAATGTGCGCAGATTTGAATAAAAAACATGTTCAATAACCCCAATATGCACAATCGGTAGCAGATATGGCCCCAATATGCACAATCGGTAGCAGATATGGCCCCAATATGCACAATCGGTAGCAGATATGGCCCCAATATGCACAATCGGTAGCAGAAATGACCCCAATATGCACAATCCATAGCAGATATGACCCCAATATGCACAATCCGCAGCAGATATGACCCCAATATGCACAATCCGCAGCAGATATGACCCCAATATGCACAATCCGCAGCAGATATGACCCCAATATGCACAATCCGCAGCAGATATGACCCCAATATGCACAATCCGCAGCAGATATGACCCCAATATGCACAATCCGCAGCAGATATGACCCCAATATGCACAATCCGCAGCAGATATGACCCCAATATGCACAATCGGTAGCAGAAATGACCCCAATATGCACAATCGGTAGCAGAAATGACCCCAATATGCACAATCGGTAGCAGAAATGACCCCAATCTGCACAATCGGTAGCAGATATGACCCCAATATGCACAATCGGTAGCAGATATGACCCCAATATGCACAATCGGTAGCAGATATGACCCCAATATGCACAATCGGTAGCAGATATGACCCCAATATGCACAATCGGTAGCAGATATGACTCCAATATGCACAATCGGTAGCAGATATGACCCCAATATGCACAATCGGTAGCAGAAATGACCCCAATATGCACAATCCGTAGCAGATATGACCCCAATATGCACAATCCGTAGCAGATATGACCCCAATATGCACAATCCGTAGCAGATATGACCCCAATATGCACAATCCGTAGCAGATATGACCCCAATATGCACAATCCGTAGCAGATATGACCCCAATATGCACAATCCAGAGCAGATATGACCCCAATATGCACAATCCGTAGCAGATATGACCCCAATATGCACAATCCGTAGCAGATATGACCCCAATATGCACAATCCGTAGCAGAAATGACCCCAATATGCACAATCAGCACCACCTGAAAAAGAAAAGAAAAACCCATTTACTCACCTACAGCCAGAAGACCTTCTTTCCCGACCTTCTTTCCCGACCTCCTGTCCCGACCTCCTTGTGGCGCGCAGCGCCCGCGCGCCCACGATCCTCTTCCTTCCCGACGTCACGACGAGACTTCCTGCTTGCATGCTGAGAGCAGGGCTACGGGAAAATGGCCGCCCGAAGTCTGCAGAACAGGGCTTCGGGCGGCCATCTTACCGTAGCCCTGCCTGCTGCTCCGTGCTGCCGCTGTGTGAACTGACTTGGCGACTTTTAGACGCCTGAAGTCAGTTCACTCCAGGGGGTGCTTTGGGGGTGCTTGGACAATTCTAGGGGGTGCTCGAGCACCCCCAAGCACCCCCCTGGCGCCGCCCCTGAGTGGGAGAGTATTATCCTGACACCATATTAAAGAAATGGCTGTGATTGGTGGTTGGAGAGGGAGGGGCAGGAAAATGCTGGAGATTGCAAGCTCTGCTGCTGTCCAGACATGGACAGTGCTCACCAGATAAAGAGCGATTGCAGTTATCTGGTGATGAGATGGAATTTGGCACTAGCCACCCACATTTTACTGGCCAGAGAGTAGAGATGCAAATATTTCTCACCTGATGATGGTTGCAGTTTGAATGCACCATGACACCAGACCAGCTATGGGCAAAGTATGACGTAGTATGGATACAGAGGCGCCAGAAGGATAAAAGGATCTAAAACGTTTAAAAGTGAGGAGGTAGTGGTGGACTTACCTCCTCCGGGCAGACACAAGAAAATGCAGATCAATTTTCAGCAAAATAATTTACTTACATACTCCAGTAAAATACAACGCGTTTCGCAGGAGTGACCCGCTTCCTCAGGCAATAAGATGGAGCATATACAAAAACAGGTCTGGTACTATGCCAAGCGCCTCTGTAAAAGGCAAAGTATGGAATGTCAAACATGACATAGCTCTCAACTGTCCCTCTTTTGGAGGGACAGTCCCTCTTTCTCTCTTATTTGTCCCTCTTTCAGGACTCATGTACAGATCTATGTAAATACTGTATATCCTCGAATATAAGTCGACCTTGTGTATAAGTCTACTCCAATTTTTGACCCTCTTTGACTCAAGTATAAGTCTACCCCGGGATTAAACCAAGGATTAAACTTCATCCCAATCAGTAGCCGATACCCATCTTTTCCTTTTCTCAAATGGATCATCAGGGGGCTCTGTATGGCTGATATTGTGGTGAAACCCCTCCTACAGTGTGATGTCAGGACCATGGTTCTGACAGCACACTGTGGATGCCTTGTTGCATTGTGGGAAATAACAGCTGTTTCCAACTGCCAAAAAAGCAAGCAGCATCTCCTTCCAGTGACATCACCTGCCAGCAGTAAAGATGTCGCCATGTGATAAATGTCAGAATGTAAATCAGGGAGAGGAAAGATTTTACAATGGGCAAACACTGACTAAATCATTTATACATAACTATTGTAAGAATGAAGCACTTTTGTTCATTACGTTATTTGTTTGCACACATTACCCACATGTTGCACTCATATGCTTTACATATATTTCACCTATATGTTCATCTGTATACTTTGCATGCAAACATCTCACAGTGAAAGAAAGTATTCCCCAATGTGTCCTTTTCTCACCTCCAACACTCATCATAAATTTAGGGAGAAGTTAAAGGGACTCCGAGCAGTGCAGAAACTATGGAAAGATGCATATCATTTTAAAGCGCTCTTTCTCCTCTTTCCAATGATATATAAACCGCCGCCCTACGCCTTTTAGTTTTCGCTGTTTTCGCGATTGAGATTGCAACCGCAGCGATTTTGATCGCGAAAATAGAGAAAACTAAAAGGCGTAGGGCCGCCACGGTTTATGTGTCGTCAGAAAGAGGAGAAAGAGAGCTTTAAAATGATATGCATCTTTCCATAGTTTCTGCACTGCTCGGAGTCCCTTTAAGTGCAGCTGTTTAGAGCAGAGTGCAGGAGGATCATATTGCACAGCAATCACAGTGCCTGTCCTGTCCTAGCCCAGCATGCTGTCTGCAAAGTTACTGCACTGTGCTTCTGAGCCAAACATTTCCCATTGGTTCACTATGCAGCACTCTACGGAGCAGACAGCGTAAAATGGGCAGCACATTATAGCCAGTACGTGTGCTCTACACATATCTGACAGTGGCACCCATGTCCCCTCTCTCTCTCTCTCATCTACCTGTCCCTGCAAGGCTGGCTCCCCTCCAACAGAGCCATCCATCTCTGCTCTAGTTCCAGGACCCCTGAGAGGGGGGGGGGCGTGCCGCTCCTGGCTCCACCCCCTTTGTGAACCGAATCACTCATTTTGTTGATTCGGATGATTCGACTCACAAAAGAGATTCGGATCAAAGATCCAAATCGTTCATGATCCGGACAACACTAATGTCATAGTACACATATTACTCTTTGTGCTCAGTTTTCAAGCCATTGGTTGGCAAACGTTCCAGTGTCTTCCAGGCAGGGGATACTATACAAGCTATACAATAGTGCCTTTCCAAGCAAAAAGTGACGGTGGGAGGGGGATTATGAAGCATGCTGGCTGCTATGGCTCCCTCGTTACGAGTCAGAAATTTAGGTCCAACTCAAGTACAAGTCGACCTCTATACTTCTATTTAGTGAGTCAGACCTACATTTCTAGACTTATAGCTGAGTATATACAGTATATGTATTTTATCTACTGAAAAATGTGTTTAATTGACGCTAAACTCCCAATTAGTATAGTTCTTTTAAAATGTTCATATGAAGCAAAATGAAAGCGAATAATAATTAAAAAAAAACAGTGTGGTTTGAATTATAAAATAACATTTTTCTTATGAAACCTTTATGGGATGCGTAATTAGGGATGTGCTGGGCCAGATTCGGGGTGTGGTGGGGGTGTGGTTTAAGTGTACCTCTTTCTTATCTCACAAAGGTGGGGGGTATGCACTTGTGTTACCAGATGCGGACATTGGGCTGCATGTCATTGCAAAGGCGCTTGTGGCTAGAAGCCAGGAGGCTGAACTTCCTGACAAGAGAGCAGTTCAGCCACCCTAGGAAAGAAGCCTGAGGAGGACTTGCCTGCTATTCTACATGCAGATATAGAGGGGAAGGAACTCACCATCACCACACACATCACAACGATGATGATCGCCACCACCACGATAAACGGGATGAGGTAATATCCAATGTTGAAGGAATATTCCGGAATAAGGAAGACATGTGCACTGTGGAGAGGAAGAGAGAGGAGTGTGAGAATGAGATATGGGAGGAAGGGGGGTATGGGGGGTGAGGAGAGGGTGGTGGATAGGAGGAGAGTGAGGAGGGAGGATGGGGATGAGGAGAGCATACCTCCCAACTTTTGGAACCAGGAAAAAAAAAAAAAAAAAAGGACACCAAGACCCTCCCCTGCCATACCTTTATCATGCGCCAAATGCAGAGATCCCCCTCCGGCCCTATACAGTTTCCTGGTGTCCGGTGGTTCCCATTCCCTCCCCAATATAGCTTCCCTAGTGTCTAGTGGTGCCCCTTCCTCCCCAATATAGCTTCCCTGGCATCTAGTGGTCCCACTCCCTCCCCAATGTAGCTTCCCTAGTGTCTAGTGGTCCCCCTCCCCAATATAGCTTCCCTAGTGTCTAGTGGTCCCCGCTCTTTCTCCAATATAGCTTCCCTGGCATTTAGTGGTCCCCATCCATCCCCAATATAGCTTCCCTAGTGTCTAGTGGTCCCCTCTCACTCCCCAGCATAGCTTCCCTGACGTCTAGTGCCCAGTGTCCTGTGCTGCCCCAGTTTGTGCAGCAAAGTATATACACAGTGGTAGGAATGATTCTCTGACCTCCTCCAAGCACTTGAATAATGTGAGTCCTCTCTCGCTCTAGTGCCCGGCATCTCCATCTCCTGACATCGCACATAATCACACAGTGCTGGAAGAGAACCAGGACAGTCCTGGCCAAATTAGGATGGTTGGTAGGTATGAAAGATGGGGGGTTAAGACAGAAATGGGGGAGGAGAGAGATGAGGGGGGAGGGGGTGAGGACAGGTGGTGGTGAGGAGACAGATGGAGAAATTAGTGGGGGGTGAGAAGTGAGAGTACCCCATTCCCCCTCTCCCCCCCCCCCCATTGGCCCATATTCTATTGCTGCTCCTTACTGGTCATAGTAGGAGAATTGCTCCTGCAGGATTCGGCCAGAGGCGGCGCCGGTGAACACAGCGGGTATAGTGATCTGGCTGCGGATATAATCTGGAGGAAGAACACAGACACTATGGAGAATCCGGCTCATCAGTGGCATAGAGAGGTCACAGAAAGGACAACGTGTCACCAATACTCACCATCGTTCCACGCCATGTTCAGCAGCTTCTCTGAGCCCACATTGTGCACAATGGCGGCATCAAACCCCGCCTGCTGTGCATGCAGCACCTAGAGAGACAGATCACATGATCACCCATCAGTGCCACCTAAATCCCACAAAGCAGGGGGAGGGGGGCACCTGCCTGTGTCATCCTGCAGGGAGATGGGCATCTGTCTATAGCACCTTACAGGGGAGGGGCACCTGCCTGTGTCATCCTGCAGGGGGAAGGGCATCTGTCTGTGTCATGTGGGGGAGGGGCTATGGTTTCTGTCATCCTGCAGAGGGGTGGGCTTCCGTCTGTGTCACCCTGCATTAGGAGGGACACCTGCCTGTGTCATCATGCAGGGAGAGGGGCAGCTGCCTGTGTCATCATGCAGGGAGAGGGGCAGCTGCCTGTGTTACCCTGCAGCGGAAGGGACTTCTGCGTCAACCAGCAGGGGGAGGTGCATCTGTGTGTGTCATCCTGCAGGAGGAGGGGCTTCTGCCTGTCATCCTGCAGGGGAAGAGGCTTCTGTCTGTGTCATCCTGCAGGGGGTGGGGATTCTGTGTCAGCCTGCAGGAGGAGGTGCATCTGTCTGTGCCACCCTGCAGGAGGAGGGGCATCTGCGTCATGCTGCAGGAGGAGGGGCATTAGTCTCTGTCATCCTGCAGGAGGAGGGGTATCAGTCTTTGTCTGGGGAGGTAGTTTTTCTCACCTTGATATCGAAGTTGCAGTCGTATCTGCGTATCAGAGCGATGAAGATGGTTTTGTTGTCCGCTGGAGGCGGAGGAGTGAGAGGCAGGCAGGCATTCTCTGGTGCAGCCAGGAGGACGTAGCCCTGTAGAGGAGAGAGGTGAGTATACTCAGTACTACTACCTGGAAAAAGGGGTCTCACTGACCACAAATCTCTGACATTTCTGTCCTATGGAGAGGGGAGGGGGAGAAAGACGATCAGGAGGCATCAGGTGGGCATATAGACCATCAGACCTGTCCACACACTGCACATCGATTTCCGGTTGATATCTATTGGAAATCGTCCTGCTGCCCCCCATGTATATGTGTCCCCCATGTGCAGGGTCGATCGACTGTCCGATGCCACCACGACTCCATCCTCGCGTGTCACAGTGAGTGGTTGTTCCATGTGAGTCGAGGTGCATGTAGTGACATACTACATGTGACGGTGACACGGTACAGCTCCTTATGGTGACACGGTACAGGGGTTAAGGTGTGGATGGATCGGGGAACCCCACCGCGACATTCCCCGATCCATCTTCCTACCTGCGGGAACTCGTGACATCACACGACGGGTGCAAACAAAAAGTCAAGCGAGGTACTTTCCGCGGGAGTCATAGGGGATCTTGAAGATTCCATCCGTTGTGACGGTCATTATCGCCAAACGCCATTCGTGTAATTGCGCGCCTGTAGCCGTGCTGCAATATTGCGGCAACGATCGCTCATTAAAATAACGCAGTAAAAATCGCACAGTTGGCTTTAGGTTTAGCCAGCATGTAAGTAATACCAACATAGTAAAATGTTGGTATTACATACTGATAACTTACTATTGTTTTTCCCACTTTAATAGTAGAATATCGGTAAATAAATTACTAACAATTTTTCTGGGTGGTCAAATTTCCGGGTGCTCTTGATTGACGTACGCGTCTGCTCTACTGCCCCCCACCCTCCCCCATCTCCAGTTGTGTGCATACAGTGCGTCACTCACCTGCAACCCGCCCAGCGGCAGCGGGGACCCGAACTGCGCAGGAAGATCGTCAAACACCTGCGGTTCTGTCCTATTGCTGTCCGTGTACTGAAATCACAAGATATACAGGGGAAAAATCAATTGAAAGACGCTGTAGCGACATAGAATGCAGTAAATTAGTCAGGATAGCTAATTTTACGATAAAAACATCCAACAATACTTCCTGTAGCTATATATATAGCTGTATATTTGTATGTAGCCCCACCCTTTCAGTGCTGCTTAGCCTAGGCTGTTTAGCTATGCGGAATCATCCTCCCAGAGCATTCTGGGACACCAGGCATGTTTTGTACTGGCTTCAGAACTCTCAGAAACAGACATTCCGCAGTGATGCACCTGTCAGCAGTAAAGATGTCGGCACCAGTGGTATATTTCAGAATGTAAGTCTGGGTGAGGAAAGTTTTTACAATGGGCAATCACTGACTGGGGCTTCTTCCTGAGGTTCTATCATTTAGCGGAGACTCGGTTATGATTACTAAAGACGGTGCATGGGAATGTGCTAGCTTGCATGCGGATTTAATGCAAATCACATGCGGGCTGAAATTAAATGCGTATAATTTGTATTCAACTGACACTTTTTGCATTCAGAGATTGACAATTAGCAGCTCCAGTGATTATGCTTCCTACTATACACCTTGCTTTCCACTAGGGGGCAGGGTTATTATGCTTCCTACTATACACCTTGCTCTCCACTAGAGGGCAGGGTTATTATGCTTCCTACTATACACCTTGCTCTCCACTAGAGGGCAGGGTTATTATGCTTCCTACTATACACCTTGCTCTCCACTAGGGGGCAGGGTTATTATGCTTCCTACTATACACCTTGCTCTCCACTAGGGGGCAGGGTTATTATGCTTCCTACTATACACCTTGCTCTCCACTAGAGGGCAGGGTTATTATGCTTCCTACTATACACCTTGCTCTCCACTAGAGGGCAGGGTTATTATGCTTCCTACTATACACCTTGCTCTCCACTAGGGGGCAGGGTTATTATGCTTCCTACTATACACCTTGCTCTCCACTAGGGGGCAGGGTTATTATGCTTCCAAAACACCTTGCTCTCCACTAGGGGGCAGGGTTATTATGCTTCCTACTATACACCTTGCTCTCCACTAGAGGGCAGGATTATTATGCTTCCTACTATACACCTTGCTCTCCACTAGAGGGCAGGATTATTATGCTTCCAATACACCTTGCTCTCCACTAGGGGAGAGGGTTATTATGCTTCCAAAACACCTTGCTCTCCACTAGGGGGCAGGGTTATTATGCTTCCTACTATACACCTTGCTCTCCACTAGGGGAGAGGGTTATTATGCTTCCAAAACACCTTGCTCTCCACTAGGGGGCAGGGTTATTATGCTTCCTACTATACACCTTGCTCTCCACTAGAGGGCAGGGTTATTATGCTTCCAATACACCTTGCTCTCCACTAGGGGGCAGGGTTATTATGCTTCCTACTATACACCTTGCTCTCCACTAGAGGGCAGGGTTATTATGCTTCCAATACACCTTGCTCTCCACTAGGGGGCAGGGTTATTATGCTTCCTACTATACACCTTGCTCTCCACTAGAGGGCAGGGTTATTATGCTTCCTACTATACACCTTGCTCTCCACTAGGGGGCAGGGTTATTATGCTTCCTACTATACACCTTGCTCTCCACTAGAGGGCAGGGTTATTATGCTTCCTACTATACACCTTGCTCTCTACTAGGGGGCAGGGTTATTATGCTTCCTACTATACACCTTGCTCTCCACTAGAGGGCAGGGTTATTATGCTTCCTACTATACACCTTGCTCTCCACTAGGGGGCAGGGTTATTATGCTTCCTACTATACACCTTGCTCTCCACTAGGGGGCAGGGTTATTATGCTTCCTACTATACACCTTGCTCTCCACTAGAGGGCAGGGTTATTATGCTTCCTACTATACACCTTGCTCTCCACTAGGGGGCAGGGTTATTATGCTTCCTACTATACACCTTGCTCTCCACTAGAGGGCAGGGTTATTATGCTTCCTACTATACACCTTGCTCTCCACTAGAGGGCAGGGTTATTATGCTTCCTACTATACACCTTGCTCTCCACTAGGGGGCAGGGTTATTATGCTTCCTACTATACACCTTGCTCTCCACTAGAGGGCAGGGTTATTATGCTTCCTACTATACACCTTGCTCTCCACTAGGGGTCAGGGTTATTATGCTTCCTACTATACACCTTGCTCTCCACTAGAGGGCAGGGTTATTATGCTTCCTACTATACACCTTGCTCTCCACTAGGGGGCAGGGTTATTATGCTTCCTACTATACACCTTGCTCTCCACTAGAGGGCAGGGTTATTATGCTTCCTACTATACACCTTGCTCTCCACTAGGGGGCAGGGTTATTATGCTTCCTACTATACACCTTGCTCTTCACTAGGGGGCAGGGTTATTATGCTTCCTACTATACACCTTGCTCTCCACTAGGGGGTAGGGTTATTATGCTTCCTACTATACACCTTGCACTCCACTAGGGGGCAGGGTTATTATGCTTCCTACTATACACCTTGCTCTCCACTAGAGGGCAGGGTTATTATGCTTCCTACTATACACCTTGCTCTCCACTAGGGGGCAGGGTTATTATGCTTCCTACTATACACCTTGCTCTTCACTAGGGGGCAGGGTTATTATGCTTCCTACTATACACCTTGCTCTTCACTAGAGGGCAGGGTTATTATGCTTCCTACTATACACCTTGCTCTCCACTAGGGGGCAGGGTTATTATGCTTCTTACTATACACCTTGCTCTCCACTAGAGGGCAGGATTATTATGCTTCCAATACACCTTGCTCTCCACTAGGGGAGAGGGTTATTATGCTTCCAAAACACCTTGCTCTCCACTAGGGGGCAGGGTTATTATGCTTCCTACTATACACATTGCTCTCCACTAGGGGAGAGGGTTATTATGCTTCCAAAACACCTTGCTCTCCACTAGGGGGCAGGGTTATTATGCTTCCTACTATACACCTTGCTCTCCACTAGAGGGCAGGGTTATTATGCTTCCAATACACCTTGCTCTCCACTAGGGGGCAGGGTTATTATGCTTCCTACTATACACCTTGCTCTCCACTAGGGGGCAGGGTTATTATGCTTCCTACTATATACCTTGCTCTCCACTAGGGGGCAGGGTTATTATGCTTCCTACTATACACCTTGAGGGAGGAGGAGAGGGTAGTGAAGTTTTCACAGGCTGAAGATGCAGAGCAGCTTACCTGTGTGTAATGATCACAAACAGAACATGGCTGCACTCATTGTATCACAGGAAGAAATAATTATATACAGTTGAAGCTGTTTGCAGCTAGATTTGATGTGTAAACCATCTAAACTTTAGATAAGATATATAGACAAGTCACTAGTTATAGTTAGTTTTTCATCTTGGATCCGCTTTAACCTGATGGCATGTAGGGGGAGGGGGTCATACACATACTACTGAGTCATGAGGTACAGGAGCCCACCGGCAATAGAGAGAAGACACAGGACACAGGGCCGGCAGACAGGTGAGCTTGAAGAGGAACTTTTAACCCAAAACTGAATTTCATCCCCATCAGTAGCTGATACCCCCTTTCCCATGAAAAATCTTTTTCTTTTCACAAACAGACCATCAGGGGGCTCTGTATGACTGATATTGTGGTGAAACCCCTCCCACAGGGTGATGTCATGGCCATGGTCCTGACAGTTTGCTGTCTGTGTCATTGCATTGTGGGAAAACAATGGGTTTTTTCCAAATGCCAAGCAAGCAATATCTGCCTCTGTGCATAGAACTCTCAGTAATGAACATTCTGCAGAGATCACCTGGCAGAACTAAAGATGTCATAACCAGTGATAAATGTCAGAATGTAAATCGTGGAGAGAAAATATTTCACAATAGACACTGAATGCATAATTTATAGATGAATATTGTATTTTTTTTTTTTTTAATTTTATTTTTTTTTAAATTAAGCAAATTTTATTCATAAAGTAATTTTTACTACAGTTTATCTTTCAACACTGCTGCAACCCTCACGGTGAGCCCAAGGGGACAGCAGAGGATCCCTCTCTGATCATGGAAGGATCTATCTGAGGATCGTAGGTAGGATGTTCTGGCCATCCTTAAAGTGTACTTGAGATCCCAAATATAGGTATACTTACCTGGGGCTTACTCCAGTGAGGTGCCTGGGGTCCTTTCTGGTCCTCTCCATTCTCTTCTTATTGCCTCCGGTAATCTGGGCGACCGTGCTTTTTTTGCACATGCCAGTTGTGCTCTTCTGTGCGTGCGCGGCCCAGCTGCATTTCACTCCCGGGAGCGTTCTGCGCCTGCTCAGTACTATTGCGCAGATGCAGAACGCTTCCAGCTTCTAGACTGCCGCGGGGGGAGGGGTCACGCGCTTGGCCAAGCATGCGCAGAAGAGCATGGCCAGCCAGATTACCGGCGGCGATACGAAGAGAATGGCGTGGCCCAGGTAAGTATAAATGCATATAAGTATACAGCACCTTGCATGCTGGGTAATATAAGCAAGAATACTCACCCAAGCCCTACACAGTAACCAGAAGCTGCCTCTTTTGAGTCATGTGTACTCCGCTGCAGATCTGAGCTCATCCCTGCACCACACTCTGATATACATAAGTTATCTTGACAAAACCATCCTCACAACAAGATTATGCTGGTCTCCGGATATATACACATTCACGGGAATGGGGGTGGGGGGGGGGGGGGGGTTGGGGGATATAGCACGGGGACAGATGTTATGTTTGTCGAGGACGTCGGCTGACATCTTTGCTGTGCAGCTCACAGGCAGAATATGGGCCATCCGCATGCCTAATTATTACGTTTACAAGAAGCCATCAGAGGCTAACGAGGACCCGCCTGCGACTTTATACATTTCATTATATTTAAGTATTATAAGCGGAGGGAATGAGCTATTCACAAGTCTCTCGCAAAGCTAAAGCGTGGGAACGCGTTTTATAATCTTCCTCTAACAGATCACATGTCAGATCTGATAAAAGCATCGAAGATTATGAACCTAACACAATGGCCCGTATGCAATTCACTTTATCCCCTAAAGATGCCATAAATCAGGTGATGATGGGCAGATTCCAGCAAGAGACAAATCTCCCTCTGATCCAATCTGATAAGAGAGAGATCTGGTGGCTCCCCACACACCGCAGGCCGATTCCCGACCAATTTCAGCATGAAATCTCTCAGGAATCATCGAGCCCGCTGCGTCCGCCACCTCACCGCTGTGTGTGTATGTAATGTATATGTGCTGTAATGTGCATCTATACATCACCAGGGGCGTGGCTAGCTACACAGATCAGTGGCACGTGCCCCGGATCTATTCTTGGGTGACCTGGATGCCTCCCAGGTCAGTCAGCTGTGGTGCCACAATGGCGGGCATGCTGGGAGCTGTGGTGCTTCAATTGCTGTTATGTTAGGTGCTGTGGTGCCTCTACGTGGGCATACTGGGCGCTGTGATGCCTTTATGGGGGCATGCAAGGAGCTGTGGCTCTTCTATAGGGGCATGCTGGGAGTTGTGGTGCCTCAATGGGAGGCTTGTGGAAACATGGTAGGGGGTCCACTAGAATGTCAGGGAATGCTATGGGGGGGGGGGGGGGGGGGGAGACTGGCATCAGGCCAGCCTGCCCAGCAGAAAGCCAGACCAGCCAGCACAGAAGTCAGGTAACTCTGCATAGTTATGTTTAAGTGACACTGCCTGTTTATGTCATATTCTGCATTTTTTTTTATTATTCCAACATTTTGCTGAGCAGGCCTACTTAGACTGCTGTTGAAAGTGAACCAGAGAGGAAGCACCCTCGTGTATTTTACCATATATATCAGTGGGAACATTAGAGAAAACACCTACCCTGCTCTCTGTTTCATTCTTCACTGCTCAGCCTGCTTGTTAGCAGCCCTGATAAAATCCCCGACTGAGCATTCAGTCTAGCTTTGCTCAGGAATCATTATAGCTGATTCTGTCTTCTCTGATGTCTTTTCAAGCCCAAGCCTGCCCCCTTGTGGCTCTGCTATAATGACTCAGCTATAATGATTCCTGAGCAAAGCCAGATTGAATGCTCAGTCGGGGATTTTACAAGCAAGCTGAGCAGAGAAGAATGAAACAGAGAGCAGGGTAGGTGTTTTCTCTAATGTTCCCACTGATATATATGGTAAAATACATGAGGGTGCTTCGTCTCTGGTTCACTTTAAGTTCATGTAACTTTGGCTCCACCCATGATCACACCCACATTCTGGTGCGTGGCCACACCCATTTTCCGGCTGGAGTACCCAAAAGTGCCCCGTATCCCTTAGGATCCTAGCAACCCCCCTGTACATTACCTGTCCTGTGTTGCGGTGTCCGTCCGTCTTGAATACAAATCAGATGCAAACTATGCACTAATCCCAGCTTGCCACAAGTAGTCTTACATTGCTGTACAACAGGAGGAAATGGCAGCGCTTCCAAATACAGGCTGCACCGAGTTGACCAGCTGCATAGATGTGCAGAGCCCAACCACAGGCAGATTACACAACTCACATTCTTGCAGTTCTTTAGAAAATGTGTAGACCATTTATGGATAGCAGCCCCAGGTTTTAACTATGGTTAATTGTCAGTTAGGTGTTAGGTCTCTTCCGAGAGGGCACGTCATTGTCATGGAAGAGGGTAGTATTGAACAATCTGTGCGCAAACTGTTTTGGAAGCCAACGTCCTCCTTTGATGCATCAGATTTGAATGTAAGTTGTACAATCTGCCCGTGTGTGGGCTCTGCACATCTATACAGTTTATCAACTCGGAGCAGCCTGTATTTGGAAGCGCTGCCATTTCCTCCTGTTGTACAGAAATGTAAGTCTACTTGTGGCTAGCTGCATTCATGTGTATCAGTTTGCATTCAATGTCTGTAGATTAGGGTTTAGTGCATAGTTTGCATCTGATTTGCAGTCAAGGTGTGTATAAGCCCCTGGGGGGCGCTGCACAGCTCTGTTAGTTTCATTTCATTTGCAGCCTGATAAGGAGCGCTGCCTATTTTTTTGCAGTTCTTTTAGGTTGAGTTTCGTGCCGGAGGGAATTATAGCGAGCCGAGTCTCAGCTAATCCATTTGTGATTAGACTGACATTCCACTATCGCTATACGATTACTATCAGCCCAGCCAACCGCTCCGCAAGCCTTTCTGTAATTTCATTATATTAACCACTTTACCCCCGCGCGTACGTATTTCTCCGCCCCTTTTTCCATCCTTTAAAAACCAGGGACGGAGAAACACGTACTTTCCGCGTTCCCGACGCTGCCCGCGCTCCCGCTCGTAAACACGCCGCCCGCCGCTAGTAAAACCGCCGCCGCCCGCTCGCCCGGAGATCAATGAACGGGAAAATCCATTCCCGTTCGTTGATCTAAGCCCCACAATGACCCGCTGCTCTCCTATGGGCAGCGCGATCATTGTGAGAAGAAACTCACGTGTCCAGCCTCCTTATTCTTCCTCCAAGCTTCCGGAAGGAGGCTTGGAGGTCGCAATAAAGCAAAAAGTTACTGTGGCCATCTTGTGGCCAAATAGTAAACTACACCCTACACATTTTTCACATACAAATAAATGACTTTTACACAAAAAATTAACTCATTACCTCCCACACTCCCCATTTTTTTTTTTTTTGTAATTAAAAAAAAATTCAAAAATTTACAATTAAAAAAAATACATAATTAGTTACCTTAGGGACTGAACTTTTTAAATATTTAAGTCAAGAGGGTATAACACTGTTACTTTATAAACTATGGGCTTGTAATTAGGGATGGACGCAAAACTGAAAAAAATGCACCTTTATTTCCAAATGAAATATTGGCGCCAAACATTGTGATAGGGACATAATTTAAACGGTTTTATAACCGGGACAAAAGGGCACATAAATTTCATGGGTTTTAATTACAGTAGCATGCATTATTTAAAAACTATAATGGCCGAAAACTGAAAAATATTTTTTTTTTTCCCCACATTTTTCCTATTTTCCCATTAAAACACATTTAGAAAAAAATAATTCTTGGCATAATGTCCCACCTAAAGAAAGCCTAATTGGTGGCGGAAAAAACAAGATATAGTTCATTTCATTGCGATAAGTAATGATAAAGTTATAGACGAATGAATGGAAGGAGCGCTGAAAGGTGAAAATTGCTCTGGTGGTCAGGGGGTAAAACCCCTCAGTGGTGAAGTGGTTAAGAACTGAACTTTATACTTCAGTTTCACTGCCAGCTAAGGATTTCTAAAACGGACACCAAGCTGGGCTGCTCGGTAACCATGGCGATAGCACTGTGTTTGGCATACAGAATTTGCACAAACTCCCACCTTTCTTGTATCGCTCCTATGTGACACCTGGAGTAAACTGGAGACAGCAAATCCTGACGCCCCCTACTGGCCAGCTGACAGTAGGAACAGTGGGTAATGGACACATTTTATACGCAAATAAAAGCAGAGGTAATAATAATAATCTGAACATTTGTATAGCACTTTTCTCAAAGCGCTCAAGAGCTGCAGCCACTGGGACGCGCTCAAGAGGCCACCCTGCAGTGTTAGGGAGTCTTGCCTTGAATTCCTTACTGAATAGGCACTGACTCTAACCAGGATTTGAACCCTGGTCTCCCATGTCAAAGGCGGCGTTCTTTAAGTACACTATGAACTGAATGCTCTGCTGAGAAACCTTATAAAGTCATGAAGCTGAAAGGAGCAAGTCGTGTTTTTCTGCAACAAAACTGGTATTTCTCCTTTAAAGCATTTATCAGGTTTTTTTCCCCCATCATACATTTACAATTTTTTCCATAAAGAGGAACTGCAGTGAAAATTACCTAATGAATAAGATTGCTTATATTTTACAATATTCATTTATAGATTATTTAGCCGGTGTTGGTCCATTGTACAATCTTTCCTCTCCTTGATTTGCATTCTGAAATGTATCCCTGCTGGTGACATCCTTAAAGGGACACTATGGCGAAAAATTGTAACATTTAAAATATGTGCAAACATATACAAATAAGATCTACATTTTTTTCAGCGTAAAATGAGCCATAAATTACTTTTCTCATATGTTGCTGTCACTTACAGTAGGCAGTTGAAATCTGACAGAAGTGACAAGTTTTGGACTAGTCCATCTCTTCATAGGGGATTCTCAGGGATTTATTTACAGTATAATCAAATGTACTAAGTGAATGGCAGTTGCTCTGTCCAACTGCCAAAAAACTGTGCAGCGAGCAGGGAAGCTGGCCAGCATCATTGTTTAATTTTTAGGGGATATCTTTATCTTTATAAAGAATAAAAGCCTTGCAGAGAATCCCCCCATGAAGAGATGGACTAGTCCAAAACCTGTCACTTCTGTCAGATTTCTACTGCCTACAGAGTAAAATGAGCCATGAATTACTTTTCTCCTATGTTGCTGTCACTTACAGTAGGTAGTAGAAATCTGACAGGAGTGACAGGTTTTGAACTAGTCCATGTCTTCATAGGGGATTCTCAGCAAGGCTTTTATTCTTTATAAAGATATTCCCTAAAAAGGATTTAAACAATGATGCTGGCCAGCCTCCCTGCTCACTACACAGTTTTTTGGCAGTTTGGACAGAGCAACTGCCATTCACTAAGTGCTTATGAAAATAAATAGATCTCTGAGAATCCCCTATGAAGAGATGGACTAGTCCAAAACGTGTCACTTCTGTCAGATTTCGACTACTTACTGTAAGTGACAGCAACATAGGAGAAAAGTAATTCATGGCTCATTTTACTCTGTAGGCAGTAGAAATCTGACAGAAGTGACAGGTTTTGGACTAGTCCATCTCTTCATGGGGGGATTCTCTGCAAGGCTTTTATTCTTTATAAAGATAAAGATATCCCCTAAAAAGGATTTATACAATGATGCTGGCCGGCTTCCCTGCTCGCTGCAGTTTTTTGGCAGTTGGACAGAGCAACTGCCATTCACTTAATTTATGGCTCATTTTACTCTGGAAAAACATACTTCTTATTTGTTTATGTTTGCACATATTTTAAATGTTACATTTTTGTGCCATAGTGCCCCATTAAGCCCCATCTACACCATACAATTTGTTTTGTCAGATTTGATTTGATTCATTGATTCAATTTGTTTTGATTCGACATGTCCGATCGGGATTTGATTTGAATAAATTTACCATTGCAAAACAATGGCAAATTGAATCGAATCAAATTGAGTCCCGATCGGACATGTCGGATTGAATCGAACAAAAAAATGATATGGTGTAGATGGGGCTTTAGTCCTGTTTTCAGCAGGGTTGTCAAATCATCCCTTTAAAAGGACCACTATCGCAAAAAAAAAAAAAAGTAGGCAGTTAAAATCTGACAGAACTGACAGGTTTTGGGCCAGTCCATCTCCTCATGGGAGATTATCAGGGTTTTCTTTGTTTTCAACAGCATTTCCTGAACAGCAGTTGAAAAGTCTAACTGACAAAATAGTGTGCAAGTGAGCAGGGAGGCTGGCTGGTATCTTGCTATTTTGGCAGGTGAACTGCTGTTCAGGAAATGCTGTTGAAAACAAAGTGGTCCTTTTAGGCCTCTTTCACGGTGTGCCGTTAAAGTCGCACGTTAGATAAAGTCTTAACATGGACTAACATACAGCAATACAAAGTCTGTGCGACATTCACAGTGCACACGTTGCGTTTGTATGTAACGTGTAGGGGCACTATGGCAAAAAAAATTGTAAATTGTAAAATATGTGCAAACATATACAAATAAGGAGTATGTTTCTTCTACAGTAAATGGAGCCATAAATTATTTTTCTCCTATGTTGCTGTCACTTACAGTAAGTAGTAGAAATCTGACAGAAGCGACAGGTTTTGGACTAGTCCATCTCTTCATGGGGGATTCTCAGAGATCTATTTATTTTCATAAGCACTTAGTGAATGGCAGTTGCTCTGTCCAAACTGCCAAAAAACTGTGTAGTGAGCAGGGAAGCTGACCAGCATCATTGTTTAAATCCTTTTTAGGGAATATCTTTATAAAGAATAAAAGCCTTGCTGAGAATCCCCTATGAAGACATGGACTAGTCCAAAACCTGTCACTCCTGTCAGATTTCTACTACCTACTGTAAGTGACAGCAACATAGGAGAAAAGTAATTCATGGCTCATTTTACTCTGGGAGAAATGTACTTATTTGTTCATGTTTGCACATATTTTACAGTTTTTTTGCCATAGTGCCCCTTTAACTGCCAAAAGGATGAATGGGTCGGCACCACCAAATGTAATGTAAAGCTCTTTAATGAGTCATAAGACATCAGTAACAGACTGCCTACTTTTTTTTTTTTTCCCCGATAGTGGTCCTTTAAAAGGAACCTGAGGTGTGAGACCTATGGAACCATATTTATTTCCTTTCTGGTCAGTAGGGTGTAAATCCCACACCTGAAACCAGCATGCAGCTAATCAGATATCTGATAGTCCTATAGATATCTGATCCACGGCACGCTTGTTCAGGCCCCATTCACACTACAGCCTTTCGTCTGCAATTTTGGCAAAATGTTCAAGCACTAGCGCTAATTCCTTCAGAGGATCTTCCAACCCTATTCCAACCCTAGTCCATGCCTTCGTCACATCAAGGTTAGACTACTGCAACGTCCTCTACACAGGCCTGCATAAGAAAGACTTACGCCGCCTGCAATTAGTACAGAATGCAGCCGCAAGGCTGTTAACGAGCCAACCCCGCCATTGCCACATAACACCAACCCTGAGCTCACTCCACTGGCTACCGATAAAATGGAGAATTCTGTTTAAGATTGGATTACTGACATTCAAATCCTTGCACAATCTGGGCCCTGGATACCTGAAGGACTTGTTGCAACTACATCACACCCCCCCACAATCTTAGATCAAAAGGACGTAACACCTTGGTCACCCCCAGAGTCCACCTCAAAACCTTTGGAGACAGAGCCTTTTGTCATGCTGCCCCTACACTTTGGAACTCCCTGCCACACTCAATCAGGACAGCTCCATCCCTGGAAGCATTTAAGTCTAAACTGAAAACCTACCTCTTCAGTCTGGCATTCATGAACATCTGACTATCTTCTCTGTAACACAACCCAGCCTGCAACCCTGTATTAATCTGAGACACAACTATGCGCTTTGAGTCCTATGGGAGAAAAGCGCTTTACAAATGTTATTGTATTGTATTGTATTGTATTGTATTGTATAGTGCTATAATATAATGGGCCTGTTCTTACTTGGGTGATTTGCGTTAATCGCCGGTGATTAACGCAAATCGCCAAATGCAAATGTGTAGCCTGCACCATTTTCAGGCGATTTCCCGGCGATCGCGTTTCAGTGCTAAACGCGATCACGGAAAAATCGCTGCAGTGTCCAGTGATTTTCTGCACGGCAAAAAAAAAAAAATCACTCCCGCAAAACGCGGGCGGTAATCACCGGCGTTTTGCTCTTTTAAGTATGAATGGGGCCTCAGGGTCTATGGCTTACAGTATTAAGCCCCATCGACACCATACAATTTTTTGTGCGATTCGATTCAATCAGACATGTCCGATCAGGATTCGATTCATTTTGCCACTTTGTTCTGCAATGGCAAAATGAATCGAATCCCGATCGGACATGTCTGATTGAATCGAATCGATGAATCGAATCACACAAAAAAAATTGTATGGTGGAGATGGGACTTTAGAGGCAGAGGAACATCAGGGCAGCCAGGCAATCTGCATTATTTAAAAGCACAGCCTCCATATTTCTCTCACCTCGGGTTCCCTTTAAATACCAACACATAAGATATGCAGGTTCTGGGGCTACTTACACATAATCAGGGCCTAAACTGCATCTAACTAGCCACAAGACCTGTATAAATCATATGTAACTGTATTTAAAAGGGATGGGTTGGCAACACTGGCAGGGAGATACCATTGGCCTGCATGTTGGCACTATTAAGCCAGGGGAACATGTTTGCATTTTTTAAATGTAAAAACTTAAAAACAAAAAAAACAAAAAAAAAAAACATAAAAACATAAAAAGGAGCAAAACAAAAACAAAAAAACAAACAAACAAAAACAAACTTTGCTAACACTAAGAAAATCAATCATAAAAACTACTGAATACATTAGTAAAAAGTTACCTGAACTGAAAAACACTAGATTTTGCAACAGAAAGAAGGCAGACTGGAGGAGAGAAACAGCACAATGACCGAGGCGCAGCCGGCATAGGTAATCAGCAGGTATCCATTCCTGTATATCACCATGACTAATCCACAGCTCCAAACACACACACAGTACTAATTATACTCCCTGAATGCTTAATAAGCAGCGTGGGCTGACATAACCTCTTCTGCCTCAAGGGAGGGTTCTGCAGCTAAGAGTCTTGTTTTTAAAATTTGTGACTTGAATGAAGGAGCTAACAGCAGGCTCTGTGGGCAAGGCTGCTGTGACAGGCTGCAAGAAGGCGGGGCATGGACTGGGCTGTCTGAGTAGAGCACAGGCTGCAGCTCTGGAAGTCTCTGCTACAGGAAGTAACTAATGTGAGGGCTGCTGATTTTATACTAAATGCAATTGTTTAGCGTTTTTCCTGTCGCATGCAAAATGCAAAATGCAAGGACATCAGCAAACTAACGAGGGATCTTTTACACTGCAAGCCGCAATTACAAACACAATGCGATTTCGATGCAATTTTGATGAGGTTTTAAAATGACATTTTGCTGAGAAAAACGCACAGCTATTTACTGTGGTAACCACTTCCGGCGCCTGGCCCCGCCTCCCCTCTCTCTGGAGAAAAACGCCCAGCTATTTACTGTGATAACCACTTCCGGGGCCTGGCCCCGCCTCCTCTCTCTCCTCGGATAAAAACGCTCAGCTATTTACTGTGGTAACCACTTCCAGCGCCTGGCCCTCGTCTCTCTCCTCGGAGAAAAACGCCCAGCTATTTACTGTGGTAACCAGCTTGGCGTTTTTCTCTCTGAGGAGAGAGGGGAGGCGGGGCCAGGTGCCGGAAGTGGTTACCACAGTAAATAGCTGTGCGTTTTTCTCTCCGAGGAGAGGGGAGGCGGGGCCAGGCGCTGGAAGTGGTTACCACAGTAAATAGCTAGGCGTTTTTCTCTCCGAGGAGAGAGGGGAGGCGGGGCCAGACGCCGGAATTGGTTGCCACAGTAAATAGCTGGGCGTTTTTCTCTCCGATGAGAGAAGGGAGGCGGGGCCAGATGCCGGAAGTGGTTACCACAGTAAATAGCTAGGCGTTTTCTCTCCGAGGAGAGAGGGGATGCGGGGCCAGGCGCTGGAAGTGGTTACCACAGTAAATAGCTGGGCGTTTTTCTCCAAGGAGAGAGGGGAGGCGGGGCCAGGTGCCGGAAGTGGAGCTTTTTTATTACAGCAGCACTGAAGGATTCTTATTGTATGGATGGAGATTCACTTTAAGGTGGCCATTAACGATACAATCCTGCGGCCGATTAACTAATCGTCATAGTAATAGATCGGAAATTATAGGCCATGCCAATTAACGGCCAGGTTCCCGCTAAATCATTCAATCAGAATAATGGAATCGATCCGTTTTTCAGATTGATCCCATAGGTTAGTGGGAAGTTGTACTGGAAACGATCATTTAATCGAGGGATTGTATCGTTAATGGCCACCGTTAAAGTTATTTGACATCAGCTGATCAATCAGCTTCTAGACAGATAAAATCTGTGTCTGCCGCTTGTGTGTAAATATATACACAACACATTATACGTGAGAAGCTTGTTCCAGTGATGTATACTTCCAGCAGAAGGAGGAGATGGGCTGGGGGAGGAGATGGGATGGGGGAGGGGTGGGAGTGATTGTCTCTTTATTTTCTGGAGTGGAACTCGTGACCTCATGCTTTACAGGCAGGGGCAGTACCTCTGGCCCTTCTCAGCTGCCTAGTGGATTGTCTTACCGCATAGATGTATGCACTGGTGAATGGGACCCCGCAGAGGAGCAGCAGGGCGGACGCCAGCATTGGATAGCTGGGAGACAGAGGAGAGACGGACTTCATCTTGTGCATCGGACCCTGGAAAACAGAGAAATAATCGGTAAACTTACTGGAAACATTCATATTGCTTTTATTTAATTTTCAAACCTCAGTTTAGTCATTTTTTTATACATCCGTTTAACAGAACATGAAAAAAAAAAAAGAAAGATACCTGCTGCACCAATTTATAAATCATCATTCCCCCTCAGCAACCTCCAGCCGCCTGCTTACTATCAGTCAATCTGAAACACACACCCCCGGCCCTGTAGTCAATTGGGCTTATAGGAGGGCGGAGCAATAGCTCTGTCTGTTGTAGCCACGCCCCTTGCTGCCAAGCACAGCTGTCAGTCTTTAGTAGGAGGTGTGGATTGGCCTGTAGTGGTAGTGAGCAGGCAGCTGTAGGTCGGAGAGGAGAGACGCATGTAGTTTTGGTATCTTAGGCCACTTTACACTTAAAGAGAAATCGTGACCAGGAACTGAACTTCATCCCAATCAGTAGCTGATTCCCCCTTTCCCATGAGAAATCATTTCCTTTTCTCAAACAGATCATCAGGGGGCGCTGTATGGCTAATATTGTGGTGAAACCCCTCCCACAGTGTGATGTCAGGACCATGGTGCTGACAGTTTCCTGTCTGTGAACCTCTTTGCATTGTGGGAATTAGCTGTTTACAGCTGTTTCCAACTGCCAAGAAAGCATGCAGCAGCTACATCACCTGCCAGCAGTAAAAATGTCACCATGTAATAAATGTCAGAATGTAAATCAGGGAGAGGAAAGATTTTACAATGAGCAAACACTGACTAAATCATTTATACACAATTATTGTAAAAATGAAACTTTTTTTTATTACATTATTTTCACTGGAGTTCCTCTTTAACCAGTTGCTATCAGAAAGAAAACGGATTTTCAAAGTAATGCCCACGTTTTCCTTCCTATGGCTCAGTGCCCACTATATGCGTTTTAACTGAAATCATTTTCACAATGCACTGCTATGAACAAAACATGTAGCAACGCACACTAATGCATACCAACGCCTCATTCACACTTTGCGCGCTTCTTTCCTTTTTTTTTTATTAGCACATCAATGTTAAAGATTGATACGTGTTGCTGAAAAGCGGACAGAAGCGCACTAGTGTGCAGTGTTGCCAACCGCCAGTAAATGTACTGACGGTCAGTAAAAAAAAAAAAAAAAATCAACAAATCTGGGCTGTCAGTAAAGTCCACGAAAAACTTTGTGGTGTCAGTAAAAAAAAACCTCTCTCTTTTTCAGAAGATCACAGCACTTACTGCTTATCATTTCACACATCACTCTGGAATGTACACTGCTCTAGCTAAAAATGGGAATATATCTGTAGACTTGGCGGCCGATCGAGCATCAGATAAGACAAGTATTATTGATATTAAAAAAAAAAAAATCGGTGCCACCTAGAGCATGCCTATACAGTCAAACCAATTTCGGCCCAAATTTGGTTGCATGCATCGATCGCATGTATCAATCAGACATGCTGGAAAAACTCGGGTTGGCATGCTCGATTGGATGTGCAGTGGTAATGGCTGCGATAATCGAGAACAAACGTGATGGGTACCCCCAAATGTAAATGTATCAAAGTCCCCCCCCCCAGATGCTGTGCATTATTACTCCACCTGTCCGGTGTCCACCACTACATGCTTCTTCGCGCCCCACGTGGTTGCCGGTGTATTGCATGTGGGGTGCATGTGTGATATCTTTCATTTAATTTCAGGAATATTAGATGTCAGCAAAAAAGTGTTCTGTCAGTAATTTTTTTGTGCTTTGTCAGTAAAAATGTATTTCCGTGGTTGGCAACACTGCTGGTGTAAATGAGGCCTAAGAATGCAGTCACAGGCGATTATTAGCCTGCTATCTGCAGAGCAAAGTTCAGGTCTAAAGCTACATTTATTCCTTCTGAATCACTTCCCCAGAATAGTCTATAAATCAGGAGCGGTGACCAGGGCGGGTCCCAGACTTTCTCATGCTCCCCCACCCCCTCCTCAATCATGTATACCCCCATATAATACTCATCAACATGGCCAGTCAGAGGAAGCTTTGGGACGCGACCAATCAGGCGGGGGTGCTGGCACCAGACAGGCCAATCACAGCCACCCGCTTCTCCTTTTGCTAATTGGTGGCGATGTTCTCACGGGCAGGACCTCTGAATTGTGATCGGGCCAATCACTGCACTCGATCAGTAGCAGTGACCTCTCGGGTAGTGGTGGAATGAGGACGGGGACTCAGGGGTGTGTGTGTGGGGTGGTGTGTGGTGTGTGTGTGTGTCAGGAAGGCGGGCCGGAGAGCGGAGAGCAGGCAGGCGGCCCAAACTATTTGTCTAAATGCCGCCCCTTAGATCACATGATTCAGGTGGCTTCATGGTAGCTCCGCCCCTGGCTGTGACTCCGCCGGCGCCATGCTTGTTCATGAGCTTCCGAATTCCCCAGAATTCCAATTTCTGAGTTTCTAATCGGCATTCTGCAACGGAAACTGGAGTGCAGAGATTGGAATTCCGTGGAATGCTGCATTACCGAGACCGAGGAAATTACCGAGGAAATTTTAGGCCAATCACAAGACTTGGCAATGATGAGCATAATGACCAAATCACAATTACGCGTAACTTCGCGTAGTTTCGCACAATTACGATTACGGCTGTAAACGAAAATGTGTTATTTCGTGAAATTTCGCATTGATGCAGAAATCTGTAATTATGATCGTTTTTCATAATCATATTCGTTTTCATAACGGAAACGAATCAGAATTTCGTGTTTAATGTGGAAATTTGTCCGTTCTTAAAATTGTGTTCCAGTCCAGAGCCTCCTTATACATTTAAAGCAACAGCACATGCAGGACCTTTACACTATCAGATATCACAAGGCCCAAAACCAAGTGTCTCAGCATGCATGACTGCTAAGTGCACCTTGACAAAGAGCACCTGTCTTAGAAGTGGCTGCAGGTAGAGACTCCTGATACATTTAGGCCTGGAACCCACTAGAAAGCGCAAAACACTATCGCAATCGTTAGCCTAAAGCGACAACATGTGCAGGATCCTTTGCATTATCAGTAACTAGCCAACCCGCGTCGTAGCATACGCCGCATCTATCTAATAGAGTACGTGCCTCAACCTTGTAACAAGAAGAAGTAGGCTTTCCATGAGAAAATGTATGCGTGCTCAAACACCAAGTTTAACCCTAGCAAGTCTGGCTTTGCAAATCCGGCCTAATTGGCTATTCATGAGGCAATGCTCATGCAAATATGCATTTGCTTTCGCATGCCAAACTATGCAGGGTCAAAAAACCAATACTGCAAAGTGCTCTCTCGCTGCCTGGGAACCACAGCGGCACCCCGGAGTGGGAGGCTGGGTGGCGCAGCCGCCCCCCCCACACACAAGCGTGGCCAGCGCTGGGGAGAGCCGTCCGCACCCACCTCCTAATATTAAAAAAAGCCACTTACCTTAACGTCCATTGGGTTCTGCTACATGTGCATTAATTTTCTCATGGAAAACATTTTGTGCAGTTTGTATCCTTTGGAGGCAGGTGGTGGATGGCTTGCTCCGGTGGTGTGAACCCTGGAGTGAGTGCGCCTGTCCTCCCCCCCCCCCCCCCGCCCCCCCCTCTGGAGTGCTGTATGTGAGCCAGCCCTGAGCTCTAAAGCTCGGGGTGACCCATGCTTCTCTCCTTTCTCATGTGGTGCCCCCAAATGAATGCGCATGTAGCAGAACGCAATGGACGTTAAGGTAAGTGCCTGTTTTTAATATTGGGAGGTGGGTGCAGACGGCTCTCCCCGGCGCTGGCCACACTTGGGGGGGGGGGTCGTCCACGCCACCCAGCCTCCCCTTCCGGGGTGCCGCTGTGGTTTCCAGGCAGTGAGAGAGCCTGGGACCCTGCGGTCCCCCCAGTTGTATAAAAAGGGGGCATTGGGAATCCTCCCCGTGGCCCTCCTGGAGGCCTGGAGCACACCAAAAACTGCTAGCAGATTTTGAAACGCTTTTTCTTATTTTTCTGTAGCATTTCACCTAGCATTTTGCGGTTTTGTAAAGCGTTTTTGGTGTAGTAGATTTCATATATTGTTACAGTAAAGCTGTTACTGAACAGCTTCTGTAACAAAAACGCCTGCAAAACCGCTCTGAACTGCCGTTTTTCAGAGCGGTTTGCGTTTTTCATATACTTTACATTGGAGGCAAAAACGCCTCCGCAATCCAAAAAATGCCTCACCTCGGGAGTATGCGTTTCAGCAAAACGCCTCCCGCTCTGGTGTGCACCAGCCCATTGAAATACATTACCCAAGCGTATTCGCAGCCGCAAGTGGATCGCAAAACGCTGCCGAACCGCTCTGGTGTGCACTAAGCCGGATAGTGCTAATGTAGCATGTAGCAGGGTGACTGCTTTGTGGTATTGGTTTGTGCATGCATTTGCATGAGCATTACCTCATGAATAGCCAATTAGGCCATATTTGCAATGTCAGACTTGCTAGGGTAAGGCCTCTTTTTCATGGACTGTGAATAGGCAGTGAAATGGCTCTCAAACTCTCACAACTGCTTGCTGCTGCCTGGTAACTGCTTGCTGCTGCCTGGTAACTGCTTGCTGCTGCCTGGTAACTGCTTGCTGCTGCCTGGTAACTGCTTGCTGCTGCCTGGTAACTGCTTGCTGCTGCCTGGTAACTGCTTGCTGCTGCCTGGTAACTGCTTGCTGCTGCCTGGTAACTGCTTGCTGCTGCCTGGTAACTGCTTGCTGCTGCCTGGTAACTGCTTGCTGCTGCCTGGTAACTGCTTGCTGCTGCCTGGTAACTGCTTGCTGCTGCCTGGTAACTGCTTGCTGCTGCCTGGTAACTGCTTGCTGCTGCCTGGTAACTGCTTGCTGCTGCCTGGTAACTGCTTGCTGCTGCCTGGTAACTGCTTGCTGCTGCCTGGTAACTGCTTGCTGCTGCCTGGTAACTGCTTGCTGCTGCCTGGTAACTGCTTGCTGCTGCCTGGTAACTGCTTGCTGCTGCCTGGTAACTGCTTGCTGCTGCCTGGTAACTGCTTGCTGCTGCCTGGTAACTGCTTGCTGCTGCCTGGTAACTGCTTGCTGCTGCCTGGTAACTGCTTGCTGCTGCCTGGTAACTGCTTGCTGCTGCCTGGTAACTGCTTGCTGCTGCCTGGTAACTGCTTGCTGCTGCCTGGTAACTGCTTGCTGCTGCCTGGTAACTGCTTGCTGCTGCCTGGTAACTGCTTGCTGCTGCCTGGTAACTGCTTGCTGCTGCCTGGTAACTGCTTGCTGCTGCCTGGTAACTGCTTGCTGCTGCCTGGTAACTGCTTGCTGCTGCCTGGTAACTGCTTGCTGCTGCCTGGTAACTGCTTGCTGCTGCCTGGTAACTGCTTGCTGCTGCCTGGTAACTGCTTGCTGCTGCCTGGTAACTGCTTGCTGCTGCCTGGTAACTGCTTGCTGCTGCCTGGTAACTGCTTGCTGCTGCCTGGTAACTGCTTGCTGCTGCCTGGTAACTGCTTGCTGCTGCCTGGTAACTGCTTGCTGCTGCCTGGTAACTGCTTGCTGCTGCCTGGTAACTGCTTGCTGCTGCCTGGTAACTGCTTGCTGCTGCCTGGTAACTGCTTGCTGCTGCCTGGTAACTGCTTGCTGCTGCCTGGTAACTGCTTGCTGCTGCCTGGTAACTGCTTGCTGCTGCCTGGTAACTGCTTGCTGCTGCCTGGTAACTGCTTGCTGCTGCCTGGTAACTGCTTGCTGCTGCCTGGTAACTGCTTGCTGCTGCCTGGTAACTGCTTGCTGCTGCCTGGTAACTGCTTGCTGCTGCCTGGTAACTGCTTGCTGCTGCCTGGTAACTGCTTGCTGCTGCCTGGTAACTGCTTGCTGCTGCCTGGTAACTGCTTGCTGCTGCCTGGTAACTGCTTGCTGCTGCCTGGTAACTGCTTGCTGCTGCCTGGTAACTGCTTGCTGCTGCCTGGTAACTGCTTGCTGCTGCCTGGTAACTGCTTGCTGCTGCCTGGTAACTGCTTGCTGCTGCCTGGTAACTGCTTGCTGCTGCCTGGTAACTGCTTGCTGCTGCCTGGTAACTGCTTGCTGCTGCCTGGTAACTGCTTGCTGCTGCCTGGTAACTGCTTGCTGCTGCCTGGTAACTGCTTGCTGCTGCCTGGTAACTGCTTGCTGCTGCCTGGTAACTGCTTGCTGCTGCCTGGTAACTGCTTGCTGCTGCCTGGTAACTGCTTGCTGCTGCCTGGTAACTGCTTGCTGCTGCCTGGTAACTGCTTGCTGCTGCCTGGTAACTGCTTGCTGCTGCCTGGTAACTGCTTGCTGCTGCCTGGTAACTGCTTGCTGCTGCCTGGTAACTGCTTGCTGCTGCCTGGTAACTGCTTGCTGCTGCCTGGTAACTGCTTGCTGCTGCCTGGTAACTGCTTGCTGCTGCCTGGTAACTGCTTGCTGAGCACACAGCTCAACAGTCCATGGAAAAGAGGCCTTAAACTTGATGTTTGAGCACGCATACATTTTCTCATGCAAAGTACTTCTTCTTCTTGTTTGAAGGTTGAGGCACTTAGTCCATTATATATATATAGATTGCAGTCAAGGGGCTCGATTCAATAAACCATGATAACTCAAATATCACACCTTATCAAAGTTAGCACGACTTATCAGAGGAGCATAGCCATAGCTCCCAACTGTCCCTCTTTCTATGTAAATATATATATTTCTATACTAAAAATGTGTTTGATTGACTCTAAATTTTATTCCCAACCTTTAAAATTGATATATTAGTAATTTTAAAATGTTACTATTAAGAAAAATGAACCAGGATAGAAAGGACCAGTGTGGTTTGAATTATAAGACAACATATGTTTCTTATGAAATCTTTATGGTATGTGTGATTGGAGGCGTGGTGAGGGCGTGACCAGGGGTGTGGCAGAGGCGTGGCTTAAGTGTCCCTTTTTCTCATCTCAAAAAGTTGGGAGGTATGGCATAGCGAGAGCTACAAACTTATCCCTGCTAAGTGGCAATGGCACTCGTCTTGCCCTGAACCACTGCGAGTTCGTAGCGCTCACTATGCTACCCTGATAAGGCATGTTAACTGTTATGCTACCCTGATAAGGTGTGATATCTTTGATAAGGTGTGATATTTGAGTCATCATTGTTTAGTGAATCAAGCCCAATGAGTGACTTTCCTTAGTGTAGTAATTAGGCCTGAACGATAAACCGTTTTTGGATCGAAATCGCGATCACGGAAATGACGATTCTGTGATCGCCATAGCGGCGATTTTTATCCCCCTCTTTTATCCTCTCAGCCTAGCATTCCCCGCTACCGCTCAGTGCAGCAGCGGTTAGCGGCGGCTCAGCACCAGTACTTTCAGTCGCAGTGACGGAAGCAGCTCAATCTCTCCTCCAACTTCCGCCTACTAGTGTGTAGCCAATCAGCAAAGCGGATGGCAAACTCTGCCCACAGGCTCTCACACTAGCGGCGGCTGTCTCCTCCCAGTACCTCTACATAACTAGCTGGGCGGGCGGCATACTCCGCCCGCATGCCAGGCTGTCAATCACGTTGTGTCAGGTGCGGTAGGCTCTCACTCTTGGGGCGGCTCACTTCAGGCAAGGCTATTTTGTATTAAGGGCGGCAAACTCTGCCCGCAGGCTGTCACTCGTGGCTCACTCCTCCCTGCTCTTCCACATCATTTGCTGAGCGGACGGCAGACTCCGCCCGCATGCATGTCAATCAGACTTTGTGTCATGGTCAGCAGACTCCGCCTGCATGCCTGTCTTTCAAGTTGTGTATCGCCTCTGCCTTCATCAGCATGACAATGATGATGACTGCTGTGGTGTGACTGTGGTGATCTATTCTTTCTGCAGCCTGCAAAGCTGCAGTGGGGCACTTTGAATGTTTACAAACTAAGGTGGTATTCATTTTCTTCCTATTCCTTTGTATTTCCTTCATATTCCTTCCTATTCATTGTGAATTTAGTGCTAAGGCTTGATTTGAAGAAAATCGTGAATTGAATCGAAATCGCAATTTCTGACAGAAATTGTGCGATTCAATCTTTTCCTAAAATCGTTCAGGCCTAGTAGTAATTACTTAAAATCAAACGTTTTCTGGTACTGCACCTGCGCAGTAAGCTCTCCGAGGCGGGAGCGAGGACATGCGCGGCCGCGCAGCCGCAGTGACATTCGTCTAGTTAGGCTAATAAATGAATGGTGACTAGCGGCAGGGATCGGAGGATTATTCAGTGGCGGCGAGGGACAGGATACCTGCGGAGGGGCGCTGGAAGCCCCAGGTAAGTGACACTTTATTTTAAAAAAAACACTACAGAACTCCTTTAACAGATTTATTGGCACAGATGTCCAATCTGTGTCCTCATAGCTTCTGCCCTTTCACTAACCTTCCCCCTCCCAGCAGACACTAACTAGTTCTCCATACTAGTCACCGACCCATCCCCCACAGTCAAAGGTCAGACTGTCAGGATCCTTTGACGGGCAGTCTGACATGCTGCTTTTTAACACAATAGATCAGTAGACTCTCTCCCAAGCTTTCTAGCTTTCTCCTCCACATATATACGTTGCCTGAGGCCTCCTTCACAACATAACATCTAAAAAAAGGCACGTAAAATGCAAAATGCATGCAAAATTCTATAGTTTCCTGTTCTTCAGAAACTGGTGAGTGAAACAGGAAGTAGGGAAGTTCTGCGAAAGGGTCAAACGCCTGAATAAAACCTGAGGCCTGGTACACATGGACGCTTGCTGGGCGGTAAATGACATTTAAGCTCTGGCCGTTCATATGAATGGGCAGCACCGGTAGTGTCGTTTACCGCCATTTAAAACTTTTTGCTGCCTGAGGCAAACTTGTGAGGATGCCCCCGTCCCCCTCCCGAATTGGAATAAACGCACAGCACCTGACAATTTGCACCGCACGTTATAGCTGCGATGAGCGCCCAAAAAACACCCTCAGGACAGGTAGGTAGCCAGGTACAGTCGCCCCCAGTACAGGTTGGCCAGGTACAGTCGCCCCCAGTACAGGTTGGCCAGGTACAGTCGCCCCCAGTACAGGTTGGCCAGGTACAGTCGCCCCCAGTACAGGTTGGCCAGGTACAGTCGCCCCCAGTACAGGTTGGCCAGGTACAGTCGCCCCCAGTACAGGTTGGCCAGGTACAGTCGCCCCCAGTACAGGTTGGCCAGGTACAGTCGCCCCCAGTACAGGTTGGCCAGGTACAGTCGCCCCCAGTACAGGTTGGCCAGGTACAGTCGCCCCCAGTACAGGTTGGCCAGGTACAGTCGCCCCCAGTACAGGTTGGCCAGGTACAGTCGCCCCCAGTACAGGTTGGCCAGGTACAGTCGCCCCCAGTACAGGTTGGCCAGGTACAGTCGCCCCCAGTATAGGTTGGCCAGGTACAGTCGCCCCCAGTATAGGTTGGCCAGGTACAGTCGCCCCCAGTATAGGTTGGCCAGGTACAGTCGCCCCCAGTATAGGTTGGCCAGGTACAGTCGCCCCCAGTATAGGTTGGCCAGGTACAGTTGCCCCCAGTATAGGTTGGCCAGGTACAGTTGCCCCCAGTATAGGTTGGCCAGGTACAGTTGCCCCCAGTATAGGTTGGCCAGGTACAGTTGCCCCCAGTATAGGTTGGCCAGGTACAGTTGCCCCCAGTATAGGTTGGCCAGGTACAGTTGCCCCCAGTATAGGTTGGCCAGGTACAGTTGCCCCCAGTATAGGTTGGCCAGGTACAGTTGCCCCCAGTATAGGTTGGCCAGGTACAGTTGCCCCCAGTATAGGTTGGCCAGGTACAGTTGCCCCCAGTATAGGTTGGCCAGGTACAGTTGCCCCCAGTATAGGTTGGCCAGGTACAGTTGCCCCCAGTATAGGTTGGCCAGGTACAGTTGCCCCCAGTATAGGTTGGCCAGGTACAGTTGCCCCCAGTATAGGTTGGCCAGGTACAGTTGCCCCCAGTATAGGTTAGCCAGGTACAGTTGCCCCCAGTATAGGTTAGCCAGGTACAGTTGCCCCCAGTATAGGTTAGCCAGGTACAGTTGCCCCCAGTATAGGTTAGCCAGGTACAGTTGCCCCCAGTATAGGTTAGCCAGGTACAGTTGCCCCCAGTATAGGTTAGCCAGGTGCAGTTGCCCCCAGTATAGGTTAGCTAGGTGGAGTTGCCCCCAGTATACTTTAGCCAGGTACAGTTGCCCCCAGTATAGGTTAGCCAGGTACAGTTGCCCCCAGTATAGGTTAGCCAGGTACAGTTGCCCCCAGTATAGGTTAGCCAGGTACAGTTGCCCCCAGTATAGGTTAGCTAGGTGCAGTTGCCCCCAGTATACTTTAGCCAGGTACAGTTGCCCCCAGTATAGGTTAGCCAGGTACAGTTGCCCCCCAGTATAGGTTGGCCAGGTACAGTTGCCCCCAGTATAGGTTAGCCAGGTACAGTTGCCCCCAGTATAGGTTAGCCAGGTACAGTTGCCCCCAGTATAGGTTAGCCAGGTACAGCTGCCCCCAGTATAGGTTAGCCAGGTACAGCTGCCCCCAGTATAGGTTAGCCAGGTACAGCTGCCCCCAGTATAGGTTAGCCAGGTACAGTTGCCTCCAGTATAGGTTAGCCAGGTACAGTTGCCCCCAGTACAGGTTAGCCAGGTGCAGTTGCCCCCAGTACAGGTTAGCCAGGTACAGTTGCCCCCAGTACAGGTTAGCCAGGTACAGTTGCCCCCAGTATAGGTTAGCCAGGTGCAGTTGCCCCCAGTATAGGTTAGCCAGGTATAAGTGCCCCCAGTATAGGTTAGCCAGGTACAGTTGCCCCCGGTATAGGTTAGCCAGGTGCAGTTGCCCCCAGTATAGGTTAGCCAGGTGCAGTTGCCCCCAGTATAGGTTAGCCAGGTGCAGTTGCCCCCAGTATAGGTTAGCCAGGTGCAGTTGCCCCCAGTATAGGTTAGCCAGGTGCAGTTGCCCCCAGTATAGGTTAGCCAGGTGCAGTTGCCCCCAGTATAGGTTAGCCAGGTGCAGTTGCCCCCAGTATAGGTTAGCCAGGTGCAGTTGCCCCCAGTATAGGTTAGCCAGGTGCAGTTGCCCCCAGTATAGGTTAGCCAGGTGCAGTTGCCCCCAGTATAGGTTAGCCAGGTGCAGTTGCCCCCAGTATAGGTTAGCCAGGTACAGTTGCCCCCAGGATAGGTTAGCCAGGTACAGTTGCCCCCAGGATAGGTTAGCCAGGTACAGTTGCAACCAGGATAGGTTAGCCAGGTACAGTTGCAACCAGGATAGGTTAGCCAGGTACAGTTGCAACCAGGATAGGTTAGCCAGGTACAGTTGCAACCAGGATAGGTTGGCCAGGCACTCTCTTCACTTCCTGTTTCTGCCTGGTGCTCCCCTAAGACTTCTACCACCTGAGGAAGTCGCCTCACTTGGCATCATGGGTGGACCGGGCCTGGTCCTTCAGTGCCACACTCCCGTGTACCCCGGCGGGGGTGAAAAACGATGATAGCCAGCAATTGTTTACATATGAAGCCCGTCTGAACCAAGCCTAAAGCTGAACACTCACCAGAAGATGGATCTGGAATCCTACGGCTACACGACCTGAGGAACGAGCGTTCCCCGATCCATCTTCTTCCGCGGGAACACGCGGCAGCGCACGATGGGCGTCAACGATAGTTAGAAGGATCACGGTACTTTGAATGGGAGTCACTGGGGATCTTACAGATCTGCTCCGCCGTGACGGTTGTGATTGCCGTGCATTGCACAAACGTACCCACGCAGCAAAATTACAGAAACGTTTGCTCTAGGCAGAGAAAGTTGAATGTTGCGTGAAAAAAAAATTGCCCGAAATATTGCGTCGCGGGTGGACCTTAACAAAGGCATAGGCTTCTTTATCACTGCAAATTGCATTTCAGATTTGCGATCCTGATTTTCCCTGGATGCAAGCAACACAAGAAGAAGAAAAAAAATTGCAGCAGGCAGGACTCGCATTAAAAATCATAATAATCGCATGTTCAATCACATCAAAATCGGAATCGCATGTAGTGTAAAAGAGTCGTCAAGCCCGACCTCCCCATATGGAAGGATTTTCATTGTAGTCGGAGTACCTGATGCTGATCGTTACTCACTTCCTGCCCTATAACACCCAGAAAAGCAAGCAGGAATGAAACTGTGAACCCAGACAGCAATAAAATCTCAAAAATAGTAGTAAAAAGGAAATAAATCCAATACACTGCAAAGTGAGAGGTTGAAAAATAGAAAAGAGAGATGTAGAAATGATTGATATTCACCATGTAATTCGTTTATGTTGTTTGATCCACGATGCGTCTGCAGGTCATCATCTTTACTGCTGGCAGACAGGGAACAAATACAGACAGCACCAACTGCCAGTTTCTATAACCACACCCACTACCAATGGCTAAGGGCTCATACACACTAGCAGCGTTTGTGATTTTCAAAATCGCCCTAAAAACGCTTGTGCAATGATTCCCTATGAGAGAGTTCACAACTGAGGGGTTAGTTTGTGATCCGCTCAGCAAAGCGCTGCCTGGACCATTTGTGAGGCGATTTTGCCTGGTCGGAAGCTATAGGAAAAACGCAAAACGCTCACACACATTTTTAAGAATAGATACATTGTATTTATTATTTTCCGGGTCAAAGAGTTCACTTCCTGACTTACTTACGTTAGGGAGTGAATTACAAAACTGCTCGGGAAAAGCTCTTAGAAAAGCCCTTTTACCAGAAACGCAGCATGCAGTGGAGCGCCGGGAGGGGGGTTAAGCTCACAAAAACGCAAAACGCTTGCTTTTTCGATTTTAGGTGTGAATGAGGCGTAAAATGTTGGGATTTTTCTATAGATATCTCCTCTTGTTCCCCCCCCCCCCCCCCAATTCCCTTTAGATTGTAAGCTGGCAAGGGCAGGGCTCTCTCCCCCTTTTGCGTCTTGGAAATCATTATGCATTTTATTCATCATGTTACTTTTATCACTGTCATTTCTATATTTTGTATTCTGTATTTGTATCATTTTTGCATTTTGTCACTAATTATGTATCGTGTATATTGGTGTACACCATTGTCTGTATTATGTACCCAATGTTTGTTTCTTACTTTGTACAGCGCCACGGAATATGTTGGCGCTTTATAAATCAATAATAATAATAATAATAATAATAATAATATGCACAGAGGGAGATACTGGTTGCTTGGCAGCCCTGCTGGTCTATTTGGCTGCAGTAGTGTCTGAACAACACTAGAAACAAGCAAGCAGCTAAAGCAGTCAGAGCACCTGATCAGCATGGTTGTTCATGGTTCAGTATTAGAGGCAGAATATCGGCAGGACAGCCAGGCAACTGGTATTGCTTAAAAGGAAATAAATATGGCAGCCTTCAGCTGAAGTGAGCTATGGAGGCTGCCATATTTAAACCATACCAGTTGCCTGGCAGCCCTGCTAATCTATTTGGCTGCAGTAGTGTTTGAATCACACACCAGGCATTAGAGGCAGAGGAACAGCAGGACAGCCAGGCAATGTGCATAGTTTAAAAGGAAATAAATATGTCAGCCTCTATGTCCCACTCACTTCCAGTGTGTTTAAACACTCTGCAGGTGGTTCTTTAAATGAGATCAGCTGATGTGAACGATTAGTGATGGTCAATGACATGCTAACACTCACTTCTTGCATGCAAATATCATGCAAATTGTAATACAGTCCAGAATTGGGCAACAGAAATGATTGAGCCTCAGAGATGCATAGCAGTTGCATTACACATGCATGCAAGTCATAGAGCCCCACCTTTGCAAACAGCCCCCTCCCTACAGACGTAATCAGGCGAAGCAATTCTGTCAAGGCTCATACACACATCAGACTATAGTCTTTGGAAAATGAAAGATCACAGACCAATCTTACCACCCTTCCTGTAGTATAAGAGCCATACTCTACACAGTCTATTCTATGGAGCTGAACTCCACATCAGATAGAAATCTTTGCAAGATGCTGCACACACAGATGCTGTACAGACACAAAAGATCAGTATCTGCAAAAGATCTGTTCCTGCCAAAGATCCGTTCCTGCAAATTGCAATGATAGTCTATGAGATCTGCAGATCATCATACACACATGATTTAACTGACATTCATCTGCAGATCAAGCAATCATCCGCAGATCTGAAAATCCATCCTGGTGGATCTGATCTGCAGATGAATGTCAGTTAAATCATGTGTGTATGATGATCTGCAGATCTCATGGACTATCATTGCAATTTTCAGGAACGGATCTTTGGCAGGAACAGATCTTTTGCAGCTACAGATCTTTTGTGTCTGTACAGCATCTGTGTGTGCAGCATCTTGCAAAGATTTATGTCTGATGGGGAGTTCAGCTCCATAGAATAGACTGTGTAGAGTATGGCTCTCATACTACATGGAAGGGGGTAAGATTGGTCTGTGATCTTTCATTTTCCAAAGACTATGGTCTGATGTCTGTATGTGGCCTTAGAATCACAAACGTGCTGCATGTAGCATCTTCTATGGCAGCTCAGCTGGAGCGGATGTCCTGACTGTACAGAGCTGTGAATGCCTCGTGTATCTATGTTCCCCAATATTTGTTTTGTACTATGTACAGCGCTACGGAAGATGTTGGTGCTATATAAATAAAAAAATAAAAATAATAATAATAAAGCACATTCATACAAAAATGGTATTGCAAAAATCACAATCGCTAGCAGGTTTGTGGTGTGCACTAAAGCTTGACACACACATCCAATTTGGATTGGCTAATTTTACCGCCTCCATGTAGTGTGAGGGTTAACAAATTTTGAGCACTGTGATCAGATTGTGTTAAAGGGAAACTGAAGTAAGAGGTATACGGAGGCTGCCATATTTATTTCCTTTTAATCAATACCAGTTGCCTGGCAGCCCTGCCGGTCTATTTCTCTGCAGTAGTGCCTGAATCACACCAGAAACAAGCATGCAGCTAGTCTTGTCAGATCTGACTTTAAAGTCAGAAACACCTGATCTGCTGCATGCTTGTTCAGGGGCTATGGCTGAAAGTATTAGAGGCAGAGGATCAGCATGGCTGCCAGGCAACTGGTATTGCTTCAAAGGAAATAAATATGGCAGCCTCCACATACCTCTCTCTTCAGGTGTCCTTTAAACCCTCATACTATATGGAAGTGGCAGAATTGGTCAGTGATTGACCAATGAAATTGGATGTGTGTTAATAGGCTTGAAGGGAACCCGAGGTGAGAGTGATGGAGGCTGACATGTTTATATCGTTTTACATAATGCACATTGCCTGGCTGTCCTGCTGATCCTCTGCCTCCAATACTATTAGCCATAGCCCCTGAACAAGCATGTAGCAGATCAGGTGTTTCTGACAGTCAGATCTGACAAGACTAGCTGCATGCTTGTTTCTGGTGTTATTCAGATACTACTGCAGCCAAATAGACCAGCAGGACAGCCAGACAACTGGTATTGATTAAAAGGAAATAAATATGGCAGCCTCCATATACATCTTACTTCAGTTCCCCTTTAAAGAATACCAGTTGCCTGGCAGCCCTGCTAATCTATTTGGCTGCAGAAGTGTCTGAATAATACCAGGAACAAGCATGCAGCTAATCTTGTCAGATCTGACATTAATGTCAGAAACACCTGATCTGCTGCATGCTTGTTCAGGGGCTATGGCTAATAGTATTAGAGGCAGAGGATCAGCAGGGCTGCCAGGCAACTAGTATAGCTTAAAAGGAAATAAATATGGCTGCCTCCATAGCCCTCTTGCTTCAGTTGCCATTTTAAGCCTAACACACATATTGGGATTCCACAGAAACTAGAATCCTTTGCAGCAGATCAGCTGTGGGCTCCGATTAGCCCCCTGCAGAGTTCTGCTCTGGGCCCTGCAAGGTTTTGGGTCCTTTGGAGGCTAAATTTGTGTATAAAGCACCAACATATTCTGCAGCGTTGCATGATAACACGCACACACACACTCTGTACAGAGACACACACACACACACACACACACACACACTGTACAGAGACACACACACACACACACACACACTGTACAGAGACACACTGTACAGAGAGACACAAACACTGTACAGAGAGACACAAACACTGTACAGAGAGACACACACACACACACACACACACACACATTACACACACACATTACACACACACACACACACACATTACACACACACACACACATTACACACACACACACACACACACACTGTACAGAGAGACACACACTGTACAGAGACACACACACTGTACAGAGACACAAACACTGTACAGAGACACAAACACTGTACAGAGACACAAACACTGTACAGAGACACAAACACTACACACACACACACACACACACACACACACACACACACACACACACACACACACACACACACACACACACACACACACACACACCTCACCGGTGTGCAGTGCGGTCTCTTGTTACATAGTCAGCGCCGTCTCTCTGCTCCTCTGCCCTTGGCTGCTGGGTGTCAGTTGTCGGTGGGATTGCAGTGTGTGTCAGTGTGTCTCCTGAGGTTGTTTTCCTGGTGTGACTCCGCCTGGCCTGTCCTCCTCACATCCGCCTGTCTCTCCAGCCTCCTCTGACTGCCACTTCCTCCTCCTCTATCCCCTCCTCCTCCTTCCATTGTGCATCTGTGGGCTTCCCTCCCCACACAGCTGACAGCCCAGGGGGAAGACACACATCCTCCACCATACAGGTCCTTCTCAAAAAATGCCATGTCAGCTGCTGCTGTTGGTCCACTGTGTTTTATCAAGGGCAGGGTCAATGCAGCTAGCTATCAGGAGATTTTGGTGCACTTCATGCTTCCATCTGCTGAAAAGCTTTATGGAGATGAAGATTTCATTTTTCAGAACGACCTGGCACCAGCTCACAGTGCCAAAACCACTGGTAAATGGTTTGCTGACCATGGTATTACTGTGCTCAATTGGCCTGCCAACTCTCCTGACCTAAACCCCATAGAGAATCTGTAGGATATTGTGAAGAGAAAGTTGAGAGACGCAAGACCCAACACTCTGGATGAGCTTAAAGGGGAACTGAAGAGAGAGGTATATGGAGGCTGTCATGTTTATTTCCTTTTAGACAATACCAGTTGCCTGGCAGCCCTGCTGATCCTCTGCCTCTAATACTATTAGCCATAGCCCCTGAACAAGCATGCAGCAGATCAGGTGTTTCAGTGGTTCAGACTTATAAGTCTGATCTGACAAGACTAGCTGCATGCTTGTTTCTGGTTTTAATCAGATACTACTGCAGAGAAATAGACCAGCAGGGCTGCCAGGCAACTGGTATTGATTAAAAGGAAATAAACATGACAGCCTCCATATACCTCTCTCTTCAGTTCCCCTTTAAGGCCGCTATCGAAGCATCCTGGGCCTCCATAACACCTGAGCAGTGCCACAGGCTGATTGCCTCCATGCCACGCCGCATTGAAGCAGTCATTTCTGCAAAAGGATTCCTGATCAAGTATTGAGAGCATAACTGAACATAATTATTTGAAATATGCTAATTTTTTGAGATAGGAAATTTGGGATTTCATGAGCTGTATGCCAAAATCATCAATATTAAAACAATAAAAGGCTTGAACTACTTCAGTTGTGTGTAATAAATCTAAAATATATGAAAGTCTAATGTTTATCAGTACATTACAGAAAATAATGAACTTTATCACAATATGCTAATTTTTTGAGAAGGACCTGTACATTGTATCCACGGCCATACACTGTATCCACGGCCATACGCTGTATCCACGGCCATACGCTGTATCCACGGCCATACACTGTATCCACGGCCATACACTGTATCCACGACCATACATTGTATCCACGGCCATACACTGTATCCACGGCCATATATCGTATCCTCCACCATACATTGTATCCACAGCATACAGGAATCCATACAATGTATCCACGGCCATACATTGTATCCACGGCCAAACACTGTAACCACGGCCATACACTGTAACCACGGCCATATATTGTATACACGTCCATACATTGTATCCACGGCCATACATTGTATCCACGGCCATACACTGTATCCACGGCCATACACTGTATCCACGTCCATACATTGTATCCACGTCCATACATTGTATCCACGTCCATACACTGTATCCACGGCCATATACTGTATCCACGGCCATACACTGTATCCACGGCCATACATTGTATCCACGTCCATAGATTGTATCCACGTCCATAGATTGTATCCACGGCCATACGCTGTATCCACGGCCATACATTGTATCCACGTCCATACATTGTATCCACGGCCATACGCTGTATCCACGGCCATACATTGGCCTCGATTCACAAAGCGGTGATAACCCAGTTATCACGCCTAAAAGACTTTAGGCGTGATGACCTTTTCACCACTGAGTTATCACCGCTTTTTCCTGCTCTTCGCGCGAAGTTACCGCGCGTACGCGCGTTCGCGCGTGAGAGCGCGCGCAAAGTCCCATAGGGCTTAATGGGAGCTTCGCGCGAAGCGGGGACGCTGCGCGCGCACGCGCGCGGTTGCGCGCGCAACACTTTGCGCGCGGCAACTTCGCGCGAGTTTCTTCTTATCATGCCTAAAGTGACTTTAGGCGTGATAAGGGCCTTTTCACCACGGTGCTAACACTTTGCACCGCTTTGTGAATCGAGCCCATTGTATCCACGTCCATAGATTGTATCCACGGCCATACACTGTATCCACGGCCAAACACTGCATCCACGTCCATACAATGTATCCACGGCCATACACTGTATCCACGGCCATACATTGTATCCACGGCCATACACTGTATCCACGGCCATACACTGTATCCACGTCCATACATTGGGCTTGATTCACAAAGCGGTGCAAAGTGTTAGCACGCTGGTGAAAAGCCCTTTATCACACCTAAACTCAGTTTAGGCATGATAAGTTTAGGTGTGATAAGTTTAGGTGTGATAAGTTTAGGCATGATAAGTTTAGGTGTGATAAGTTTAGGCATGATAAGTTTAAGCGCCAACTGCGTTAGCACCGCAGTGCACAGCTGATCAAAAGTTTTACGCTAGCAAAGACTGGTGCACTTCGTATAAAGTTTAATGGCGCTGCTTTGCGTGCGGAACTTTGCGTGCGATCTAAACTTATCTAATCTTAGCATGCCTAAACTTATCACACCTAAACTTATCACGCCTAAACTGGCTTTTCACCAGCGTGGTGCAATGGTTATCACGCCTAAAGTCTCTAACTGGGTTAGCACCGCTTTGTGAATCGAGCCCATTGTATCCACGGCCATACACTGTATCCACGTCCATACATTGTATCCACGGACGGCCATACATTGTATCCACGGCCATACACTGTATCCACGGATGGCCATACATTGTATCCACGGCCATACACTGTATCCACGACCATAGATTGTATCCACAGCCATACATTGTATCCTCGCATACAGGAATCCATACTTTGGGCTCTATTCACAATAACATGTGCGGTAACTCTTTTTTAGGTGAAAAATTACCTCCAGTGATAAGTACCGTTTTTTTTGAGTATTCACTAAAAATTTACCAAGTGTGATAAATGTTTGATAAAAGTGCCGGTAAAACAGGTGATAAAACAGTTAGTAATATGTATGGAAAAAAAGACCACTGTAGGGCAGCCCATATACTTGCCGCCCATTACACAGAGACGATTCAGGAAAGCCTGTCACATTGGGACCTGAACTCTTGCACAGTAGAGAAGGAAAACATATAGAAATGCACCCTGTATGTATACAGAGAGTTTAGCTTGTCTAATTCCCCCTCATCTGTGAATAATCACAAGTGTAATTTGAGCTCTCAGCTGTGCCAGCTGGCTGCCTCAGCAGAGCAGTTAATTTGTAAACACAGGATGTTAACCCTACGGGCTTGATTCACAAAGCGGTGCTAACAGTTAGCACGCTGGTGAAAAGCCCTTTATCACGCCTAAACTCAGTTTAGGTGTGATAAGTTTAGGTGTGATAAGTTTAGGCGTGATAAGTTTAGGTGTGATAAGTTTAGGCGTGATAAGTTTAGGCGTGATAAGTTTAGGCGTGATAAGTTTAGGCGTGATAAGTTTAGGCATGATAAGTTTAGGCGTGATAAGTTTAGGTGTGATAAGTTTAGGCGTGATAAGTTTAGGCGTGATAAGTTTAGGCGTGATAAGTTTTGGCGTGATAAGTTTAGGCGTGATAAGTTTAGGTGTGATAAGTTTAGGCGGGATAAGTTTAGGCGTGATAAGTTTAGGCATGATAAGTTTAGGCGTGATAAGTTTAGGTGTGATAAGTTTAGGTGTGATAAGTTTAGGTGTGATAAGTTTAGGCGTCATAACTATAGCACCAACTAGGTTAGCACCGCAGTGCACAGCTGATCAAAAGTTTTGCGCTAGCATAGTCTGGTGCACTTCGCATAGAGTTTAATGGCGCTACTTTGCGTGCGGGACTTTGCGTGCAATCTAAACTTATCTAAACTTAGCATGCTTAAACTTATCACGCCTAAACTTATCACGCCTAAACTGGCTTTTCACCAGCGTGGTGCAATGGTTATCACGCCTAAAGTCTCTAACTGGGTTAGCACCGCTTTGTGAATCAAGCCCTATGGGCTCGATTCACAAAGCGGTGATAACCCAGTTAGAGACTTTAGGCATGATAACCATTGCACCACGCTGGTGAAAAGCCAGTTTAGGCGTGATAAGTTTAGGTGTGATAAGTTTAGGTGTGATAAGTTTAGGCATGCTAAGTTTAGATAAGTGTAGATAGCGTGCAAAGTCCCGCACGCAAAGCAGCGCCATTAAACTCTATGCGATGTGCACCAGACTTTGCTAGCGCAAAACTTTTGATCAGCTGTGCACTGCGGTGCTAACCCAGTTGGTGCTTAAACTTATCATGCCTAAACTTATCACACCTAAACTTATCATGCCTAAACTTATCACACCTAAACTTATCACACCTAAACTTATCATGCCTAAACTGAGTTTAGGCATGATAAAGGGCTTTTCACCAGCGTGCTAACTGTTAGCACCGCTTTGTGAATCAGGCCCCTTGTCTGCTTCCATGAAAACGGGAAGTAGAAACACTGGAGATTTTTTTGTTGGATTTGTATCAGTTGTATCAAAGAAATGTTTTTCTTTAAATAAAACAGAGAAACCGAGAGCCCAATATAGTGTAGTATGTATTGGATGAGGGAGAATTAGTGTGGAGTAAGTATTATACTTACAAACATGGGTTACCGTTTAGGCAACCACTATGGCCTCGATTCATAAAAGTGCTGTCGGGAAGGTAACGTCGAGCGGGGAAACACCGCTGTCGGTATTTCCGCCTTCAGGGTGGTAATTCATAAAAATGTTGCTAGTTGTGACAGGCGTGCGGAGATATTCCGCTGTAGGCAGGCGTTAGGCTGTCGGGAGACATGCAGAAACAGGAGAAGCAGGCGGAATCCCTCCGTGCGGTGTTCTCTCTGCAGCTGCTTGGGAGGTCTGTCCCATTCACTGCACTGTATTCCGCACGCTTCTCGCCACATCAGAGGTAGCGGTAATACCCGTCCGCATACCGCTACCTCTAATCTTTATGAATTGACTACTTGTTACTTTTGCTATGATAATCACCGCGCAAGGCGGTGATTGATCACTCTGCTCACGAATGTCGGCTTTTCATGCGGAAAAAGCCTTTATGAATACAGATTTTGCTGTGTGGTCGGTAAAGTGAGCAGTTTTCAGCATTTCCGAATGCGGGAATGCTTTATGAATCGAGGCCTATATAGGCAGGTGGGGAGATTAGACCTGACCCCACTCAGGATTAAGATGTCGCTCTCTGAAGAAGGAAAGGAGGGTTTGTCACCCTTCCAACCACCAAGGGTGGATATCTTGACAAGTAGATGTACAGAGGCGCCAAAAGGATAAAATATGCTAAAATGTTTAAAATATTCGGGTGGCGGCGGTGGACCGGCCACTCAGAAATAGACTTGATGCTGTCGCTTAAGATAAAGACAATTCATTCACATACTCCATGAACAGAACCGCAACGCGTTTCACGGGTATATTCCCGCTTCCTCAGGCAATAAACAGACAGGAGTACACAGTACAGTCTCAAGGTCACGAATAGCACCTCTGCAGAGATAGTTAGTGAGGCGCTATTCGTGACCTTGAGACTGTACTGTGTACTCCTATCTGTTTATTGCCTGAGGAAGCGGGAATATACCCGTGAAACGCATTGCGGTTCTGTTCATGGAGTATGTGAATAAATTGTCTTTATCTTAAGCGACAGCATCGAATCTATTTCTGAGTGGCCGGTCCACCGCCGCCACCCGAATATTTTAAACATTTTAGCATATTTTATCCTTTTGGCGCCTCTGTACATCTACTTGTTTTTCTTTAAAGGTTATTATGCTGTTGCTTATCTTTTAGAGCAGAGAGGAATTTCCTCCTCGGCATCTATAAAATCATCTAAAAGACTGTACGAGGTGTGAAAGTGCGCCTTGAGATTAGACACACTTGTCTTTTGCCTTCTATGTAAAACTGACATAAACTCGAGCAAACAAAGCTAAAAAGGTTCCATCCTGAAGGCCAACAGCGGAGAAGTGATAATTATCACCTACTATTTGTAGGTGATAAAAAAAAAATCCTTAAAGGAGTCATCAGGCATATTTAAACAAAATAAGTGCTACTTACCAGGAGCTTCCTCCAGCCTTAAGCTCCCAGCATGTTCCTCGTTGCACCTCTGCTGTCAGCCGTTCGCCACAGCTCCATTCCGGTCCCTGGTGATGACGTCAGAGCAACCTCCAGGTCGGCCTGTACTGCGCCTGCGCGAGTGGGGCTGTCAATCACCACCAAGGGGGCCAGGGCGGACTGCGCAGGTGGGAGGGACGCGGAAGGGTGGGAGGGACGCCGCAGGGAGGGGGGAATCATGTAGCTAGCGCTAGGCTAGCTACATGATTTAAAAAAAAAAAAAAAAAAAATAGTGCTGCGCCGCCACCCTGGCGCATTTAATAGAACGCCAGGGTGGTTTACACCAACTATTCAATTGAGAATCTCAAATTGGAGATACATTTTGAGGTCATTACCGCACTTTAACCGCAAGAGGTAATTTAGGGAGAAGAAAAATAGTGAATTTCAAAATGGAGATATATTGGTCGGTATTCATCACTACCTAAATTACCTCATTGTGAATAGAGCCCAATGTATCCACGCAAATAACAATCAGGATATTACGCTTCCCCATATATTCGGGTCTATTTGAAAAGGGCTCCTGTAAAAAAGGGCTCCTGGTGTAGCCCATATATACCAAATTCGGCTACAAAGGGCACATGGTGTAGCCCATATGCCAACTTCAGCTACAAAGGGCAGTCTGGTGTAGCCCATATGTGCCAACTTCGGCTATAAAGGGCGCATGGTGTAGCCGAAAAAGCTAGTTTTAGTTTATTAGCAAAATTTGTTGGGTTATAAAAGGGCTCTAGATATAGCTAAGAAAAGTGATTATTATGACCTAACTGCTCCCTACTCTCACACAGAACCCTCCCCCGATGACGCCTAACCCTAATCACCTAGGAGGTGCCTAACCCTAAGACCCCCGCCCCCTTGTGATGCCTAATCCTAACCTCCCCTGCACCCTCGAATTAAAAATATCGGCTATAAAAGGGTTCCCTTTTGTAGCAGACTTAAAAACCTTGTAGCCAAAAACCTTGTAGCTGAATAAAAAATATGGGCTACAAAGGGGTGCCCTTTTGTAGCCGAAAACCTTGTAGAATAAAAAAAAATATGGGCTACAAAAGGGCGTCCGCTTGTAGCCTATATCAAAACTCCGGAGCTCTTTTCACCACCTTGTAGCCCATATTTGCAGAAATAACATTGATGTCTATGGAGGAGCCCTTTTCGTACAGGCGGAGCCCTTTTCAACGGATCCCATATATTCTCCCCAATATATCTCTCCTTATCAATTTCTCACCTTATCTGTCTAATCTGTATTGTACCTTGTCAGCCTTCAGTTCAAGGACACCTGAATTAACAGGGATATGGATATGTATTACCTTTTACACAATACCAGTTGCCTGGCTAATCTATTTGGCTGCAGTAGTATCTGAATCACACACCAGACACAAGCATGCAGCTAATCTTGTCAGATCTGACAATAATGTCCGAAACACTTGATCTGCATATGCTTGTTCAGAGAGCTCTGTTGGTGGGGAGAAAATGGGGAGAGGATCACTTGTGTGCTGAGTTGTGCGGCCCTGCAGCTTGGCCTTAAAGCTGCAGTGGCCCAATTAGTTAAAATTGGCCTGGTCTTTAGGGAGGTTTAACACTGCGGTCGTCAAGTGGTTAGAAGCAGTAATTTATTAAAAAAATAAATATGGCAGCCTCCATATCCCTCTTGCTTCAGTTGTCCTTTAAGGCCTCTTTCACAGTGTGACGTTAAAGTTGCACGTTAGAAAATGTTATAACGCAATGCAAAGTCTGTGCGACATTCACAGTGCACACGTTGCGTTGTGTGTAACGTGTAGCAATATTTAGAAAGTGCTGCATGCTGTGCGTTTAGCAATGTATCTGCTGCGTTATGTGTGTTGTCAGTAATGTATATATTTTTTTTAAATGTAACGCATGCGCCGTTTTCGTTCCATCAGTATGCGATGAAAACGGCGCACCAAATGCAGGGCTAAATAATGCACTATAACGTCCAAGTCATAGTGCACAATGCGTTGCATAAGGGGCATGTTGTGCGACCTTAGGCCCGGTTCACACTAGCGTTCCAGGTCCGGTTTCCCCGGACCGGAACACACCGTATACTGTACAAACGGTCCCGGATGTGAATGGATACATTGTTAATCAATGTATCCATTCACACCCGTCCGTCTGTCAGGATCCGGGTCCGGGCTGCGTTCAGGATTTTTCCAACATGCAGCATTTTTCCGGAACGCAGCTCCAGCCGCCGCACCTGACCCTGAACCTGACCATTTTCCCCGCACCATAGGAAGTGATGAGAAACGGAAGTTTCTCATCACACTGGCAATAGGAACGGGCATTACGGCACCCGTCCTTTGCCACATGGGGGGTCCAGTCATGGACAGATAGGGGCCCCCACTCTCCCCATGCCTGTCTCTGCTGCTGCGCCTGTTTAAAGTAAAGTATCGGCAATCCGGAAGTGTTACTTTCCGGATGCCGAACTGATACTTTTTTATTTGCAACCTGACCGGATCCTGAGGGATGCGTACGGCCCCCCGGACCCCCCCGGACCCGGACGTACGGCCCGGTTTCACACAAAACGCTAGTGTGAACCGGGCCTTTATGGTGCATCAAACGCAACGTCCTGATGGGAAAGTAGCCTACAGGACACTTGAACACCTGAATTGATAGGGGTATGGAGACTACCATATTGATTCCCTTTTAAACAATACCAGTTGCCTGGCTGTCCTGGTGATTTCTTTGGCATCAGTAACAGGGCCGGCCTTAGGTTTCACAGCGCCCTGAGCGAAACCTGGTTTTTGTGCCAATTTGCACTGCCATACTTATTTCTTTTTAATCAAGGCACATTGCCTGGCTGCCTTGCTGATCCTCTGCCTTTAATACTTTTAGCCATAGCCCCTGAACAAGCATGCAGCAGATCAGGTATTTCTGACATTATTGTGTAATCTGAAAAGATTAGCTGCATGTTTGTTTCTGGTGTGTGATTCAGACACTACTGCAGCCAAATAGACCAGCAGGACAGCCAGGCAACTGGTAATGTTTAAAAGGAAATAAATATGGCAGCCTGCATATAGCTCGTGCCTCAGTTGTCCTACAGTGGTACGTTGTGGTGAGGTATAACGGCATTCCATATCCCACTGTATGCAGTGCTTTGCTGAAAATTGTACGGGATAACAGTGAAGCATTTGCTTCATTGCCTGTATGCTTCACTGCATGTGACACAACATGCAAATAACGTGCAGCATCAGTTTTCCTGCTGTTACTGAAAACGCAACACAACCCTCAGTGTCTTGAGCCTGGTACACACTTTCAGGCCCTGTTCACACTGCATTCCAACCGCGTTGGGTTTTTTTTTTGAGCAATTTTTTTTTTGATTCCCGGCGCTTGGGTGGGCGATGTGTTTTTGTGAAAAGCACTTTTCTAAGCGCTTTTACCGAGAATTTTTGTAATTCACTCCCTGACGCAAGTAAGGAAGTGAACTCTTTGACCCAGGAAAGAATAAATACAATATTTATACTTAAAAACGCGAACGCAATCGCTGCACAAAGCGATTTTGTGAGCGTTTGTGTTTTTCCTATACCTTTCATTGAGGTGGAATCACCCTAAATATGGTACAGGCAGCGCTTTGCTGAACGCACGGCGCACAAACCGTGTTGATATGAACCTTCTCATACAGATCCATTGCACAAGCGTTTTGTGGGCGATTTTAAGAATCGCCTGCGCTTGAGAAAAGGCCGAAAAATGAGCCCTCAGTCTTGATTGGCCAATCACTGGCCAATTTTACCACCTCAATGTTGTATGAGGGTTTATCTACACAATCTGCTCATAGGATTAATATCTGATGACCCTCACACTACATGGCGGTAGTAGAATTAGTCAGTGACTGGCCAATCATAATTGAAAGTGTGTACTAGGCTTTACACTAGATTTGATTCTTCTTAAATCAAACTGACCGCTGACCACTGTGAATCCAGCCTCAAAGGACAACTGTAGTGAGAGGGATAAGGAGGCTGCCATATTCATTTCCTTTTAAACAATACCAGTTGCCTGGCAGCCCTGCTGATCTCTTTGGCTGCAGTAGTGGCTGAATCACACACCTGAAACAAGCATGCAGCTAATCCAGTTACACTTCAGTCAGAGCACCTGATCTGCTGCATGCTTGTTCACGGGCTGTGGCTAAAAGTTCAGGAAATCATATCTATACCATTTGTGATCGTGTCTGTGAAAAAAATCCACCATGTGGAATGATAATGTGATTGTTCAGGAGCGATTGGGCCAATCAGCTTCTCTGTTTTCATACAATCTGATTGGAATAATCTGGCTGAAAATACAATTATTCACTAAAAATTGTACCGTTAATGCTCTCCATAAAGGTCACTTGAGTTGAGAGGGATATGGAGGCTGCCATACAGTGGGGTGCAAAAGTATTCTGCCCCCTTGAAGTTTTCCACATTTTGTCACATTACTGCCACAAACATGAATCAATTGTATTGGAATTCCACGTGAAAGACCAATACAAAGTGGTTTACACGTGAGAAGTGGAACGAAAATCATACATGATTCCAAACATTTTTTACAAATAAATAACTGCAAAGTGGGGTGTGCGTAATTATTCAGCCCCCTGAGTCAATACTTTGTAGAACCACCTTTTGCTGCAATTACAGCTGCCAGTCTTTTAGGCTGCTTCCACACAGGGACGTTACAGGCGCACGTCAGTGCGCCTGTAACGCTCCCCCAACGCACAGCAATGTAACACAAGTGGGCTGTTCACACAGCCCACGTTGCGTTACATGTAACGCTGCACGTTGTCGGGAAGGTGCAGCATGCTACGGCGTTAGAGCGGCTATAGCCGCGTTAGACTGTTTGCACATGCGCAGTAGGGGGCGGAGAGGAGGCGGGGAGATGCTGCTACAGTAGCCGCGCACATGGCTACTTAATATTCACTGCACTGGCGGCCGCTGATTGGCCGGCGGGACCACGTGATGCGGAGTGTCCTTGCCCATTCTTCTTTGCAAAACAGCTCCAGCTCAGTCAGATTAGATGGACAGCGTTTGTGAACAGCAGTTTTCAGATCTTGCCACAGATTCTCGATTGGATTTACAGTGGGTTGCAAAAGTATTTGGCCCCCTTGAAGTTTTCCACATTTTGTCATATTACTGCCACAAACATGAATCAATTTTATTGGAATTCCACGTGAAAGACCAATACAAAGTGGTGTACACATGAGAAGTGAAACGAAAATCATACATGATTCCAAACATTTTTTTACAAATAAATAACTGCAAAGTGGTGTGTGCATAATTATTCGGCCCCCTTTGATCTGAGTGCAGTCAGTTGCCCATAGACATTGCCTGATGAGTGCTAATGACTAAATAGAGTGCACCTGTGTGTAATCTAATGTCAGTACAAATACAGCTGCTCTGTGATGGCCTCAGAGGTTGTCTAAGAGAATATTGGGAGCAACAACACCGTGAAGTCCAAAGAACACACAAGACAGGTCCAGGATCAAGTTATTGAGAAATTTAAAGCAGGCTTAGGCTACAAAAAGATTTCCAAAGCCTTGAACATCCCACGGAGCACTGTTCAAGCGATCATTCAGAAATGGAAGGAGTATGGCACAACTCTAAACCTACCAAGACAAGGCCATCCACCTAAACTGACAGGCCGAACAAGGAGAGCGCTGATCAGAAATGCAGTCAAGAGGCCCATGGTGACTCTGGACGAGCTGCAGAGATCTACAGCTCAGGTGGGAGACTCTGTCCATAGGACAACTATTAGTCATGCACTGTACAAAGTTGGCCTTTATGGAAGAGTGGCAAGAAGAAAGGCATTGTTAACAGAAAGCATAAGAAGTCCCGTTTGCAGTTTGCCACAAGCCATGTGGGGGACACAGCAACCATGTGGAAGAAGGTGCTCTGGTCAGATGAGACCAAAGTGGAACTTTTTGGCCAAAATGTAAAACGCTATGTGTGGCAGAAAACTAACACTGCACATCACTCTGAACACACCATCCCCACTGTCAAATATGGTGGTGGCAGCATCATGCTCGGGGGGAGGGGGGGGGTGCATCTCTTCAGCAGGGACAGGGAAGCTGGTCAGAGTTGATGGGAAGATGGATGGAGCCAAATACAGGGCAATCTTGAAAGAAAATCTCTTGGAGTCTGCAAAAGACTTGAGACTGGGACGGAGCAGGTTCACCTTCCAGCAGGACAATGACCCTAAACATAAAGCCAGGGCAACAATGGAATGGTTTAAAACAAAACATATCCATGTGTTAGAATGGCCCAGTCAAAGTCCAGTTCTAAATCCAATCAAGAATCTGTGGCAAGATCTGAAAACTGCTGTTCACAAACGCTGTCCATCTAATCTGACTGAGCTGGAGCTGTTTTGCAAAGAAGAATGGGCAAGGATTTCAGTCTCTAGATGTGCAAAGCTGGTAGAGACATACCCTAAAAGACTGGCAGCTGTAATTGCAGCAAAAGGTGGTTCTACAAAGTATTGACTCAGGGGGCTGAACAATTACGCACACACTACTTTGCAGTTATTTATTTGTAAAAAATGTTTGGAATCATGTATGATTTTCGTACCACTTCTCACGTGTACACCACTTTGTATTGGTCTTTCACATGGAATTCCAATAAAATTGATGCATGTTTGTGCCAGTAATGTGACAAAATGTGGAAAACTTCAAAGGGGCCGAATACTTTTGCAACCCACTGTATTTATTTCCGTGTATACAATGCTAGTTGCCTGGCAGTCTGGCATATGTAGTGTTGGAGTCAAAACCCTGGAACAAGCATATGGCTAATCCAGTACAACCTGAAACAGCATCCTGATCTGTAGCATGCTTGTTTAGGGGCAATGGCTAATAGTATTAGAGGCAGAGGATCAGCAGGGCTGCCAGGCAACTGGTATTGCTTAAAAGGAAATAAATATGGCAGCCTTCATATTCTTCTCACTTCAGTTGTCCTTTATTTGGATAATCCTGATTCAAAACATGTATCTTCTATACCTAGTAAGTAAAACAAAAATACTACAATATAAATAAGGTTCAAAAACTCACATCAAAGGCACTCTGAGGGCTGGAACCCGCTAGAACGATTTTTTTGAGCGTTTAGGGAGTGATTCAAAAACTCGCGATTTCCCTAAAAGCTCAGCTAATGTTAATAGATGGGCCAAATTCTATTGGAGCGATTGCATTAGCGTTTCTGCAATGTAAAGTATATAAACGCTGGCGTCATCGCTCATGAATACAGAGCGATTTTGCTAGCGTTTTTTACATTACTGCACACTACAAAAATTTAAATTAATTGAAAGGACCAATCAGAATTAAAAACGCTAATTGCAAATCTCTACACAATCGCTGGCAAAAAGCTGACACTTTTTAAAATCGCTGCCAAAATCGCCAGGAAACTCATGAAATCGCTCACATAACGCTCATTAAAAACGCTAGCGATTGTGATCAGAATTTTGTAGTGGGTTCCAGGCCTGAAGCTAAATAATAATTTAAAAAAAAATAGATACCTAAAGGGGAACTGAAGTGAGAGGGATATGGAGGCTGCCATATTTATTTCCTTTTAAGCAATACCAGTTGCCTGGCAGCCCTGGTGATCCTCTGCCTCTAATACTATTAGCCATAGCCCCTGAACAAGCATGCAGCAGATCAGGTATTTCAGACTTTAACCACTTCAGCCTACAGCGTCGAAAATCTTAAGCATCCGAGCAATGTTCACCTCCCATTCATTCGCCAATAACTTTATCGTTACTTATCACAATTAATTGATCTATAGCTTGTTTTTTCCGCCACTAATTAGGCTTTCTTTGGGTAGTACATTTTGCTAAGAGCCACTTTACTGTAAATGCATTTTAACAGGAAGATTAAGATAGAAATGGAAAAAAATCATTATTCCTCAGTTTTTGGCCATTATAGTTTAAAATTAATACATGCTACAGTAATTAAAACCCATGCATTTTATGTGCCCATTTGTCCCGCTTATTACACCATTTATATTACGTCCCTATCACAATTTATGGCGCCGATATTTTATTTAGAAATAAAGGTGCATTTTTTCAATTTGCGTCCATCACTATTTACAAGCTTATAATTTTAAAAAAATTAATATGAGACTCTCTTGACATGTATATTTAAAAAGTTCAGACCCTTAGGTAACTATTTATGTAGTTTTTTTTTTTTTTGATTGTAATTTTTTTATTTTTTTTTTAAATACAAAAATGTATTTGGGTAATTTTAGTTTGGGAGGTAAATAGCTAATTTTAGAAGTAATATAATGTATTTTTTTTATTTAATTTAGGTATGTGGGTGCAGTTTACTAGCATCTAGGAACTATAAGAAGAAGGCGATGTTTCCTGGGGGCAGAAATACCACGCTCTCTGATGAGAAAGCGTCGGCATTTCTGCCGGAGACTTAGATCGGTGAATGGGAATTATATTCCCATTCACTGATCGGGGGGGGGGGGGGGGGGCAGCGGGAGCGCGCACAGGTGCGCACCCGATCGCGCGCACCACATGGCTGCAGCAGCAGTGCCCATCTGGACGGATATATCCGTCCAGATAGGGCGAAGTGGTTAAAGTCAGATCTGACAAGACTAGCTGCATGCTTGTTTCTGGTGTTATTCAGATACTACTGCAGCCAAATAGACCAGCAGGGCTGCCAGGCAACTGGTATTGATTAAAAGGAAATAAATATGGCAGCCTCCATATACCTCTTACTTCAGTTCCCCTCTAAGGAAAGGAAGGCTCTGGGTCCTATAGAGTCTTCCTGCTCCTCTCCCGGGGCCCTCGTTGCAGTGCTGGATCCCCCATTAGCAGTCCGATGGGTTGGAGGCTGCTCTCTGCCGCTGGAGGTTTCTGAACTCTTCGGGAGCACTTGGTCACCCCCGCGCACTCACGCACACTCCCGCATGCGCAGTGCAGAGCCACCCATCTTTGCGAGCACTCGGGCTCCCGAAGACTTCCAAAGCTTCCCGCGGCGGAAGTTTTGAACGAGGGAGACCAGGGGATCTCGGAAGACATCCGGGGCACTCTTGGGCACTCCAGCTGGAAAATGGGTGTGGCAACGCACCAGAATGTGGGTGTGGTCATGAGTGAAGCCAAATTTACATTAACTTAAAGTGGATCCGAGATAAACTTTTACTCACTGCATAGTTGTGTTCCTTTCCTATAGTTTATAGGGCATTCCTCAATACTTTATACCGGACGTTCTACCCCACTTCCTATGCGTATCATAGCGGCCATTTCGGATGGGGACACATGGGCCCAGCATATCTGGAGTGGAGCAGCAGTGACACACGTGCTGGAGCTGTTTGACAGTATTTGGGAGGTGGAGGTGAGGCCTAAACAGCGGAGGACCTGATTGTACACGTGCACCAGGTGCACCTTCTGCTGACCCCAACAACTTTAAAGAGACTCTGTAACAACAAAAACCTCCCCTGGGGGGTACTCACCTCGGGTGGGGGAAGCCTCCGGATCCTAATGAGGCTTCCCACGCCGTCCTCTGTCCCACGGGGGTCTCGCCGCAGCCCTCCGAACAGCCGGCGACTGTGCCGACTGTCAGTTCAATATTTACCTTTGCTGGCTCCAGCGGGGGCGCTGTGGCGACTTTCGGCACGGAAATAGACGGAAATACCCGATCTCCGTCGGGTCCGCTCTACTGCGCAGGCGCCGGAAACTTGTAGAGCAGACCCGACGGTGATCGGGTATTTCCGCCTACTTCGGAGCCACCAGCCGCCAGAGCGCCTGCGCAGGAGCCAGGAAGGTAAATATTGCGTCACGGCTGTACGGAGGGCTACAGCGAGACCCCCGAGGGACGCAGGACGGCGTGGGAAGCCTCATTAGGATCCTGAGGCTTCCCCCACCCGAGGTGAGTACCCCCCAGGGGCCGTTTTGTCGTTACAGTTCCTCTTTAAGGCTGGTTTCACAGTGGGACGTTACAGGCGCACGTTAGAGCAGCCTGTAACGCAGCCCACCGCACAGTAATGAAAAATCAATGGGGCTGTTCACAGTGCGGACGTTGCGTTACATTGTAACGCTGCGTCACAAGACAACGTACTGCATGCAGTACTTTGGACGCGGCTGAGCCGCGTTAGACTGCTTGCACATGCTCAGAAATGTTGGGGAGGAGCTGAGAGCGGCCAGGCACATGGCTAATTAATATGCACTGCACGTTATGCAGTGTTTACTTCCTGGAGCAGCCGCTCTGTGCGGCGATTGGCCGGCGGGACCACGTGATGCCGCATGCGCACAAGAGTGCGCATCACGGCATCACTGACGCCAGAGTGAGCTGCACAACGCGGCTCACTCTGACGTCCAGATCTAGCACCACCAGGCGTTCCGTTAGGGGGACGTTATGCGACCTTAACGCCCCCTCTAACGCAACGTCCTGGTGTGAAATTAGCCTAAAGGTATTTTGTTATTTTTTTACGATCCGGATCCGTATGGCAGCCTGATACAGTCCTGATGCAAACGGATCGGAACCGTACGGCTCCAATCCGGATCAGGTCCTGATACGATCCGGATCCGGTCCGTTTGCATGCCAAAACGCAAGTGTGAACGGGGCCTCAGGGCCCATTCACCGTAGAAGAGCTTTTCTAAGCGTTTTGCGGTTGATTAGCGTTTTTTAAAATCGCTCCCATTCACTTTTCTTAAAATCGGGGTAAAAAATCATGGGAAAATTAGGAGCGAATGGTTGCGATTTAAAAAAACGCGAATCTATCGCAAAACGTTCATAAAAGCGCTTCTAGTTTGAATGGGCCCTAATTCCCTATAAACTAAACAAGCCTCGCCCACAGCTCCTCCAGCACCTAGGCACTCTGAGAGCTGTGGAGCAAGGGCATATGGGAGCTCAGTCTGGGCAGGAGGAGGAGGTGTTACTAGCCAGAGATTTCAGAGGCAAGGGGTCGGAGAGGGGAGGAGAGAGGAGGAGAGGGGAGTGAAGTTTTCACAGGCTGAGGGGTGGGGAGATGCAGAGCAGCTTGCCTGTGTGCAATGATCACAAGCAGAACATGGCTGCCCTCATTGTATCACAGGAAGAAATAATCATACACTGTTGAAGCTGTTTGCAGCTAGATTTGCTGTACAAGCTATCTAAAATTTAGGTAAGATATATAGACAAGTTACGTGTTATAGTTCGTTTTTCATCTTGGATCCGCTTTAACAGCGGTCTGAGTAGGCCTGCCCAGCAAAATGTTGGATGAAGCCCCACCTCTCTATTAATACACCCCCCCAAAAAAAAAATCCACTCACCTCGGGCTTCCTCCAGCCCCTGGCAGCCGGCCTATGCCCTCGCCGCAGCTCCGGTGGCTCCCGGTCCCCTCCGGTGCAGATGCCGACCTCACCAGGTCCGAATCTTCCTGCGCTCCAGCGTGCGGCTCACAGAGTCGCACTGATGTCATCCGGGCTATACTGCGCAGGTGCAGAACTACAGCACATGCTCAGTACAGTCCGGATGATGTCATCGCGACTCTGTGAGCCACATGCGCATTTTTTTATTTGTAATCTTCTCGGATGTGTCCTTTAAACATAACTAGGCAGAGTTACCTGACTTCTGTGCTGGCTGGTCCGGCTTTCTGCTGGGTGGGCTGGCCTACTGCCAGTTCCCCCCATAGCATTCCCTGACCTTCTAGTGGACCCCTCCTATGCACCCATGAGCCTCCCATTCAGGCACCACAACTCCCAGCATGCCTCCATAGAAGAGCCGCAGCTCCCAGCATAACAGCATCACAGTGCCCAGCATGGCACCACAACACCCACTATGCCCACATAGAAGAACCACAGCTCCCTGCATGCCCCCATAAAGGCATCACAGTGCCCAGCACGGCACCACAGCACCCAGTATAAAGAGAGAAAGGAACAATCGAGAGCCCCCAATAGTGTATTATTGTAGATCAAATGGTCTAGGGAAAATAATCTAATAGTAGATTATACTCACAAGTGTAGGTTGCCGGGATCAGGCAACCACTTGAATTGCAGGCGGGGAGATTAAACCTGTCCCCGCTCAGGTTAAGAAGTCGCTCACTTATTCTACATACCTGAACAGGATTCATCACTTCCCATTTGCAATCATCCACTATCAGCGAGTTCAAGCGAACACTCAGAATCTTTTTTAGATCTCCCACCCACCCTCACCACTCACCCGCCAGATTCACTACACAAACAGCTTCCCAGCCCAAAATCGTCACGTATGGTATTGCAGCCCACAAGCATTCGCAAACGTCCATACCAAAACACAGAAAACGAGGATCAAGAGGGAGGGGCAGACGAAAAAAGGAACAAAACCTAGTATCCTCTAATGACATGCACACCAGATCCATTTTTAACCTGTCCAGCTATATTCTTAAGGAAAACGAGACAAAACTATTAAGCAAGGGTTTGTCCTTTTGTCCTACCAATATGGCCCAACTCAGTGAACTGTACACAGACCTCAATGCCTTTGTCCGCAGGTTGACTCTGAAAAGACATTTTGCGCTAAAGAAAATTGATAATACTAAACCACCTATTCTGACACAGGATGACAGTATACCAACAATTACGATAGATCCACAAGAATTACAATTGGAGAAATGTATAGTGACTTCCCTCAAGGGTCGTTCTAGATTTTATCCCACAGCCTCCAAGGGCAATTTTATAGAAACTTTTTATTCACTAGCGTTGGAGGATCTACAGAAATTATGCCATGAGAACCTAGATTTCCCGTCCAATTTGACACAATCTGAGAAAACTGCCCTCAACAACCTCAAAAAGAATACAAATTTGGTCATCAAACCTGCAGACAAGGGGGGAGGGATAGTCATACTCAACAGGGAAGATTACATTGAGGAATCCCACCGCCTACTTCGAGACCCTGTTAATTACTGCACACTACCTTCTGACCCCACTATTACATATCACACGGCACTAAAAACATTTATCAATACAGCCTTGATGGATGGCCTGATCACCAAAAATGAAAAAAATTTCATATTGATTGAGAATCCGACTACCCCCTTTTTTTATCAATTACCAAAAATACACAAAAATTTGCAACACCCCCCAGGAAGGCCCATAATATCAGGTATTAACTCTGTTACCAGCAATTTATCCAAGTATGTCGACCAACACCTACAGAAATATGTACGTAAATTGGAATCGTATACAAGGGACTCCCAACATCTCATAGACACACTCAAAGACCAGGACTGGAAATCCGACTATACATGGCTGACATGTGACGTATCAGCCTTATACACCAACATTACGCATGAGTTTGGAATCGAAGCTACACAGTTCTACTTACAGTCTGACCCGGATATGCCACAAAAACAGAAGAATTTCTTGTTACAATGTGTCGAATTCATATTAACCCATAATTACTTCTCTTTCATGGACACTATTTACCAACAAATAGGGGGCACAGCTATGGGCAGCATCTTTGCACCCAGTTATGCTAACCTCGCCATGGGATTATTAGAAACTATTTATATTTATAATAATAACCCATTTAGAGACCACATCGTGCTATATAAACGGTACATTGATGATCTAATTTTCATTTGGCAGGGTGACACGTCACTAATCCCCTTTTTCCTTAATTATCTAAATTCAAACAGAGCCAAGCTATCCTTCACCTCACAATCTAACAGTACAGCTCTAGAATTTTTGGACTTGGTTTTGTTTCATAACGAAGGAAAGATTAAGACAAAAACCTTCTTCAAGCAGGTGGACTCAAACAGCTACATCCACTTTAACAGCTTCCACTACAAACCATGGACAACCAACACCCCATATAACCAATTCAAACGCATCCGTAAGAACTGTACCGACATCAAAGACTATGAAACCCAGTCCAAAGTTCTGGTGGACAAATTCAAAGAGAGGAAATACCCCAAAAAACTTATACAAAATGCCAAGTCCAAAGCCAAGCATCCCCACACATCCCCCAGTAGTGGCAATACCACACTTCCCCATAACACAGAGACCACATTGCGATTCATCACCAAATATAATGCTCAACACAAACACATAAAGAATATATTGGCCCACAGATGGGAAATCCTACAGCAGGATCCATATTTACGAGATTGTATCCCCAAGAAACCAATAATGACGTTCCGCAGAGCACCAAACCTTCGCAATCTACTAGCACCTAGTAGAATCAGGACAACCGCAAAATTGCCATCCCGACCGGTAGGCTCCCACGCATGTAATAAAACACGCTGTTTAGCATGTACGTTCATTACCAATGTGGATCATCTGGTTGCAACTACCAACAAAATTTCCTATCCAATCCAGAAACATATTGACTGTGATTCCAAATTGGTTATTTACGTGGCCACCTGCCCCTGTAGGATACAATATGTAGGACGTACTAGCCAACAACTACGGGACAGAATTGGACAACACCGACGGAACATTCTCAAGGGCCTTGCCACACACAGCCTTTCTAGACATTTCGATTTAGTCCACAGTAGAGACGTATCATTGCTCTCATTCATAGCTTTAGAACACATTAACCCTTTCACACAGAACGCGATCCAGACACTGAAGAACAGGGAGATGTTTTGGATCCAAACGCTGAAAACTCTGGTGCCTCTAGGTTTGAATGAGCAATTGGAGAAAACCTTCTAGAAGCACCACACATTATCAGTTTGGTTGGATATGGCAGGCACATGTCCTTTCATCATGCTTGCACTTTATGTAATACGCTGTCCAGAGTGAGCACTGCACACCAGATATAACATCAGCGTAGTATTGGAATATAGGAGCACACATGTACATGTTATTTTACATGTATATGTGCTTTATTATTATTATTATTATTTTTATTCTTCTTATTTTCCATTTCTCCCCTCCTTTTTACCATGACCTTTTTGTAAGTCATGCTTTTTAGGTTGATCTTGTTATACCTTAGTCGCTCTCTTTTATCCCTCTTATGTTTAGTACCTTTTTCTCCATCCCTTTATATATTACTCATCATTATTAGTAGTACTACCACTTTTATAAACATTTTTATACCTTGATGCGGATATCATAACCAATTTTATACGGGGTAGCCGTTACTGGGTGCTAGCCCATCGGAACATAGGATATAGGAGCAAGTGTGGATACACAACACAGGAACACATCTTAAATACCTTAAATAGATTACATACAATCCTGATTTAATTACAGCCTCTATCTAACACCATCTCTTTTTTGACCACTAGATGGGGCAATAACTCATGGGACACAAACTTATGCATAGCAGGTCCTAATAAATTACCCACCTCTGTTTTTTTCCCCCGAGTCTCCATACAACACAACTTATTTAGTCTTTGATCTACCTGTTTGTTTAGTCATTTTATTTATTTATTTATATACAGACTTTATCTGGTTAAAATCTTTGCGCTTATCCAACGCGCAACACTGTATATATCAGGGCTACAACAAAATGCGGTCCTGGGCTTATAACCCACATTGATACATTTCCGCCCCCATCAGACTTAGCACGGACCCCAACAGATATGGCCACACAGGACTCATGCCCTGAAGTGACGTACTTCCGCCGGGAGCCATTAACCAATGGCCGGATGGCGGAGGGCGTCCACTTCCGCATACTGCTGGCTCCGCCCACCTATAACGGCGCTCACACACGACCGTTACTACCTGGAGGGGGATATATGGCGGCTGACGTGGCGCCCGGACGTAACAGAGGTGCCACGCCAGTTCTGACCACTGCTTGGGTAAGTTTACCTTGGTTTATTTATTTATTTCAGCTCACAATGGCTTCCACTGACCCCCGCTGCCCGTTCACTCCTTATAGGCTGTTTTTACCCACATATACATATACATGTATATTGTTTATGTGTTCTCTATATACTTTATTTATATTTAACCATCAGGCCTGTTTATGTGGGAGATGAATAATGGGCCGACTCCACTATATAAGAACATAACCTGTCCCATGCCATAGGACCATATATATTCTATTTGGTCACGCTATACATCTAATGTAAGGGCTATGTTACAATCTTTAAGTAAACAGGTGCATGATGCCTCACTACAGGTCCGGTATATGATACATTGCTGCCAATTAAGCTCTAGGGGTTATACACAATGGTCCCTTATGACATCCATAGAGCCCCCTGTATGTTGACCTATAGAAGTATATATGTATATATGACTACATGCACCTCTGTGTTCCCTGATTTATGTCCTGCGTTTATATGGGATGTATCCCTTGCATGCATCCCCCGCATATATGTATACATACATACATATGTGCGTGTAGATATGGTATTATATGCATGCGTTGTTGGTGCAGCCGCATACTTTTGTTTTGATGTCTAATGGCTGATATGATGGTGATTTGGTATCTGTTATCATTATTATCATTAATGTTATTATTATTTCTGATCACCCAGAACTAAGATAAATATGAAGGAATATCTTTATTATTATTTTTTTATATATATGTCCCACAGTTGGAAACTAGTAACCAACTAATCATATATAGTCGATGGGGTACGTCACACCCCCTCCCTTCCCCGCTCCCCCCCCCCTTCCCTGTTTGGAGCCCTTGGACCACTACTACTACTATTATTATTTGTATGCAACAAATTTTTGTAGTCTCATGTGAACTGACGTTTTCTTCCTTTTTGATTTTGATTTTGAATTGTTATGGATTTTGTTTGGTGTATATATATATATTTTTTCGTTTCCTTTCTGTTTTCAGTTGCTCCTGCTTATGATTTTTCTGCCTGAGGAAGCGGGCTTGTGACCCGCGAAACGCGTTGCAAACTGTATTTTTATCTTGGAATATTAAATTGATTAAATTTGCCCTTTTTACCATAGAAAGTGGTCCGTTGTTTGCTTGTAGGGTGGGCAAGTCCACCATTGCCACTCGCAATTTTAATTATTTTAATTGGCACTAATTTTACTCTATTTGGCGCCTCTGTTTTTTCATTTACAGCACCCAGTATGCCCACATAGAGGCACCATATAACGAGCATACTCCGATTGATGCACCACAGCTCCCAGCATGCCTGCCATTGAGGCACCACAGCTGACTCTGCCTGGGGGACATCCTGGAAACTCAAGAATACATCCAGGGCACGTACCACTGATCTTTGTAGCTAGCCACGCCCCTGGGGAGCCAGCGCTGGAACGCAGGGAGCAAGACAGGAACGCTCTATAAGACCCAGAGCCCTCCCTCTCCTAGAGCCCTCCCTCTCCTAGAGCCCTCCCTCTCCTAGAGCCCTCCCTCTCCTGAGGTGAGTACCTGGTTTTTGTTTGTTTGTTTGTTTGTTTGAATTTAGCTTCAGATTCTTGAAGTTAATTGGGGAAAATGTATTTTTTCTGGCAGCCAGTGAGCTGAAAAGTTATTGTGCATTTTGTGTATACATGATGATGCCACTACATTGTAATAATAGTAATGTGATAGAGCCAGTTTCTTGCAACTCAGTGGCGTAGCTAAGGAGCTGTGGGCCCCGATGCAAGTTTTACATTGGGGCCCCCCAAACACTCTATACACAACAATTGATACGGCGCACTAAAACCTGCCAATGGCAACTACAGTATCAGAGGTGCAAGAAGGGGATGGGGAACAGTGTGTTAATGATTATCACTATTCATAGTATCTGTAGGAGTGATTATTATGAGCACAGGACCAATAGAGAGGTAATACTGTAGTTGAGGCAGGGCCCCTCTGGCCCAAGGGCCCCGATGCGGTCGCTACTGCTGCACCCCCTATTGCTACGCCCCTGTTGCAACTGTTTTATACTTATTGGGGAATTAATTGTAGTAATTGTCATACTTATGTTATAGTCCCTTTGTGTTATGCACCCATAGCTTGTAATTATATTATACAACTGTAAAGAAGATGTTAGCGCTATATAAATCAATAATAATGACTGTAGGACGTTACGTGCTGCAGAAGATGTCACTGCTATATAAATACATAATAATAATATGGTAGGACATTACACTATGACTATGGCAGGATTAGATTGTGAGCTCCTCTGAGGACAGTCAGTGACATGACTATGTACTCTGTAATGTGCTGCAGGAGATGTCAGTGCTATATAAATACATAATAATATGGTAGGACATTAGACTATGACTATGGTAGGATTAGATTGTGAGCTCCTCTGAGGACAGTCAGTGACATGACCATGTACTCTGTAATGTGCTGCAGAAGATGTCAGTGCTATATAAATACATAATAATAATATGGTAGGGCATTAGGCTATGACTGTGGTAGGATTAGATTGTGAGCTCCTCTGAGGACAGTCAGTGACATGACTATGTACTCTGTAAAGTGCTGCAGAAGATGTCAGTGCTATATAAATACATAATAATAATATGGTAGGACATTAGACTATGACTAGGGTAGGATTATAGTGTGAGCTCCTCTGAGGACAGTCAGTGACATGACTATGTACTCTGTAATGTGCTGCAGAAGATGTCAGTGCTATATAAATACATAATATTAATATGGTAGGCCATTAGACTATGACTATGGTAGGATTAGATTGTGAGCTTCTCTGAGGACAGTCAGTGACATGACTATGTACTCTGTAATGTGCTGCAGAAGATGTCAGTGCTATATAAATACATAATAATAATATGGTAGAACATTACACTATGATTATGGTAGGATTAGAGTGTGAGCTCCTCTGAGGACAGTCAGTGACATGACTATGTACTTCAGAGCCGGGACAAGGTCCTCCAGCACCCAAGGCTGAGACACCAAAGTGCGCCCCTCCATCCCTCCCACCCCAGCTGTCACACACTGATTGCTATTAGACTAAGAGGCGCCACAGGGCCCACAACCTCTCCAACACCTTAATATCTAGTTATCTGGCATGCAGTCACTGCCATGTATCCCCTTTTCTTATTTCTTTCTGCTTCAAACACAATTAGGAATGACAGCTGAATGAATTCTGCGCCCCTTCCTACCCTGCGCCCTGAGGCTGGAGCCTCTCCAGCCTATGCCTCGGCCCGGCCCTGTGTACTCTGTTATGTGCTGCAGAAGATGTCAGTGCTATATAAATACATAATAATAATATGGTAGGACATTAGACTATTACTATGGTAGGATTAGATTGTGAGCTCCTCTGAGGACAGTCAGTGACATGACTATGTACTCTGTAAAGTGCTGCAAAAGATGTCAGTGTTATATAAAGACATAATAATAATATGGTAGGACATTAGACTATGATTATGGTAGGATTAGATTGTGAGCTCCTCTGAGGACAGTCAGTGACATGACTATGTACTCTGTACAGTGCTGCAGAAGATGTCAGTGCTATAGAAATACATAATAATATGGTAGGACATTAGACTATGACTATGGTAGGATTAGATTGTGAGCTCCTCTGAGGACAGTCAGTGCCAGGACTATGTACTCTGTAATGTGCTGCAGAAGATGTCAGTGCTATATAAATACATAATAATATGGTAGGACATTACACTATGACTATGGTAGGATTAGATTGTGAGCTCCTCTGAGGACAGTCAGTGACATGACTATGTACTCTGTAATGTGCTGCAGGAGATGTCAGTGCTATATAAATGCATAATAATAATATGGTAGAACATTAGACTATGACTATGGTAGGATTAGAGTGTGAGCTTCTCTGAGGACAGTCAGTGACATGACTATGTACTCTGTAATGTGCTGCAGAAGATGTCAGTGCCATATAAATACATAATAATAATATGGTAGAACATTAGACTATGACTATGGTAGGATTAGATTGTGAGCTCCTCTGAGGACAGTCAGTGACATGACTATGTACTCTGTACAGTGCTGCAGAAGATGTCAGTGCTATACAAATACATAATAATATGGTAGGACATTAGACTATGACTATGGTAGGATTAGATTGTGAGCTCCTCTGAGGACAGTCAGTGCCAGGACTATGTACTCTGTAATGTGCTGCAGAAGATGTCAGTGCTATATAAATACATAATAATATGGTAGGACATTACACTATGACTATGGTAGGATTAGATTGTGAGCTCCTCTGAGGACAGTCAGTGACATGACTATGTACTCTGTAATGTGCTGCAGGAGATGTCAGTGCTATATAAATGCATAATAATAATATGGTAGAACATTAGACTATGACTATGGTAGGATTAGAGTGTGAGCTTCTCTGAGGACAGTCAGTGACATGACTATATACTCTGTAATGTGCTGCAGAAGATGTCAGTGCCATATAAATACATAATAATAATATGGTAGAACATTAGACTATGACTATGGTAGGATTAGATTGTGAGCTCCTCTGAGGACAGTCAGTGACATGACTATGTACTCTGTAATGTGCTGTAGAAGATATCACTGCTATATAAATACATAATAATAATATGGTAGGACATTAGACTATGACTATGGTAGGATTAGAGTGTGAGCTTCTCTGAGGACAGTCAGTGACATGACTATGTACTCTGTAATGTGCTGCAGAAGATGTCAGTGCCATATAAATACATAATAATAATATGGTAGAACATTAGACTATGACTATGGTAGGATTAGATTGTGAGCTCCTCTGAGGACAGTCAGTGACATGACTATGTACTCTGTAATGTGCTGCAGAAGATGTCAGTGCTATATAAATACATAATAATAATATGGTAGAACATTAGACTATGACTATGGTAGGATTAGATTGTGAGCTCCTCTGAGGACAGTCAGTGACATGACTATGTACTCTGTAATGTGCTGCAGGAGATGTCAGTGCTATATAAGTACATAATAATAATATGGTAGGACATTAGACTATGACTATGGTAGGAATAGATTGTGAGCTCATCTGAGGACAGTCAGTGACATGACTATGTACTCTGTAATGTGCTGCAGGAGATGTCAGTGCTATATAAATGCATAATAATAATATGGTAGGACATTAGACTATGACTATGATAGGATTAGAGTGTGAGCTTCTCTGAGGACAGTCAGTGACATGACTATGTACTCTGTAATGTGCTGCAGAAGATGTCAGTGCCATATAAATACATAATAATAATATGGTAGAACATTAGACTATGACTATGGTAGGATTAGAGTGTGAGCTCCTCTGAGGACAGTCAGTGACATGATTATGTACTCTGTAATGTGCTGCAGAAGATGTCAGTGCTATATAAATACATAATAATAATATGGTAGGACATTAGACTATGACTATGGTAGGATTAGATTGTGAGCTCCTCTGAGGACAGTCAGTGACATGACTATGTACTCTGTAATGTGCTGCAGAAGATGTCAGTGCTATATAAATACATAATAATAATATGGTAGAACATTAGACTATGACTATGGTAGGATTAGATTGTGAGCTCCTCTGAGGACAGTCAGTGACATGACTATGTACTCTGTAATGTGCTGCAGAAGATGTCAGTGCTATATAAATACATAATAATAATAATAATATGGTGGGGCATTAGACTATGACTATGGTAGGATTAGAGTGTGAGCTCCTCTGAGGACAGTCAGTGACATGACTATGTACTCTGTAAAGTGCTGCAGAAGATGTCAGTGCTATATCAATCCTACTAATATAATAAATGGGAAAGTTCGGATGTTTGGATGTTTGTTACTCGATTACGCAAAAATGGCTGAACGGATTTGAATGAAATTTGGCACACACATAGTACATTATCTGAAATAAAGTATAGGGTACTTTTTATTCCCATAACCAAAAAGGGACGGAGACAAATACAAATTTCACTGGAAAATGTAAACTGCAGCCATTCTTACACTGTTAATGGCAGGGTTCTCAAACTTTGCACAGTTGGTTGTTGGGTGACTGGGATTAATATTCAGAAAGGTGGGTGGAGTCTATAAAAGCCAATCAAAATTAACCTATTGATTTTCAAGGGGAATATTTACATTGCTGCCATTCTTGCACTGTGAATGGCACAAGCCTCAAACCTGGTACAGTTGATCATTGGGTGACTGGGGTTCAATTTGAGAAAGGGGGGTGGAGCCACAAACAGCCAATTAGATTTGTTTCATTCCAATGCAAATTATTGATGCCAAACACTGCAAAGCTCACAAACTTGGTAACTGGGTAATTGATTAATTGTGGGTGAGGGTTAGGAAAGTGGGCACAGCCAACACCAGCCAAATACATAAGCGGGCAATGTGGGGTCAAAAGTGGGCGGAGACAAATACAAATTTTACTGGGAAAATGTAAACAGCAGCCATACTTACACCGTTAATGGTAGGGTTCTCAAACTTTGCACAGTTGGTCCCTGGGTGACTGGGATTAATATTCAGAAAAGTGGGTGGAGCCTACAAAAGCCAATCAAAAATTACCTATTGATTTTTCAGGGGAATATTTCATTTCTGCCATTCTTGCACTGTTAATGGCACAAACCTTAAACCTGGTACAGTTGATCATTGGGTGACTGGGGTTTAAATTGATAAAAGGGGGTGGAGCCACAAACAGGCAATCTTATTGTTTCATTTTAATGCAGGTTATGGATGCCAAAAAACGCAAAGCTCACAAACTTGGTCATTGAGTAATTGAGTAATTGTGTGTTAAGGTCAGGGCCAGGCCGAGGCATAGGCTGGAGAGGCTCCAGCCTCAGGGCGCAGTGTAGGAGGGGGCGCAGAATTCATTCAGCTGTCATTCCTAATTGTGTTTGAAGCAGAAAGAAATAAGAAAAGGGGATACATGGCAGTGACTGCAAGCCAGATAACTAGATATTAAGGTGTTGGGGAGGTTGTGGGCCCTGTGGCACCTCTTAGTCTAATAGCAATCAGTGTGTGACGGCTGGGGTGGGAGGGATGGAGGGGCGCACTTTGGTGTCTCAGCCTTGGGTGCTGGAGGACCTTGTCCCGCCTCTGGTTAAGGTTAGGAAAAGTGGGGGCAGCCACCACCTGCAAAATACATAATCGGGCAATGCTGGGTCATCAGTAGGCGGAGACAAATACAAATTTCACTGGAAAAGGTAAACTGCAGCCATTCTTACACTGTTAATGGCAGGGTTTTCAAACTTTGCACAATTGGTCACTGGGTGACTGAGATTAATATTCAGAAATGTGGGTGGAGCCTACAAAAGACAATCAAAATTCACCTATTGATTTTCAAGGGGAATATGTAATTGCTGCCACTCTTGCACTGCTAATGGCACAAGCCTTAAACCTGGTACAGTTGGTCATTGGGTGACTGGGGTTCAAATTTAGACAAAGGGGTGGAGCCACAAACAGCCAATCAGATTTGTTTAATCTCAATGCAAATTATTGATGCCAAAGACCGCATAGCGCACAAACTTGGTTATTGAGTAATTGTGTGTTAGGGTTAGAAAAAGTAGGCGGAGCCAACACCAGCCAAATACATACCTGAACAATGTCAGGAAATCAGTGGGTGGAGAAAAATACACATTTAAATGGGAAAATGTAAACTGCAGCCATTCTTACACTGTTAATGGCAGGGTTCTCAAACTTTGCACAGTTGGTCACTGGGTGACTGGGATTAATATTCAGAAATGTGGGTGGAGCGTGCAAAAGCCAATCAAAATGGTAGGATTAGACTGTGAGCTCCTGTGAGGACAGTCAGTGACATGACTATGTACTCTGTAATGTGCTGCAGAAGATGTCAGTGCTATATACTGTCAATACATAATAATAATAATATAGGACATTAGACTGTGACGATGGTAGGATTAGATTGTGAGCTCCTCTGAGGACCGTCAGTGAAGTGACTATGTAATCTGTCACTGCTATATCCTCTGTACTGAAGCCCCTGTGTCTCTGCATCCCGTGTCCGTGTGTGTGTGTGTCCCTGCATTTGTGCTACTGCGCACGTGTGCATGTGCTGCAGGGACACCCTTTGGACAGGGAGCAGGATAGCCAGGGGGCGGGGACACGCACACTGGCAGTGGTGACAGACCTAGCCCGTTTTTAAACTGGCTAAGGTCACTAGTAATTATATAATAAGATAAAGATGAAGCTATTTCAATGGACTCATGCTGCTCATGCATGGATGTGAGGCCCTGTTCACAGTGCTCAGTTGCATTGCACAATAATTGCTGCCCATACAATTCTATGGGCCTGTTCACAGCACTGCGTTGTAACTTTTCACATTATTCTAACTGCATGCAAGCTTTGTATTAAAGAGAGCCCGAGGTGGGCTCAAAAAAAATAAATAAATAAAAAGTATGCTGCCTGATCTGCAGGGCTGAGCGGATCGATCAGGTAGCTGCAAAAACCGCCGCTCTTTCCGCTGGTCCCGTGGGCTGCAATAGCCCACTTTCACTTGCGTGACCTCTGGGTCCCGACGCTGCACTGTGTTGTCTCACATAGCGTGCAGAGAGGCGGGGGAGCAGCAGGGGGCGTGGCCAGGGATAGGGCTGCCCAATGGCAGATCTGGTAACCCTGCAGGAACGCCCTTGGCGGGTATTTTAAACAGTGAATTCCTCTCCCCTGTGTTTACCTCCAAGTTAGCAACAAATCTTGTGGCTAAACTCGGGGTGCAGTAGCAGTGGGGGGGGGGGGGGGGGGGGGAGGAGAGCGGCAGTGTGGGGACACAGAGCCATGTCATTAGGCAGAGAGCATGCCTCTGTGTCCCATCTGCCCCCGAAGATCCACCTTGGGTGTAAAGTCTATGTCCAGTCTGCATTGCAGTTCACAGTCACTATAACGCATTATAAAGCGTGTGTTATGCAAATGTGACCACTGTGAACCTAGCCTGAACTTCCCATTGCAATATATTGGTATTGTGTTTGCCAACGCAACACAACATGTCAGTGTGAAAGTAGCCTAAAAGAGAAACTCCGACCAAGAATTGAACTTTATCCCTATCAATAGCTGATACCCCGTTTTACATGAGAAATCTATTCCTTTTCACAAACAGACCATCAGGGGGCGCTGTATGGCTGATATTGTGGCGAAACCCCTCCCACAAGAAAGTCTGAGGACCGTGGTACTCCTGGCAGTTTCCTGTCTGTGAACCCTGTTGCATTGTGGGAAATAGCTGTTTACAGTTGTTTCCAACTTGCAAAACAGCATGCAGCAGCTACATCACCTTCCAGCAGTAAAAATGTCACCATGTAATAAATGTCAGAATGTAAATCAGGGATTCAAAAGATTTTACAATGGGCAAACACTGACAAAATCATTTATACACAATTATTGTAAAAATGAAGCACTTTTTTATTACATTATTTTCACTGGAGTTTCTCTTTAATGGAACCTGAACTGAGAGAAATTTGGAGGTTGCCATATTTTTCTTTTTTTTTTAAACAATACAAGTTGCCTGGCAGTCCTGTTGATCCTCTGTCTCTAATACATTTAGCTACAGCCCCTGAACGAGCATGCAGCAGATCAGGTGCTCTGCTTGATTCAGGTGTGTGGTTCAGCACTATTGCAGTTAAACAGGTTAGCATGGCAGCCAGGCAACTGGTATTATTTAACAGGAAATAAATATGGCAGCCTCCATATCGCTCTCACCTCAGGTTCCCTTTGTACAGGATCTGCTCTGACCTATCCATCCTGTCAGTTGTCCATTGTAGTGACGAAACAGAAAGTCCAGACAGAAGGATGCCGTGTATGACATATCCGTTACAATGCACACCAACGAGAGTGTGAAAACCATGGACAGTCACAGTGGATTTAATTTAACAACCACATGCATAATGTCAACCCAGCCTAGACAAGACACAGCACATTTATATAGCGAATTTCTCCTGGTGTACACAAAGCACCAGAGCTGCAGCCAATAGGATGCCCTCAATAGGCAGAAGCAGTGTTAGGGAGTCTTGCCCTAGGCCTCCTTACTGAATAGGTGCAGCTTACTGTACAGGAAGAGCCGAAATACAAACTTAGGTCTCCTATGTCAGAGGCTGAGCCCTTAAAGGACAACTGAAGTGAGCGGGATATGGAGGCTGCCATATTTATTTCCTTTTAAGCAATACCAGTTGCCTGGCTGTCCTGCTGATCCTTTGCCTCTAATACTTTTAGCCTTAGATCCTATTCAGGACCCTACTGCAGCCAAATAGACCAGCAGGGCTGCCGGGCAACTGGTATTGTTTAAAAGGAAATAAATATGGCGGCCTCCATATACCTCTTACTTCAGTCCCCTTTTAACCAGTGCACAATCCAGCCACTATAGCCTACACATCTAATTTTAACTGGCCAGTGATTGGGCAATTTTACCCCCTTCATGTAGCATGAGAGCCAACAGCTCTCCTACAACACGGAAGTAGTAACATTGGCCAATCATTGACCAATCAAAATTGGATCTGTGTATGCAGACTTTCTGTAAAGGCTCATAAACTGCTATCAACAATCTGTCCAACTATCTGCCAAACTTGTCTGCTAAGCCCCATTCACACATTCAACAGCGGTCTTTTATGCAGCACAATTGTCAAACAGCTTTTGTTGTGAAACAAGTTGAAACAACTTAAAAAAGTATTTTGCTGTTCAAACAGCTGATAAGACTGATAAGAAGTCAATCCAACAGTTGGAGTGACTTCTTATCAGTCTTATCAGCTGTTTGAACAATAGCAAAATACTTTTTTTTTAGTTGTTTCACAACAAAAGTTGTATGGGGCTTAACAGACAAGATTGGCAGATAGTTGTACAGATAGTTGGTAGGTGTGTATGAACCTTTAGGCACCCAGGAATGGGAGCAAATAGCAGTCATGGACTGCAGTGAAACCTTGATGCCCTCCCTGCCTCCTTCCTTAGTGATCCCTCCGGGTGATATTACATGTGCAGAAAGCCTAACCTTGCCCACTTCACCCCGATGCCTAACCTCGACAGAGGCGTCAAAGTATAAAACAGTTGAAAAGGAGGTAGCGGTGGACTTACCTCCAAGGAAGGACACAAACGATCTGATTCAAAGAACGAAAACTTTATTCAAACAAAACTCCACTATGCAACGCGTTTTGCGGGAGGCAGTGCCGTGACAAGGTCCTCCAGCACCCAAGGCTGAGACACCAAAGTGCGCCCCCCATCCCTCCCACCCCAGCCGTCACAATTTTTGCTACTAGACTAAGAGGTTCCCCAGGGCCCCAACACATGAATCTCTAGTTATCTGGCGTGCAATCACTGCCATATATCTTCATTTCTTATTTCTCTCTGCTTCATACACAATAGAGGAATGATAGCTGAGTGAGTTGTGCGCCCCTCCTACACTGCGCCCTGAGGCTGGAGCCTCTCTCGCCTCTGCTTTGGCCCGGCCCTGGCGGGAGGATAACCAGCTTCCTCAGATAAAATAAACTGGAGTGTCTGGTGCCCCTTGGTTAACCACTTGCAGACCGTTGGTCTCTGGTCCCTTAAGAACCGGAGACTTTTTTTTTTTTAACTGGAGTAGTAACCACTCTGAGTGGCTCACAGTGATAACAGGGTCAGGACAGGAGTCAATGAAATCGGCCCCTGACCGAGATACGGAGCTTTGCTGTCAGCGTGACATCAAAGCGAGCGGGCTGCAGCGATGACCGAGCGGCGGGATGGTGAGAACGACGGGTCCACGCGGTGAGAGTGACGGAAATCTACGCCCTGGCAGGAATAACAGGACATATACAGGACATAGATTTCAATTACTGCTCTCCAGAAGCAGTTAATAAACTTACAGGTAACAGTGCATAAATATTAACTGGAAAAGCTATAAAAAGTAAACATGAGCAGCGGCACAACAAAACTGAAATGAAGGCGTTAAATACTAGTGGGTGGAGTCCAGTGTTTCCATAGAGAAAGGTGTAGGAAGGGCTGAGGGCCATGCTCAAGGCATTATGATGCCCAGTAACCACTCCCTTCCGGTCTATTTCCCTAGTTCGGTCCATGTATTCGAGGGACTAGACCTGACACGGGGCAATCCAGCATATCATTACCTAGAAAGACATTGTGAATCCATGGAGTCTAACCTTGCCCTGGTCGGGACCCGTAGGTCCACAGGAAAGCCTAAAGTGTATGCTAAAGTGTTTCTATTTTGGTCGGAGATCCCTTTAAGCCAAGGTAGAGATTTCCTTTTAAATGAAAAAGGAGAAACAAATGAGGTATCCACTAAGGAGGGTGGAGGATGGTGATGAGGGTGGAGGAAGCAGATGTACAAGGATGGGGGCACAGTGATTCCCAAGGGGGGCCAGTGCCCCAGCGTGCCCCAGTGTAGCACCGCCCATGGATGAGGGTGCAGGAAGTAGACATACAAGGATGGGGGCATAGTGATTCCCAAGGGGGGCCAGTGCCCCAGCGTGCCCCAGTGTAGCGCCGTCCAAGGATGAGGGTGCAGGAAGCAGATGTACAAGGAGGGGGCATAGTGATTCCCAAGGGGGGCCAGTGCCCCAGTGTGCCCCAGTGTAGCGCCGTCCAAGGATGAGGGTGCAGGAAGCAGACGTACAAGGCCGGGGGCCAGTTATGGCTTCATCTTTTGATGTTCTCATATAAGGAGTTCTCGGACGTTACATTTCTTGGCTTCTGTAAGAAGAGAGAAGACAGCGAGTGCTCAGACATACCGGAAAATATCACTAGAATACATGGATAAAAGTCTTACAAAGGGACACAGGAACGATGTCACTATAACAACCATGTCTACAGGAGGTTGCTGGGGTCTTTAACCACTTGACCACTGAGCGGTTTTACCCTTTGAGCACCAGAGCAATTTTCACCTTTCAGCGCTCCTTCCATTCATTTGTCTATAACTTTATTATTACTTATCGCAATGAAATGAACTATATCTTGTTTTTTTCGCCACCAATTAGGCTTTCTTTAGGTGGAACATTATGCCAAGAATTATTTTATTCTAAATGTGTTTTAATGGGAAAATAGGAAAAAATGTGGGGAAAAAAACATTATTTTTCAGTTTTCGGCCATTATAGTTTTTATATAATGCATGCTACTGTAATTAAAATCCATGAAATTTATTTGCTCATTTGTCCCGGTTAATACACCATTTAAATGATGTCCCTATGACAATGTTTGGCGCCAATATTTTATTTGGAAATAAAGGTGTATTTTTTTCAGTTTTGCATCTATCCCTAATTACAAGCCCATAGTTTATAAAGTAACAGTGTTATACCCTCTTGACATAAATATTTAAAGAGTTCAGTCCCTAAGGTAACTATTTATGTTTTGTTTTGTTTTTAATTGTAATTTTTTTTTCTTTTTAATACAAAAAGAAAATAATTTGGGGAGTGTGGGAGGTAATGAGTTAATTTATAGTGTAAAAGTATGTATTTGTATATGAAAAATGTTTTGGATGTAGTTTTACTATTTGACCACAAGATGGCCACAGTAACTTTTTGTAAATGCGTCCTGTAAGCGCAGGAAGTGCGCTTACAGGAAGTTCAACAAGGCTGGGAAACTTTTTTTTTTTCACAATGATCGCGCTGCTTCTCATAGAAGCAGCCGATCGTTGCTGGGGGGCTGAGATCAATGAACGGGAACGGTTTTTCCCGTTCATTGATCTCCGGGCGAGCGTCCGGCAGCACGCATGAGCGTTGGAGCGCGCGCACGAGCGAGCGGGAGCACGGACAGCGGCGGGATATCTAGGCTCCTGGTGGGCAAAGGGTGTTAAAAGGAGCATAGATACACGCACCTGTGGGGTTAAAGTGGTTAAAATCTCAACGTCCCCCAGCTTCCTTTCCAAACAAATAAACATACTCTTAATATAAAACTTAATAAAACAAAGTAATGCCACTTATCCACCCTCCAGCTGTCCACTAACGGGTGAGAAGAGCCATGGGGGCAATAATGTTATGGGTGGGTCATAATGGCCATACTTGCTAAAGCATTCCTAGTAGAAACGCCCCCCCCCATTCATGGGCACCCCCAGCAAAACTTAGATGTGTCCCTTACAGCCTGGGGGCCCATCTCACAAGGGTCATAAAACAAGTGTGGCCATCAGGATCTTCTCACCCCCATAACAAGTGTAGCCACAAAACTCCTGATCTGAGGTATAGTCCCCTGTACTGGAGGAGGGGTAGGGGCCCTCACTGCTTGATCTCAGGGGCTTCTCCCCTCTAGTTTAGCCCCTGGTCACCACATGGTGGGTGTGAGCATGAGGAGGTCCCCCTCAAAGTTATTCTGCAGAACTCATAATTTGTAGATACACTCCTGCTGCTCTAGGAGATTTTCTTTTATCCCTCCTCTCCCCCCCCCAAAAAAAAAAGATTGGTCCTCATAGACTCAGAGGCGTATCTAGAGGGTTGCAGACATGGCTTGTGCCATGGGCACCACAGCACCATGGGCACCATTGCCTGCCCCTGTTCTGCACCGGCATGCCTGCCTCCATGCCTCCCTGTCATTCAGACCTCAGATCAGATGACTGCTGTTATCTGGGGAACTTGACTACCTAACCTATGCATGTAGGGAGCACGTTGCTTAGTGTTAGAAAAGAGGACAGAGAGGGAATAACAAGAGCTATTTCCAAAAAGGTACCCTCAGCAATATCCTGAACCAAAACACGCAAGCAACCATAGCACATGTACACAATAAATGATGCTGTTTTTAGAGGGGAAGGGGGCTCTGACTGAGGGAGGGGGGGGCGCAATTTCAGTGTTTGCCATAGGCGCTATTTTACCCAGATACGCCCCTGCTCATAGTTACAATTCCTCTGCCTCAAAGTCTGTCTCACACACCTCATTCCACAACTCCTTATAGTACGCTCCACAGTCCCCTCTTACCCCACTGCTGGATCCGGGGATCTGCCCTCAGCAGGTCAGGATCCAATGTGGGAGGGGCTAGTGGCGGTCATTTCCACGCAACCCTCTCTGAATGGCAGCAACAGGAAGGAGGGTGGTGACTTCTATAGCCACACCCTTTCTCCAATAGTATACAAAAGAGGGAGGAGCTGTATGCCTCTCCCCATCTAGGGAAACCGAACCCTGAGGATGGTTTCACACCAGATACCACCATTAGCGGTGCGGTGAGTCGCACCGTTAAAAAAAAGGCCTTCAGGGAACACCGCACTACTGTGCGTTGTTCCCTGTCTGACCATCGGCCAAGCAGGGAGTGACCTGCGCTTGCCCTCACTTCCTGCTTTGGGTATGCGGAAGCCTATTGTTAAAAAAGGCTTCCACGCATGCGCGCCGTGATGTCGCATCAGTGATTTAAAAAAAAATCTATGCGTCACCGTAGACTACCATGACTTCCGGGTCGACACAGATCGACGCAACTTGACGCTTCGCTGCAGTGGTATCGTAGTTGTGAACCTGCGTTGGGGATGCGGCGAAAACGTTACTTTCGTCGCACCGTAACGTCACAGTATGAACGTCTCCATACACTTTCATTGCCCGGCGGTGGGGTGCGGTAAAAACACTGCACTGCCTCGGTGTGAAAGGGCCATGAAGATCCCAGGACCTGAAATACACTGGATGATGTTATTGTGGGCCTTTATCAGGGACTTCCTGCATATGTTGGATGGGGGGCTCTTCTGTATGTGGGGAGGGGCCTGAGGGGGGAGGGTTGGGATGCAGGACAATCGCTTGACTTTTTACACTCACCGGTTTAATAGGAGGCCTTTCAGAGGCAGATGAGGGCTTTTTCATTACCGGAGGAGGTTTCGCCTGGAGAAAGATGACTCCGAAGGTAAATTGCAGTTACACTATATTAGTTTCATTATGGATATAAATAGCACCATCACCTTCCGTGTAAGATAAAAACAATATGTGGCTATACAGGGTGACCTCACACTGTGCTTTTTGTTTGTTTGTTTACCTTATTTACATTTACAAGGAAAACCAAACAAATGGCATCTGAGCAGTGCTTCTGTGACATGACAAAAGCACTGCTTCATGGACCTCTGTTGCCAAAATCTTAAAATGTAAAATACATGTAAACCACATACAAATAAGAAGTATGTTTCTTCCAGAGTAAAATAAGCCATAAATGACTTCTCTCCTATGTTGCTGTCACTTACAGTAAGTAGTAGAAATCTGACATTACCGACAGGTTTTGGACTAGCCCATCTTCTCATGGGGGGTTCTCAGGGTTTTCTTTATTTTTAAAAGCACTTAGAGAATGGCAGTTGCTCCGTCCAACTGCCAAAATAGTGTGCAGCGAGCAGGGAGGCTGGCCAGCATCTAGATATAAATCTTTTTCAGGGAATGTCTTTATAAAGAATAAAGGCCATGCTGTGAATTCCCCATGAACAGATGGACTAACCCAAAACCTGTCTGTAACGTCAGATTTCCTCTTTAAAGTGGTAAGAAACTCAACATTTCTTCTAAAAGATTATTTACAGCATAAAACCTACTACCGCAAAACAAAAATTGCAGCAGAACAGCATTCAAACAGTTAAACATGGCACCTTGTTAGCTCCTTGCTTCAGTGGGCAGCTTCTAGCCACATCCGAAGAGGTGACAACAACATAATTTTTTGTTTACATTCCTTTGTCAGATACATTTAGTAAACATTAGCAAACTGCTGAAACTGAGCTGTACTGAGTTGAGAAGCAGAAAGAGCTGAGAAGTGATCACTAGGTAGATTTCAATATACAAATACAGCAGCTATGCAAGAAAATGCAATGGCAGCTTTCAGAGCAGATAAACTATGCTTTTGTAATTTGTAATTTGTAAACAGACAATGGGCACAATTCACTATCATCGTGCTGGTGATAATAAGGCAAGTGAAAACTTATAACCACACATTGATCGGTATTTTAAGTGTTGATTCAATAATGAAGCTTGCCTTATTAACATGTAGTGATAAGCTTTCACAGTGAGAGTGTAGTTATTGTCACATGCAGTAGATAGGGAGGGGAGGAGCACACACAGGCAGGATGCAGCTCCGCCCCTCCTGCTGCCAGGACGATTACAGCTAGCCTAGGTAGGCCAGCCAGGAAAGGATATATATATAAAGGTGCTCAGCACACAGGACAGTTGGAACAGTGTCTCATGCTCCCTGTCACCTCCTTTCAACCAAAAAGATGGCTGCCATCATGAAATCAAACATTTGCCTGTTCTTTTAAAACAGTGTGGGTAAGAGATTATATTGCCTATCTATTTTAATTAGCATAACTAATGTAACATAATGACAGTATGTTTGTTTAAGCTGGAGTTCCTATTTAACGACCGCTCAGGCCAGGTGATAAATCATCACACACATTACACTTGCATTCCTCTCTTTGAATTAACAGCCTGTCTTTAACTTTAGAATTCTGTTATTTTAAAGAATGAAACCTTAACTTTAGAGATCGCTCCTTAACTTAACCCATTCAGGTTCCGTCGTTTTCACGTGAGAAATGTTCACCTCCCATTCATTAGCCTATAACTTTATCACTACTTATCACAATGCACTGATCTATATCTTGTTTTTTCCGCCACCAATTAGGCTTTCTTTGGGGGGTACATTTTGCTAAGAGCCACTTTACTGTAAATGCATTTTAACAGGAAGAATAAGAAAAAAATGGAAAAATTCATTATTTCTCAGTTTTCAGCCATTATAGTTTTAAAATAATACATGCCTCCATAATTAAAACTCGCGTATTGTATTTGTCCATATGTCCCGGTTATTACACCGTTAAAATTATGTCCCTATCACAATGTATGGCGACAATATTTTATTTGGAAATAAAGGTGCATTTTTTCCATTTTGCATCTATCACTATTTACAAGTTTAAAATAAAAAAAATATAGAAATATTTCATCTTTACATTGATATTTAAAAAGTTTAGACCCTTAGGTAAATATTTACATTTTTTTTTTTTTTTTTTTTATTGTAATGGTTTTTTTTTTTTATACTAAACATTTTATTTGGGCACTTTTGGGAGGGTGGGAGGTAAACAATAGATTTATAATGTAAATGTGTGTTAATTCTTTCTTTTTTTTTTTTTTCAGGTGTGGTATTACTTTTTGGCCACAAGATGGCGGCCATGAGTTTGTTTACATGACGTCACTCTAAGCGTAGCACGCGCTTAGAGTGACGCATCGGGAAGGAGACGGCCAGAAAAAGCACAGCTTCCGAGAGAAGCTGTCGCTTTTTCAGCGGGGGAGAGGAATCAGTGATCGGGCTCCATAGCCCGATACATTGATTCCTTGGCTACCGAATCCGCGGCCGGGAGTGCGCGTGCACGCGCACGATCGGCCACGGGAGCGCGCGGTAGCGCGCATGGTTCCTGGACGTAGAAACTACGTCCAGGAACCAAAATAGGTTAAAGACAAAATCCTTATTTTAAGGTTTGCCTGAGGAAAATTGCTTAGTGAAAACTGCATGCTTTATCACCATGGTGATAACAGTAAAAACAGCTCAGAAACGTTATTAAAGACACTTCTGTATTCCTGTAAGACAGGCGTCCGTACCGTACCTGGGATACCTGTGGCTTGGCCTTCCTTAGAGGACTGGGTCCAGCAGGATGGTGGATTTCTGCTTGATGTTTCTAAGGATGAATGAAACAAATCCCTTTAGGCTGCTTTCACAGTGGGACGTTACAGGCGCACGTTAGAGCAGCCTGTAACGCAGCCCACCGCACAGCAATGAAAAATCAATGGGCTGTTCACACTGCCCACGTTGCGTTACACATACCTCCCAACATTTTGAGATGAGAAACCGGGACACTTAAGCCACACCCCCTGACACACCCCCAACCACACCCCCTGACACACCCCTAGTCAAAATATATATATATATATCTGACTGGTGGGGAGAAGGGTGAGGGTGCCCATGGCCCTGGATGTGGAGGTGAAAAAAGGATTGAGGCGCCAGCCGGCGGCTTTGGTGTGTGGGATGCGGTCTGGGATAATAGTGTCCCTCCCTCCCTCTGAATGTGCCCCCCCCCAGTGTCCCCCTGTATGGCGAGATATGAGCGCAGCAGAGTGGCAGTCTTACCATTCCTCATCGCGTACGGGCATCTCGTCTTCTCCGCTTCCTGCTTCCTGTGACGTCACAGGAAGTAGATGGAAGCAAGAGATGCCCGGTACGCGAGGAAGATGGTAAGACTGCCACTCTGCTGCGCTCGTATCTCGCCATACAGGGGGACACTGGGGGGCACATTCGGAGGGAGGGAGGGACACTATTATCCCAGACCGCATCCCACACACCAAAGCCGCCGGCTGGCGCCTCGATCCTTTTTTCACCTCCGCTGCCTGCCGGGACACAAGGGGGGGTATCCCAGGACAGCGGGACCCCTCCCCCAACCCGTGACAGTCCCGGCGAAAACGGGACGGTTGGGGCCCCTGGCGTTAGAGTGTAACGCTGCACGTTCTATGAAAGTGCTGCATGCTGTGCGTTATAGGTGGTTTTAGCTGCGTTAGACTGTTTGCACATGCTCAGTAATGTTGTTTTATTGTTTTTTGTGTGCAGGAGAGGAGGAGGGGAGAGTCCACTATTTTGCCTAGCCACATGGCTAATTAAAGGGGCATTATTGCTAAAATCATCTTTTTTAAACCTTTTAGCATACATATTAGTTGATGGAGGACTGATTTTGCACGTTATTCATTTTTATTTGAAAGTATTTGTTTGCAGGCAATATACATTTAGATACATATAGCCACGTCAGCAGTTGTACCTTTCCGACGCCAATGTAGTTCATACCATTCTGCAATAGGGAGGCAGCTTGTAGTGGTGTGCGAGTTGTCAGTTATATTGTACCCCTCTGGACATTTCAGTTCGCTTTTCCCACCTTGTAACCGCTCTATAGAGCAGTTACTGAGCACAGCAGCCGACATAAAGTGATGGTTGCAGCCTCCTCCGTGCAGGGTGCGACGTTATTCAGAGTGGCTGTGTGTAGTTACGCTGTCCGGCCGCCAAGGACCCCTTTCCCTATGCTGGCAATGAAACGGACACCTATTGTTGTCCGTTTCTATGGTAACCATGTCCGGCTTTCCTATCTGCGCAATCTAGCGGCGGCATCAAAGAGCACACACAAGCGCTACAGCTGTGTGTTGCTCTGCGTGGTGTATTGCTTCCTAAAACCTTTTTTGAATGCCTACCTGCTTCCACAACACAAACACCTTTAAAACAGCTTTGCAGGCATTCAAAAAAGGTTTTAGGAAGCAATACACCACGCAGAGCAACACACAGCTGTAGCGCTTGTGTGTGCTCTTTGATGCCGCCGCTAGATTGCGCAGATAGGAAAGCCGGACATGGTTACCATAGAAACGGACAACAATAGGTGTCCGTTTCATTGCCAGCATAGGGAAAGGGGTCCTTGGCGGCCGGACAGCGTAACTACACACAGCCGCTCTGAGTAACGTCGCACCCTGCACGGAGGAGGCTGCAACCATCACTTTATGTCGGCTGCTGTGCTCAGTAACTGCTCTATAGAGCGGTTACAAGGTGGGAAAAGCGAACTGAAATGGCCAGAGGGATACAATATAACTGACAACTCGCACACCACTACAAGCTGCCTCCCTATTGCAGAATGGTATGAACTACATTGGCGTCGGAAAGGTACAACTGCTGACGTGGCTATATGTATCTAAATGTATATTGCCTGCAAACAAATACTTTCAAATAAAAATGAATAACGTGCAAAATCAGTCCTCCATCAACTAATATGTATGCTAAAAGGTTTAAAAAAGATGATTTTAGCAATAGTGCCCCTTTAATATTCACTGCACTGCAATGCTTTCTCTTCCTGCTAGCAATGATTCATATGAATCATTCTCTGCCTGCTAGCAATGATTCATATGAATTTTTCTCGGTTCTCTGCCTGCTAGCAATGATTCATATGAATTATTCTCGGTTCTCTGCCTGCTAGCAATGATTCATATGAATCATTCTCGGTTCTCTGCCTGCTAGCAATAATTCATATGAATCATTCTCGGTTCTCTGCCTGCTACCAATGATTCATATGAATCATTCTCGGTTCTCTGCCTGCTAGCAATGATTCATATGAATCATTCCCTGCCTGCTAGCAATGATTCATATGAATCATTCTCTGCCTGCTAGCAATGATTCATATGAATCATTCTTGGTTCTCTGCCTGCTAGCAATGATTCATATGAATCATTCTCTGTTCTTTGCATGCTAGCAATGATTCATATGAATCATTCTCGGTTCTCTGCCTGCTAGCAATGATTCATATGAATCATTCTCTGTTCTCTGCCTGCTAGCAATGATTCATATGACTCATTGCCGGTTCTATCGAACGAAAACAGAGCACCAAGAGCCGCATAATGCAGCTCTATGTAGCGTCCACCTTTAGCACCACCGTGCGTTGCGTTAGGAGAATGTTATACGACCTTAACGTCCCCTGCAACGCAACGTCCCACTGTGTAAGAGCCTATATGGAGGCTGCCATATGTATTTCCTTTTAAGCAATACCAGTTGCCTGACTATCTGGCAGTCCTGCTGATCCTCTGCCTCTAAGGGCCCGTTTCCACTAGGGCGAATCCGCATGCGTTGACCGCATGCGGATTCGCATAACCAATACAAGTGGATGGGGCTGTTTCCACTTGTCAGTTTTCCTGAGCGTTTTTCTGTGCAGGATTTTTCTGCACGGCAGAGCTCACAGAATTCGCCTGCGTGTGGAATGCAGGCGAATCGCAGGCAATGTATTTAATAAGGAAATCGCATGCGTTTTTTGCATGCGTTTTTTCCCGCGATTTCATGTGCGACTTCGCATAGGTACCCATGTTAATTCACACAAGCAGTGACATGGTTAAAATCGCATATTCCCTGCCTATGCGAAATCGCGGCAAAAAGCGCATGCAGAATCGCATCCGCATGCGATTTCGTCAGCGGTGGAATCCAGGCGATTCCGCACCGTAATAGTGGATACGAGATCTAATAGATTTAGCCATAGCCCCTGAACAAGGATGCAGCAGATCAGGTGTTTCTGACATTATTGTCAGATCTGACAACATTAGCTGCATGCTTGTTTCTGGTGTGATTCAGACACTACTGCAGCCAGATAGATTAGCAGGACTGTCAGGCAACTGGTATTGATTAAAATGAAATAAATATGGCAGCCTCCATATTCTTCTCGCTTCAGTTGTCCTTTAAGGGTACTTATACATTAGTCAATTTTTCGGGCCATCGACCTTCCGACCTGATTATTTTATTAAATTATTGTGAATCAGTGTCATACTATGTCAACCTGATTAATTTCCATCTGAAACCGGTCAAAAGTATCGATTGGGCATGGCGGTAAATCTTGGTCGCTAGGGCTCGATCAGGTGAACAGTGATAACAGAATTTGATTTCCTGATGACCAACAGTTCCGAGAGGCCCCTGGTCGCAAGCGCCTGTACCTGTGATGTCACTGCATGTGCTGGTGTCATGATGTATAGATACTGGCGCTGGAGGCAAGAGTCCTGCCAGCGCATAGGTGATCCTTCCACTTTGCACACGGGCACGGGGAGGGGGGCACACACATACACTTAGGGGGTGGCAACAAGACAACTTCTAGTAGATTTAATACTGGAATCTATTAGAAGTGTGTGTGTCGTTAGTGAGCAGGCAATCACAGTAATCGAATCTGTTGGAACAATCAGTGTATGGGCACTTTAATGAGCAGAGACGTGATAACTGTCACTCACCACATTCTTCCTCTTGGGGGCGTCCTCCTCCATCACATCGTACACATCCTCAGAGTGCGCCTGCAGGCTCTGCCCGGGAGAGAACAGCAGAGGTTACGTATTGTCATGTGCCAGGGGGCGTCAGTGCAGCCTCTGTGCAGGGAGATACTGCCACGCCCTCTGTGCCTAGCATAACTCTGCCCCCGGACCTCCCACCAGCTCTGACGTGGGGCAATATATAACAGAATCACTGTAATATGAGAACTGTAACTGGGGGGAGGGGGCACTGTGCCAGGGGGCGTCAGTGCAGCCTCTGTGCAGGGAGATACTGCCACGCCCTCTGTGCCTACCATAACTCCGCCCCCAGACCTCCTACCAGCTCTGATATGGGGCAATATATAACAGAATCACTGTGATATGAGAACTGTAACTGGGGGGAGGGGGCACTGTAACTGACAATATTGTCAGAACTGACAAGATAAGCTGCATGCTTGTTTCTGGATTATTAATCCATCTCTGAGGACGGCACATGGAATGGGGGCTGACCTTGGGAGCGGTCACTGGGAAAAAAAATAAAAAAAATTTTAACCACGCCTACTTTTTTTAAAACTTTGTAATCTAAAACTCCTCCAAAAATATCCCTCCACCCCCTTCCACACAGGGTTCTAGACTTTTTGCAGCCTGAGGCAAACTTGTGAAGATGCCCCCCTCCCGAGCTGTAATGATCGCACGGCACCCTACAATTTGCACCGCACGTTATAGCTGCGGTGAGCCCCCACAAAAAATCACCCTCAGTGTAGGTAGGTAGCCAGGTATAGGTACCTCCAGTATAGGTAGCCAGGTATAGGTACTTCCTGTATAGGTAGCCAGGTATAGGTACCTCCAGTATAGGTAGCCAGGTATAGGTGGCCTTAGTATAGGTAGCCTGGTATAGGTACTTCCAGTATAGGTAGCCAGGTATAGGTACTTCCAGTATTGGTAGCCAGGTATAGGTGCCCCCAGTATAGGTAGCCAGGTATAGGTACCTCCAGTATAGGTAGCCAGGTATAGGTACTTCCAGTATTGGTAGCCAGGTATAGGTGCCCCCAGTATAGGTAGCCAGGTATAGGTACCTCCAGTATAGGTAGCCAGGTATAGGTACCTCCAGTATTGGTAGCCAGGTATAGGTACCTCCAGTATAGGTAGCCAGGTATAGGTACCTCCAGTATTGGTAGCCAGGTATAGGTACCTCCAGTATTGGTAGCCAGGTATAGGTACCTCCAGTATTGGTAGCCAGGTATAGGTACTTCCAGTATTGGTAGCCAGGTATAGGTACCTCCAGTATTGGTAGCCAGGTATAGGTACCTCCAGTATAGGTAGCCAGGTATAGGTGCCCCCAGTATAGGTAGCCAGGTATAGGTACTTCCAGTATTGGTAGCCAGGTATAGGTGCCCCCAGTATAGGTAGCCAGGTATAGGTACCTCCAGTATAGGTAGCCAGGTATAGGTACCTCCAGTATTGGTAGCCAGGTATAGGTACCTCCAGTATAGGTAGCCAGGTATAGGTACCTCCAGTATTGGTAGCCAGGTATAGGTACCTCCAGTATTGGTAGCCAGGTATAGGTACTTCCAGTATTGGTAGCCAGGTATAGGTACCTCCAGTATTGGTAGCCAGGTATAGGTACCTCCAGTATAGGTAGCCAGGTATAGGTGCCCCCAGTATAGGTAGCCAGGTATAGGTACTTCCAGTATTGGTAGCCAGGTATAGGTGCCCCCAGTATAGGTAGCCAGGTATAGGTACCTCCAGTATAGGTAGCCAGGTATAGGTACCTCCAGTATTGGTAGCCAGGTATAGGTACCTCCAGTATAGGTAGCCAGGTATAGGTACCTCCAGTATAGGTAGCCAGGTATAGGTACCTCCAGTATTGGTAGCCAGGTATAGGTACCTCCAGTATAGGTAGCCAGGTATAGGTACCTCCAGTATTGGTAGCCAGGTATAGGTACCTCCAGTATAGGTAGCCAGGTATAGGTACCTCCAGTATAGGTAGCCAGGTATAGGTACTTCCAGTATTGGTAGCCAGGTATAGGTGCCCCCAGTATAGGTAGCCAGGTATAGGTACCTCCAGTATAGGTAGCCAGGTATAGGTACTTCCAGTATTGGTAGCCAGGTTTAGGTGCCCCCAGTATAGGTAGCCAGGTATAGGTACCTCCAGTATAGGTAGCCAGGTATAGGTACCTCCAGTATAGGTAGCCAGGTATAGGTACCTCCAGTATTGGTAGCCAGGTATAGGTACCTCCAGTATTGGTAGCCAGGTATAGGTACTTCCAGTATTGGTAGCCAGGTATAGGTACCTCCAGTATTGGTAGCCAGGTATAGGTACCTCCAGTATAGGTAGCCAGGTATAGGTGCCCCCAGTATAGGTAGCCAGGTATAGGTACTTCCAGTATTGGTAGCCAGGTATAGGTGCCCCCAGTATAGGTAGCCAGGTATAGGTACCTCCAGTATAGGTAGCCAGGTATAGGTACCTCCAGTATTGGTAGCCAGGTATAGGTACCTCCAGTATAGGTAGCCAGGTATAGGTACCTCCAGTATAGGTAGCCAGGTATAGGTACCTCCAGTATTGGTAGCCAGGTATAGGTACCTCCAGTATAGGTAGCCAGGTATAGGTACCTCCAGTATTGGTAGCCAGGTATAGGTACCTCCAGTATAGGTAGCCAGGTATAGGTGCTTCAGTATAGGTAGCCAGGTATAGGTGCCCCCAGTATAGGTAGCCAGGTATAGGTACCTCCAGTATAGGTAGCCAGGTATAGGTACCTCCAGTATAGGTAGCCAGATATAGGTACCTCCAGTATAGGTAGCCAGGTATAGGTACCTCCAGTATAGGTAGCCAGGTATAGGTACCTCCAGTATTGGTAGCCAGGTATAGGTGCCCCCAGTATAGGTAGCCAGGTATAGGTACCTCCAGTATAGGTAGCCAGATATAGGTGCCCCCAGTATAAATTGGCCAGGCACTCTCTTCACTTCCTGTTTCTGCCTTGTGCCGCCCCCAGACTTCGGCCGCCTGAGGAAGTTGCCTCATTTGGCATCATGGGCGGACAGGGCCTGCTTCCAGACAGTCCCCTACGTACACACGACTCAAGTTACACCACTTCAGAGATGCAAACAAAGTTGTCTTCGTGTACAAAATATACAGTGCTGCTTTTTTATTACATATTTTTGTTGTTACATGTTACACTATCGTATAAACTGCTATAAGGTGTTTACAACCTTTTAAAAGCACATTCAAAGCAAACAAATCACATTGAGGCCCTTGTATCTTTATTTAAAAAATGTGCTGTTTTGTTGGACTACATTCCATACACAGAAAGGGCAGATATGCTTCAGAAATTCCCACAATCTCCCCCAGCTGTAAATTCCTCATTTGACATATAGCAGCGGTAAATTACAGTAAAAACAGAAAATATGGCTTTGTAGGTGTGCTGTAGACCATCTACTGCCAGTGGTGCTCAAATACCCCTTTTTAAAATTCGAGTTTGGTCGAATTCGAATAGTAAATTATTCGAGGTCAGTCGAATATTCGAGTCGAATAATTTTTACTATTCGATTCGACCTCGGACTTCGAGCTGACTATTCGAGTCGGTATTCGAGCTTATTATTCGAGCTGACTATTCGAATTGGCCTTAAATAGCTTCCCAACACTTGTTTTGAGGGTGAATGATGCAAGAAACATCTTTTTTTCCAAGTAACAACAGCAAGTGATTATGTGGGGATGTTCCTTTAAAAAAAAAAGGTGGAAAGAGAAGTTGTGTCCAGAATTTTGTTCAGTACTGTATATACTTCTTCTTCTTCTTCTTCTTTATCTTCTATATCTTCTTCTTCTATATCTTCTTCTATATCTTCTTCTTCTTCTTCTATATTGTCTTCTTCTTTTTCTTCTTCTTCATCTTCTTCTTCTTCATCTTCTAATCTTCATCTTCTTCTTCATCTTCTTCATCTTCTTCTTCTTCATCTTCTTCATCTTCTTCTTCTTCTTCTTCATCTTCTTCTTCATCTTCTTCTTCTTCTTCATCTTCTTCTTCTTCATCTTCTTCTTCATCTTCTTCATCTTCTTCATCTTCTTCATCTTCTTCATCTTCTTCATCTTCTTCTTCTTCTTCATCTTCTTCTTCTTCTTCTTCTTCTTCTTCATCATCATCTTCTTCTTCTTCTTCTTCTTCTTCTTCTTCTTCTTCTTCTTCTTCTCCTTCTCCTTTTTCTATATCGTCTTCTTCTTCTTCACTTATTTCTCTTTCCATTTTTTTTTTAAAGAAATGCAGCTATTTTTGAGCGTAACAAATAGCTGGTGGGCGCACGCATGTTGGAAGCGCCATTGTATGTGCTCCCTGGCAGTGGAAACACACAGACAGCAGGAGGTAAATTCAGCAGCAGGAGAAGGAGGATGAGTGTGTGGCAGCAGGCAGTCAATGAGGCAGGCAGCGTGACATAATAGCCCTGGTACCTAGCGGTGATACCAGGGCTGTAAATAAACACAACAGGAGGTCCCAGACAGCGGTCGTGCAGCCCACATCGTGTCCAATACACAACTGGGACAACACAGTTTTCAACCCGGGCACCTCAGAAAAATTAAACCTTTTTTTTTTAATGGTTTTTTGGTTTTGGTTTTACAACCAATTACACAGATATAGCTATTATTTGACGTAATAGCTGGTGGCAGAGTGGCAGCAGAAGGTAATTCTGTGTACCCTGGCAGTGGGAAACACAGACAGACAGCAGCAGCAGCAGGAGGAATGGAGAAGTAATTATGTGAGCAGCTATTGTTTGACGTAATAGCTGGTGGCATAGTGGCAGCAGAAGGTAATTCTGTGTACCCTGGCAGTGGGAAACACAGACAGACAGCAGCAGCAGCAGGAGGAGGAATGGAGGAGGAGCAGTGTGAGTGTGGCAGCAGGTAGGCAGCGTGACATAATAGCCCTGGTACCTAGCGGTGATACCAGGGCTGTAAATAAACACAACAGGAGGTCCCAGACAGCGGTCGTGCAGCCCACATCGTGTCCAATACACAACTGGGACAACACAGTTTTCAACCCGGGCACCTCAGAAAAATTAAACCTTTTTTTTTTTAATGGTTTTTTGGTTTTGGTTTTACAACCAATTACACAGATATAGCTATTATTTGACGTAATAGCTGGTGGCAGAGTGGCAGCAGAAGGTAATTCTGTGTACCCTGGCAGTGGGAAACACAGACAGACAGCAGCAGCAGCAGGAGGAATGGAGGAGTAATTATGTGAGCAGCTATTGTTTGACGTAATAGCTGGTGGCATAGTGGCAGCAGAAGGTAATTCTGTGTACCCTGGCAGTGGGAAACACAGACAGACAGCAGCAGCAGCAGGAGGAGGAATGGAGGAGGAGCAGTGTGAGTGTGGCAGCAGGTAGGCAGCGTGACATAATAGCCCTGGTACCTAGCGGTGATACCAGGGCTGTAAATAAACACAACAGGAGGTCCCAGACAGCGGTCGTGCAGCCCACATCGTGTCCAATACACAACTGGGACAACACAGTTTTCAACCCGGGCACCTCAGAAAAATTAAACCTTTTTTTTTTTAATGGTTTTTTGGTTTTGGTTTTACAACCAATTACACAGATATAGCTATTATTTGACGTAATAGCTGGTGGCAGAGTGGCAGCAGAAGGTAATTCTGTGTACCCTGGCAGTGGGAAACACAGACAGACAGCAGCAGCAGCAGGAGGAGGAATGGAGGAGGAGCAGTGTGAGTGTGGCAGCAGGTAGGCAGCGTGACATAATAGCCCTGGTACCTAGCGGTGATACCAGGGCTGTAAATAAACACAACAGGAGGTCCCAGACAGCGGTCGTGCAGCCCACATCGTGTCCAATACACAACTGGGACAACACAGTTTTCAACCCGGGCACCTCAGAAAAATTAAACCTTTTTTTTTTTTAATGTTTTTTTTAGTTTTGGTTTTACAACCAATATAGCTATTGTTTGACGTAATAGCTGGTGGCAGAGTGGCAGCAGAAGGTAATTCTGTGACCCTGGCAGTGGGAAACACAGACAGACAGCAGAAGGGCAGTACACAGCAGCCCACTGTAGGTGTAAAATGTGTGGCTGCAGGCGACGTAATAGTCAAAGTGAACCAGGCTGGCTTAGTGAGCAGGAGCCAGGAGGTGGTAAAGGGTGGTAAGGCACATTAACGATGGTTCTAAGTTCCGGCAGCCAGTTCATGTCCCCCTCTCGCCGACAACAGGGGCCAGGAACTCGCCTTCCACCCACGCCTGGTTCATCTTGAGAAACGTCAGTCTGTCCACAGACTTGTGAGACAGACGTGAGCGTTTCTCGGTGACCACGCCACCAGCTGCACTGAAGCAGCGCTCGGACAGCACGCTGGAAGGGGGGCAGGACAGCACTTCCAGGGCGTACTGCGCCAGCTCGCTCCAGATCTCCAGGCACTTGACCCAATACTCCATGGGATCAACAGGGGCATCGCTGTCAAGCCCGCTGTAGGACCCCATGTAGTCAGCCACCATGCGGGTCAGGCGCTGGCTGTGACCGGAGGAGGATGCTGCTGCATGCACCTCCTCTCTAGTCACTGCTGCCGGAGCCTCTACAGTCCTGTAGAGCTCGTGGCTGAGAGACAGCAGGTCTGTGGGGCGCTTGCTGCTGGATGCAGGCACCTGCTGCTGCCTCTGTGCTGGCTGCTGGACAGTGGGGGTGGAAGGCTGGGGGAAGGCTTCCTCCAAGCGCTCAACAAGGGCCTGCTGCAAGCTCCTTATTTGTTGCGCTGGGTCTCCTCCTGCAGGCGGCAGGAACTGGCTCAACTTCCCCTTGAGGCGTGGGTCCAACATCATGCTGATCCAGATGTCCTCCCTCTGCTTCATCTGGATCACCCTGGGGTCCCTGCGCAGGCACCTCAGCATGTGCGCTGCCATTGGGAAGAGGCGGGCCACGTCTGCTGGCACATCGACGGCAGTGCTGCTGTCCTCATCCTCCTCCTCCTCCTCTGCCTCGTCAGCCTCATCCTCTCTCCACCCCCGCACCAACTCAGCTGCACTGTGCTGCTCCCCCTCATCAGCAGCAAGGTCAGGGACCTCCACCAAGTCCTCCTCCTCCTCCCCCTCAGAGGTGGACTGTGCAGCTGCTTGCCGCTCCTGCTGGTCCAAGGCTGCCGCTCCCTGTTCCAGCAAAGCATCGAGGGCCCTGTTCAGCAGACAAACCAGGGGCACCCACTCGCAGACCATAGCATGGTCCCTGCTCACCATGTTAGTGGCCTGCAGAAAGGGAGCCAGCACTAAGCACACCTGCTGCATGTGCCTCCAGTCATCATCGGGGACGATGGACGGGATGTTGCTGGTCTTGTCCCTTCTCTGAGCGGCGGAAACAGTGGCCAGGGCAAGGTACTGGTTGACAGCGTGCTTCTGTTCAACCAGACGCTCCAACATCGCCAGGGTGGAGTTCCAGCGAGTCGGAACGTCAAGGATCAGCCGATGGCGTGGCAGATCCAGCTCCTTTTGCACGTCTTCCAGGCTCGCACAGGCTGCAGCCGAGCGCCGGAAGTGACGCACAACGTTCCTTGCCGTTTCCAGCAGTTCGCCCATCCCCTGGTAGGTGCGCAAGAACTTCTGCACCACCAGGTTCAGCACGTGGGCAAGACAGGGGATGTGGGTCAGGTTTCCCCTGTCTATTGCGGCAACCAGATTGGCCCCATTGTCGGCCACCACCTCTCCGACTCTGAGGCCTCTGGGGGTCAGCCAAATCCTCTCCTGCTCCTGGAGTTTGGCCAACACATGGGTTGCCGTCAGCTTGGTCTTCCCAAGGCTGACCAAGTGCAGCAGCGCTTGGCAGTGGCGGGCCTTCACGCTGCTGCTGAGGCGGGGGGTTTGGCCAGGTGTGCCGGAGGATGGCAGAGGATCGGAGGAACCTGCTGCAGTTCCCCTGACCCTGCGGGGTGGCACCACCCACTGTGTTGCTGCTGCTGCTGTGCCCGCTGCTGCTCTCCCATCCTCACCCCCTTCCACCAAGCTGACCCAGTGGACAGTGAAGGACAGGTAGCGGCCTGTCCTGAAGCGGCTGCTCCAGGAGTCCATGGTGACGTGGACCCTTTCACCAACCGCGTGCTCCAGCCCTCGCTCCACATTGGCCATCACAAAGCGGTGCAGTGCAGGAATGGCCTTGCGGGAGAAAAAGTGTCTGCTGGGGAGCTGCCAGTCTGGGGCTGCGCAAGCAAGCAGCGCACGAATGTCGCTCCCCTCCTGCACGAGCGTGTACGGCAGGAGTTGGGAGCACATGGCCCGTGCCAGCAAGCCGTTCAGCTGCCGCACGCGACGGCTGCTGGGAGGCAGAGCCCTAACCACCCCCTGGAAGGACTCGCTCAAAAGGCTCTGGCGTGGCCTTTTGCTGGCACGGGAATCAGCAGACACAGCGGAGGAGGCCACTGAGGACTGGCTGCCAGAACAGGCCTCAGTGTCGGCGGCAGGAGTTGCAGAGGGGGGAGGAGCAGTGCGTTTCCGCACTCCTGCTGGTGCTGCTGGAGGAGCAGGAGGGCGGGTGGCTGCTGTTGCTGCTGCTGCTGCTGCTGAAGGCTGTGCAGTGATGGGTGTGGTGCCACTGCCAGCACCAGAGGCCTTCAGCCTCTGGAACTCCTCATGCTGGTGGAAATGTTTCGCAGCAAGGTGGTTGATGAGCGAGCTGGTGCTGAACTTTAAGGGGTCTGCACCTCTGCTCAACTTCCGCTGACAGTGGTTGCAAGTGGCGTACTTGCTGTACACAGTGGGCATGGTGAAAAATCGCCAGATTGGTGACAAAAACAACCCCCTACGGCCTGGAGCCTCTGCTGCCTGTCTCCCTGTGGTGGTTGGGGGGGGGGCCTTGGGTGCGGCTGGTGGTGGTACTGGCAGATGCTGCTGCTGCTGCTGCTGAGCCTGAGACACCAGCAGGCTGTGGGACCTGCCTACTGCTGCCAATGCTTGCAATGATGCGCCTCCTTGCAAGGCCCACAAGAGCATCCTCCTCCTCCTCCTCAGAGCTGCTGAGGACGACATCCCCTGGAGGTGGTGGCACCCAGTCTCTGTCTGTCACCGGGTCATCATCATCCTCCCCCTCCTGAAACATGTCCTGCTGGGATGAGGACCCCCCAAACTCCTCTCCTGATGCATGGATGGGCTGCTTGACTGTCGCCACAGTCTTGCTGTCCAATCCCTCATCCCCCAAAGTGCCCATCAGCATCTCCTCCTCAAAATCGCCAACAACAGCAGACAATACCCTGATGGTGCCTGGGGTAAAAATACTGCTGAGTGACAGGTCGCCAACTTGTGACGGTGAACTGGCCTCCTCCCCAGACCCTGCTGGGCGGCTGCTGCGAACAGGGGTGGTGGTGGTGGTGGTGAGGGTGGAGGCCTCGGATGCAGAGCTGATGGCGGGCTGCTCATCCTCCGTCATGAGTTGCACCACAGTGTCTGCATGCTTTTCCTCAATGGGACGTTTCCGACCCGGCTGGAGGAAAATCGGAGCAGGTGCTACACGCTGCTGCTGCTGTGTCTCTGCAGCGTGAGTTGCAGATGCTCCTGCTGGGTGGCGCCCAAGGCGTCCACGGCCAGTGGCTATGGGAGGAATGTTAGCCACTGACGCTGCTGCTGCGGAACTGTGCATGGTGGCGCGGCCGCGGCCTGCCACAATGCTGCTCCCTCTCCTCCTGATTCCCTTGCTGCCCTTCCCCTTGCCCAAACCGCGCTGGCTGCCACTTCCAGACATCTTCGATGTTTTGGGCGTATAGACAAAAGTTTTTTAAAAGGGCGGGTGAAAAGTGGGGTACTTTAATGGAGTGGGTTGGTGGGTGAGGTGACTGAGTGAGTGTCCCTAGTACAGTAAGTAAGTAGTAACAGTCAGGAAGTACAACTAGCAGTTACAATAATCAGTAGTAATCACAAGTAAATTTAGTGTGTGTACACTACAGACAGTGAGTGCACGCATGCGCAAACACGCGCAGGAGCTAGCCTATGAACAGTGACTGAGTGAGTGTCCCTAGTACAGTAAGTAAGTAGTAACAGTCAGTAAGTACAACTAACTAATTACAATAATCAATCAGTAATCAGAAGGAAATAGAGTGTGTGTAGTGTGTGTACACAGACAGTGAGTGCACACACGCAGGAGCTAGTAGCCTATGAACAGTGACTGAGTGTCCTAGACTCCTAGTACAGTAAGAGTAAGTAGTAACAGTAAGTACAACTAACTAATTACAATAATCAATCAGTTATCAGAAGGAAATAGAGTGTGTGTAGTGTGTGTACACAGACAGTGAGTGCACACACGCAGGAGCTAGTAGCCTATGAACAGTGACTGAGTGTCCTAGACTCCTAGTACAGTAAGAGTAAGTAGTAACAGTAAGTACAACTAACTAATTACAATAATCAATCAGTTATCAGAAGGAAATAGAGTGTGTGTAGTGTGTGTACACAGACAGTGAGTGCACACACGCAGGAGCTAGTAGCCTATGAACAGTGACTGAGTGTCCTAGACTCCTAGTACAGTAAGAGTAAGTAGTAACAGTAAGTACAACTAACTAATTACAATAATCAATCAGTTATCAGAAGGAAATAGAGTGTGTGTAGTGTGTGTACACAGACAGTGAGTGCACACACGCAGGAGCTAGTAGCCTATGAACAGTGACTGAGTGTCCTAGACTCCTAGTACAGTAAAAGTAAGTAGTAACAGTAAGTACAACTAACTAATTACAATAATCAATCAGTTATCAGAAGGAAATAGAGTGTGTGTAGTGTGTGTACACAGACAGTGAGTGCACACACGCAGGAGCTAGTAGCCTATGAACAGTGACTGAGTGTCCTAGACTCCTAGTACAGTAAGAGTAAGTAGTAACAGTAAGTACAACTAACTAATTACAATAAGCAATCAGTTATCAGAAGGAAATAGAGTGTGTGTAGTGTGTGTACACAGACAGTGAGTGCACACACGCAGGAGCTAGTAGCCTATGAACAGTGACTGAGTGTCCTAGACTCCTAGTACAGTAAGTAGTAACAGTAAGTACAACTAACTAATTACAATAAGCAATCAGTTATCAGAAGGAAATAGAGTGTGTGTAGTGTGTACACACTACACAGACAGTGAGTGCACACACGCAGGAGCAGCTAGTAGCCTATGAACAGTGACAGTGAGTGTCCTAGTACAGTTACAGTATATAACTACAATACTAATACAATCAGTAGTAAAGGACAGCAGAAATACTGGTATAGATGAGAGAAATAAACAGAGGACAGGAGAGAACAGCTGCCCACACAGGCAGGCCCTGAGGCCTAAAGCTGTAAGCGTGCAGCAGCTGTCTGAGTCTCTCTCTATGTAACACAAAAGCTACTAACTAAAATACAATGTCTAACTAACTAACAACAATATAGGTGTGTATAGGAGGTGTATGTGAGCAAAAACGCTAGGTAAATGACCACAATAGAGCTCTTGCTAAGCCAAAGCACAAAGGAGCAACTCTCTCTCTGTACAAGTCTCAGGCAAGCATGGAGAAACCTAACATGGCGGCCGCTATTTATAGGGTAGGGGCTGGCCAGGGTCCCCCTCTGTGATTGGCTGCCGTCAGAGGGCCTGGGAGCCCTCTGATTGGCTCTAAGGACATCAATCTGGGCTATGACGCTATTCGAGCTCGGTACCGAGCTCGAATAGCGCCGGTTTGCTCGAATAGCTCGAATAGTGAATGGGCTATTCGAGTGTACTCGAATAGCCCATTCGAATAGCTACAGCTATTCGGAGCTCGAATACCGAGCTCGAATAGCTAAAAAAGAGCTCGAATATTCGAGCTACTCGAATATTCGAGCTCTGCTGAGCACCACTGTCTACTGCTTTGAAGGGGAACTGAAGGTAGAGGGATATGGAGGCTGCCATATTTATTTCCTTTTAAGTAATGCCAGTTACCTAGCTGTCCAGCTGGTCCTCTGCCTCTTATGCTTTCAGCCATAGCCCCTGAACAAGCATGCAGCAGATCAGGCGTTTCTGACAATATTGTCAGATCTGACAAGATTAGCTGCCTGCTAGTTTCTGGTGTGGTTCAGTCACTATTGCAGCCAAATAGATCAGCAGGGCTGCCAGGCAACTGGTATTGCTTAAAAGGAAATAAATATGGCAGCCTTCATATTCTTCTCTCTAGCCACAGCCCCTGAACAAGCATGCAGATCTGGTGCCCTGACTGAAGTTTGACTGTATTAGCAGCATGCTGGTTTCAGGTGTGTGATTCAGACATTACTGACCAGAAAGATCAGCAGGGCTGCCAGGCGACTTAAAAGGAAATAATTATGGCAGCCTCCATATACCTCTCACTTCAGGTGACCTTTAAAGATCAATCTGTATTGCATGCTATGGTGACTACAAATCATAAATTACTTTACTGCTGTACCAACCACCCCGGGCCCCTTAGTGAAATTGGCATGGGGCCCCATACCTGGTTTCCAATATCTCCACCTCCCCAGTCACACACGCCCTTTTCCCCAGAACCCTCTCCCCACCCTGCAGAGTAGCGCAGTGAAGCAGTGGAGCAGTGAGTAGAGTAATAGTTACACTGCAGAGTAGCACAGTGGAGCAGTAAGTAGAGTAATAGTTACACTGCAGAGTAGCGCAGTGGAGCAGTGAGTAGAGTAATAGTTACACTGCAGAGTAGCGCAGTGGAGCAGTGAGTAGAGTAATAGTTACACTGCAGAGTAGCACAGTGGAGCAGTGAGTAGAGTAATAGTTACACTGCAGAGTAGCACAGTGGAGCAGTGGAGCAGTGAGTAGAGTAATAGTTACACTGCAGAGTAGCACAGTGGAGCAGTGGAGCAGTGAGTAGAGTAATAGTTACACTGCAGAGTAGCGCAGTGGAGCAGTGGAGCAGTGAGTAGAGTAATAGTTACACTGCAGAGTAGCACAGTGGAGCAGTGAGTAGAGTAATAGTTACACTGCAGAGTAGCGCAGTGGAGCAGTGAGTAGAGTAATAGTTACACTGCAGAGTAGCGCAGTGGAGCAGTGGAGCAGTGAGTAGAGTAATAGTTACACTGCAGAGTAGCACAGTGGAGCAGTGAGTAGAGTAATAGTTACACTGCAGAGTAGCACAGTGGAGCAGTGAGTAGAGTAATAGTTACACTGCAGAGTAGCACAGTGGAGCAGTGAGTAGAGTAATAGTTACACTGCAGAGTAGCACAGTGGAGCAGTGAGTAGAGTAATAGTTACACTGCAGAGTAGCGCAGTGGAGCAGTGAGTAGAGTAATAGTTACACTGCAGAGTACCGCAGTGGAGCAGTGGAGCAGTGAGTAGAGTAATAGTTACACTGCAGAGTAGCACAGTGGAGCAGTGAGTAGAGTAATAGTTACACTGCAGAGTAGCGCAGTGGAGCAGTGAGTAGAGTAATAGTTACACTGCAGAGTAGCGCAGTGGAGCAGTGGAGCAGTGAGTAGAGTAATAGTTACACTGCAGAGTAGCGCAGTGGAGCAGTGAGTAGAGTAATAGTTACACTGCAGAGTAGCGCAGTGGAGCAGTGGAGCAGTGAGTAGAGTAATAGTTACACTGCAGAGTAGCACAGTGGAGCAGTGAGTAGAGTAATAGTTACACTGCAGAGTAGCACAGTGGAGCAGTGAGTAGAGTAATAGTTACACTGCAGAGTAGCGCAGTGGAGCAGTGAGTAGAGTAATAGTTATCTGCTCCAGTGCTGCATCGGGTCTCTCCCCTATACTTCCTGGCAGCCGCACGCTCTGTGCTGCCTGTTATCCTCCTGATCACGTGACACATATTGGGAGCTGGAGGTGCTATACAGCTCGGCTGCACTGCTCTGCACAAGGGGGAGGAGGAGCCAGCCCCATAACCCCTGCATGGCTAGAGTGACAATACTGATTTCCACCAATTCCTAATGTAATGCTGGGTTCACAGTTTGTAAGGCCACATCTGGAATATGGAATTCAGTTCTGGGCACCACATTACAAAAAAGATATTGCAGTTTTAGAGCAGGTGCAGAGACGAGCAACAAAATTGATACGTGGGATGGAAGGTCTCACTTACCAAGAAAGGTTAGATAAACTGGGTTTATTTAGTCTAGAGAAAAGACGCCTTAGAGGGGATCTAATTAACAGGTATAAATACATCAGAGGGCAATATAATAGCTTGGCGGATGAGCTTTTTGTCCCTAGGCCTTCTCAAAGGACTAGAGGACATGATCTGCGCATGGAGGAAAAACGTTTTAGCCATTTATTTAGGAAAGGGTTCTTTACAGTAAGAGTGATTAAGATGTGGAATGCATTGCCACAGGAAGTCGTTATGGCAAACTCTCTACCTGCATTTAAAGGGGGCTTAGATGCTTTCCTTGCGTTGAAAGACATCCATGGCTACAATTACTAGGTAATGCCTAATGATGTTGATCCAGGGATTTTATCTGATTGCCATCTGGAGTCGGGAAGGAATTTTTCCCTTTTGGGGCTAATTGGACCATGCCTTGTAAGGGTTTTTTCGCCTTCCTCTGGATCAACAGGGATATGTGAGGTAGCAGGCTGGTGTTGTACTTTGTTCTCTGGTTGAACTCGATGGACGTATGTCTTTTTTCAACCCAAATAACTATGTAACTATAGCAGTAGGGTATTGTACCGTGTTAGCAAGCTGGTGGTACAGACAGCTTATATACATGCAACATCAAAAGGGAAAACAGATATTTTTTTCAAGCATAAATACGTCATTAAGATGCCTTAATACAAACAGACTATCTAAATGGGGTAAGATAAGGATCCTTGTTTACTCCCTGCTCACAGACCTGGTATTAGGATTGACCCAGAGGTATCGTAAATTCTTAGTTCACAAGTTCAGCTAGAGTGGCTGAGACAGTTCATATATCATCAATCTCATACCAATATAGAAAGTTGTTGTCCTTATTCAAACCCTTCTGCACAGCTTTGAACCAATTTATAAATTTTGTTTCTGCTATTAATCGGTCATTTGACGTTTTGAAGCCG